>NC_045998.1:9577728-9917728 GCF_010909765.2 Amblyraja radiata | reverse complement strand
AAAACCTTTGAACCCTTTGAAATTGGACTAGCAGTGATGGGCATATTGGTCAGCATGGGTTAGTTGGTCCGAGGCATCCTTTCATCCTTTCCTGTTGAAAACTTAAAATTTAGATACTAAACAGGCTGAGCAGGTGTTGACAGATGTACAAAACAATCTCAGGACAATCTCAAGAGGTAATTCAGAAATACCAGAGAAACAGAATTTCACAACTCGTTTAAATTAGCCAAATTAATGTGCAGCTGTGTGAAATGTAATTGGCAACATCAGAATTTCGTGAGGTATAAATAAACGCGAGCGGGGTCCTTGAGCTCCTGGCAGTGACGATCTATCTGGGACCATTGTCAGTACGAGCGGCATCTTTATGTCCCACCGACATCAGCGATGGGGGTTTGTGACTTGGAACGGATACGTACACTTTTCAAAGTCCAGTATTACATTGATTACATCATTACAGTCATCGGACTGCTCAGTAAGTCGCTTTAACTGCTTGCCATTTAACAGCGTTGAGGGCTTGAATTTTGCAAATGTTCCTACTGGTCAGAGTGAAATTTTGACCGGGGTTTGTCCATCTAAAGTATCCGCCACGCAAACACAACTCCACAGCAGGTTTCTGAGTTTACTTCAAGAAGTTGCATATTTTGTTCTGTGTTAGTTGATATCATTTAGAGTAAGTCGGCGCTTAATGCCTACGGGGAACTGAAGATGGTCGCCGATGGCTGGGGGAGATGAAACACTCGGTTTGGCTCAGAAAGGGGCGCAGTGCGCAGTCCCTGCGAGGCTCCTGCGGTGATGTTTTGTAAAAAATGCTGCCATCATGTACAGAAATTCTCACATTTAATGCCACTGAATAATAAAAACAACAAGACACACAACTACATAAAAGTTAACATAAACATCCACCACAACGGATTCCCCGCATTCCTCACTGTGAAGGAAGGCAATAAATTTGAATTATAATCCATTGTTTGCCGATCACCCGGACATTTGTTAGGGCGGTTTCCGAAGTGTGTAGTAATTCGGGATGGGGATTACTGCAACACAGGGCCTTTCTCCCGGTATACACGTGCACTGAATCATCGATTATCAAAGGTGGCGATCAGTACAGGGGTTCTACTGGACACGGCTACTCCATCTCACCCCCACTGAACGCCAGCCGACCTTCAATGGACGGCCGCTGGTTGCACTCAGAACCTCGAGGTTTTCGCATTCGTTCTGTGGTAATTAATGGATCGATTCATTTGTTAAGTATACATTATCAGTATTGAATTTAAACCAGCTTGTGGTTGCAAGTAAGAATGTAATTATTCCGTTCTCGATACACATGACAATTCAACACTCTTCACAACTCCGCGTTCAAAATACATTTATTTGTCAGTGTATTCTGTTTAATGCCCCTGTCCCACTTAGGAAACCTGAATGGAAACCTCTGGAGACTTCTGGAGGTTCCCGGAGTTTTTTGTCTGTCTCCCTACTTGCTTCCACTACCTGCAAACTCCGGCAACCACCTGCAACCTCCGGGAACCGCACGGAAACATATGGTGGGGCGCAAAGTCTCCAGCGGTGTCCGCTCAGGTTTCCTACGTGGGACAGAGGCATTAGTGTATCTCAGTTTTATGCCGGGTTAATACTTGTGGCGATACAAGTTTAATAATGGGTTATGATAAGTGGAAGATCGTATGTGAGTGTTTTAGCAAGTTAATTAGTCGATGTTGGTAGCATAGGTGGTGAAAGCAGTTATGAGGCGGTTTGCTCTAGGCCGCTAGAACCATATGATGAGCCTTCTCGGGGTGCCGTGAGCATAAGTCGCAGGAGAGCTGTAGGGGTCAGGCCTGCGCCATGATCACCAACATCGAGAGCACCTTGCACCTGGTGACGAGGTTCAAAAGCTGTCTGTGTTCATTTCCTCACAGGTAATTTAGTGGCGATCATTATAGTTGGAAGAGGAAAGTGCGGGCTCTCCCGATGCATCACCTACTATCTGGTGGCGATGGCCGCAGCAGATCTATCGGCCATCTTCTGCAACGTGGCGATATTTTACCTTTACGCTATGATTTTTCGGCACACTCACACTATTGCTTGCACCTTACAAAAAGTGATGTCCTATGTGTCGCTGGACTGGCTCAGTCTGGTTAACTGTCGCTTTTACATTTGATCGCTTTGTGGCCATTTGTTGCCAGATCTTTAAGGCCAGGTACTGCACGGTTAGAATCGCCAGGGTGGCGATAGCAACAGTGTTTGTTGTGAGTTTCATTCGGAACATCCCCTACTACTTTGCATTTTATTCTTATTATATATACCAGCCAATTGGTTGTTTGGAAAAGCCGGAATATTACTCCCTGCACGGGTGGATTGCTTTCTCCTGGATTCACACCATTTTAACCCCTCTACTTCCATTTTTCATTATATTGTTGCTTAATATCCTGGCAGTCCGATCGATCGTGGTGGCGAACCGAGCCCGAAGGGAGCTACACGCTCAGGTCAGTGGCGAGAAACAGGAGGACCCGGAGATGGAGAGTCGGAGGAAACCGATTATTTAACTATTCTCTGTGTCCGGCATTTTCATCCTCCTGTGGCTGACGGACGTGTGCTTCTTCATTTACCGGCATATTACAAACTTACACACAGTCCAAACCTACGCTAACCCGAGGTTTGTCGTAATTAAAACTGCGAACATGCTTAAAATTCTGAGTTCGTGCACGAACACTTTATTTATGTGGTGACGCAGTCTAAGGTCAGAGCCGAACTGAAAAATGCAATCAAGTATCCATTCACAATATTTCTTAGAATTGTTCAAAAATAAGGTGGACTTATTACTGGAAGAAATATTAAAAAGACGTTGACGAGGTAAGCATTGAAGCAGCGTCTATTAAAAGCTGTGAATGTTCAATGAGGTAGTCATGGTGAATGTTTCGAACAATTGATGCGTGAATGAAACATTGCTGGGAAGGGAGTAAAGGGAATGAATGCGACCAGATCTGGATATATCTGGACCGGCCTCCCTGTTTGCAGAATAATGCCCTTGTGCAAAACAATTATATTTGAAAATTATGTCTTCCTGAGTCTGGTGGTACGAGCGTTCAGGTCATTGTCTGTTTCGTCCGAATGGATTAGAAAGAAGGAGGAGTCACGTCCCGGCCCAGTTTCCACCGATATTTCCACCACCGCCCACAATAAGCATAATAACGCCCCTGCCTCACATAGGAAACCTGAACGGAAACCTGAACGGAAACCTCTGGTGACTTCGCGCCCCACCCAAGGTTTCCGTGCGGTTCCCGGAGGTTGCAGGTGGTTGCCCGAGGTTGCAGGTAGTGGAAGCTGGTAGGGAGACTGACAAAAACCTCCGGCAACCGCACGGAAACCTTGGGTGTGGCACAAATTCCCCAGAGGTTTCCGTTCAGGTTTCCTAAGTGGGACAGGGGCATAAAGGACCGAGCCCCCCTTGCAGACCGGTTGTGTCATTATCCTATAACATTCTGTGCAATGTAATTGAAGCAAGTTGTGGATGTATGTGTTATGCTTTGTATGCAAATCATAATAATTGAACCTATTTACAAGTAAATGTATTTATACCACAATTTGCATGTGACGTGTTCATGTACATCTTTCCTGCAAAACGATCTGATCGCCAACGCCTGGTGGATCTACGCTTGTCAACCATTATCATTCCCTTTTCCATTCCCATTCCGACCTTTCTGTCCTTCGTCTCATCGTTTCGCAAAGTGGGTCAAGAAGCAAACTGCAGACAACCCACCTCATATTCCGCTTGACTGTCTCGCAACCTAACAGTATGAACGTTGAGTTCGAGTTCTGAAGTTACACAATACCTCAACACTGGTCAAGAAGGCTCACCACCGTCTCTACTTCCTGAGGAGACAAAAGAAGTTCCATCTATCTCCTTATATTCTGGTGAACTTCTACCGCTGCACCATCGAGGGCATCCTTACCAACTGTATCACAGTATGGTATGGCAACTGCTCTGTCTCCGACCGGAAAGCACTGCAGAAGGTGTTGAAAACGCATCTGCGGTCCCTCACTCCCCTCCATAGAGTCTGTCCAAAGCAAGCGATGTCTGCGAAGGGCGCGCAGCATCATCAAGGTCTGCTCTCAACCCAGCCACAGACTGTTTATCCTCCTACCATCCGGGAGGCGCTACAGGTTTCTCCGTTTCCGGACCAGCAGGTTCAAGAACAGCTTCTTCCCTGCGGCTGTTAACTTAACGGCTACTGCTTAACTCTGCACCTTGGTGATTGCCAGTCGCCTCCCCCCCCCCTCCACCCGGACACTCCTTCCCCCAGAAAAATGGCACCACTACTACTGTATGTACGTATATATATATATATTGCTCATTATTCTATGTTCGCTCTTCTGTGTGAGATGATAACTGCATTTCGTTGTCTCTGTACTGTACACTACACAATGACAATATAGATTGAATCTGAATCTGAATCTGAATCTGAATACAACACGGAAGCAGATCTCCCCGTCGCAATTTAACAATGCCGACCAAAATGCCCCATCTACATTAGTCTCACCTGTCCGCGTTTGCCCCATTTGCCCTAAACACCTCCAATCCATGTACCTGTCATAGTTTTTTTGAAAAGCTATTACCCTAGCCAGAGAATTTCAGCGTTCCCATTTTAAGCCTTAAACCAGTAACCTCTGTTTTTTTGATTTCCCCATCCTGGAGGGCTCACCTTATGTATTCCCCATGGCGTTGTATACGCCTCTCTAAAAACATGCTTGTGTCGCCTGCGTTCCAATGATGTGCCTGCCTCCTCACCCACTTGCTAGAGCTCAAGATGACAGACTGAAGAAGGGTTTCGGCCCGAAACGTCGCCTATTTCCTTCGCTCCATAGATGCTGCTGCAGCCGCTGAGTTTCCCCAGCAATGTTGTGTACCTTCGATATTCCAGCATCTGCAGTTCCCTTTTGAACAGACTGAAGAAGGGTTTCGGCCCGAAACGTGTCCTGTCTCCTTCGCTCCATAGATGCTGCTGCACCCGCTGAGTTTCTCCAGCATTATTGTGTACCATAGATATACTCTTGATTAGTACGGGGGTCAATGGTTATAGCGAGAAGGCAGGACAATGGTGTTGATGGTCGTTGATAATCTATCCTGGGGAGATGATTGTTTCCATTCGCTATATTTGTGCACCAATGTAACCATGCCCCAAGTGCCCCAGCCTGTTCCCCCTTCGTTCTCGACGCTCCCTCCCACCCGCCGCTGGCTCCCTCCATGGTTGTCGCTCTCCTTCGCTGCTTTCTCTCTGCGGCACGGTTCCCATCGACGCTCGTGGCTCGGGCCGATGGAGCTGAATCTGCTGTGGGCGAGACTGGTGCACCCGGCAGTTCCTCCGTCGTCAGTCCACCGTTGCTCACAGTTTTTGCGGCCGATGGGGTGCAAATCAACGCCTCCATGAAAAGAAAACGATACGCATGAGAGGCATTTGGTAGATTTGGCCATCTCCGTCGTGGTATTTACCATAAAACTTATGATTAACTCAGCGGGTTGGGCAGCATCTCTGGAGAGAAGAAATGGGCGACGTTTCGGGTCGCGACCCTTCTTCAGACTAAGAGTCAGGGGAGAGTGAGAGGCAGAGGTATAGAAGGGTAAGGTGAGAAATCGAGACACCAAAGCGGACAAAGCTGATGTGAAAAGTAGAATGGATCATACTCAGCCCGGGGAAGGAGACAACGAAATATACGGAGATACATTTTAATTTTAATCTGAAGGACGGTCAGATTGGTCGGAAAACTGGGATGGGGAGTTGTAGATGAAGAGAGAAAGCGAGTGTTAACTGAAGTTCGCGAAGTCTATATTCATGCCGAGAGAAATATGCGGTAATGTTCCTCCGATTAGCGTTGGGCCTCACTCTGCCAGTGATGTTGTCCAGAGACCCAGATATGCTGCCTGTCCCGCTGAATTACTTCTCCATGTTATGTTTGGTGTAAACCAGTATCTGCAGTTCCTTCCTGCTCATAACATTTAGGATGCAGCTGTCGGAAAGCGCCGTTGGTATTTGGAGCACAAAACTGGTCGCCGCTTTACAAGGAGGTCGTGTTTCTCTCCTTGAACGAAGAGCTGAGAGAGATTGGATACACTTGATCAATTCTGACTGAAACGTCGGAGTACGATGGGTGACCATAAAAACAGTCCGGACATTATCAGGGCAAGAGATAGGATCGATCGCGTCATTTTTCCAAAGCAGTGGATCCACATCTAGGGGACACTGGTGTAATGTGAAAGAAAATATGTTGCAAGGAGATCCGATGGTTAAGTGGTTCACACAGCCATTATTCCTATTAATTTCTCCTAGAGATGCTGCCTGATCCGCGAAGTTACTCCAGCGTTTCGTGTCTAACATCGATGTAAACCAACATCTGCATAAATATACCACGCACACACATTTGGGCGGCCATGGTGGCGCAGCGGTGGAGTTGATGCCTTACAGCGCTTCCAGCGCCGGAGACCCACGTCCAATACCGACTACGGGTGCTGTCTGTACGGAGTTTGTACGTTTTCGCCGTGGCCGCGTGGGTTTTCTCCGAGTTGATCAATTCATTCCCACACTCCAAAGACGTACAGGTATGTAGGTTAATTGGCTTGCTTTATGTGCAAATTGTCATTAAATATACAAGGGTGAGTGACAAATACAAGTACTTTAATACCATCAATGGAGTTGGGGAGGACGCGGGAACAGCAGGTTATCGAAGATGATCAACCACGACACTGTCGAAGGGAAGAGGGTGGACGTGGGGCCAAAACGCTGCTGTAATATTCTGCTTGCCCATATAATTAGTACAAAACAGTTGAACACTAAACTCAGAAGCGCTGGCTGAAAAAGTGGCCTACAAATAATTTGCTTTAACAATTTATTACTGGACCTACCTACAGGTCAATGTTCACCGATACACTGGACCTTACAATCCGAATTTAACTGGAACCATCCCGGTCCATGTTAAACCTGTGCTGCAAGACAACTTAACTACATCTGTCCACATACCCCATCCGTTGCTGGTTTGTATCGATTTGTTTTTGATATGATTTCGTTTGTTTGGGGTTTTTTTGGTTACTTTTTGTCACTCCTAACGAGATACCGTGAAAACCTTTGCGTGCTGGTTGAACGAATTGGGAACTGCGGGTGTAATGGTGGAGGTGGTGGGAGCAGTTTTGTGGTGAAATAGACGGTTAGATTCATAGAGTCATAGAGTGATATGGTGTGGGGAGAGGCCCTGCGGCCCAACCTGCCCACACCGGACAACATGACACTCGACCCACCTGCCGGCGCTTGGTCCATATCCTTCCAAACCTGTCAAATCCATGTACCTGTCTAACTGTCTCTTAAATGTTGGGGTAGTCCATGACTCAACGATCTCCTCTGACCGCTTGTACCATACACACACTACCCTCTCTGTGAAAACGTTATTCCCATTAAATATTTTCCGCTTCACCTTAAACTTATCTTTTTTTGGTCTTCGATTCACCTACTCTTGGCTAGAAACTCTGCACATCGACCCGATCTATTCCTCTCATTGTTGAATACAATTCTATACGATCGCCGCCATTCTCGTACGTTGAATGGAATATATTTCTCTCGCCTTCTCAACCTCAGACTCTCCAAGCCTGGCAACTTCCCTGTAAATATTCTCACTCCAAAAAAACCCAATTTAACAGGGACCATCCCAGTCTATATTAAACCCGTGCTAAACCACCCCTGTTAATAAATCCCATCCCATGCTGGTTTAATTTAGTGTGGCTCATTTTTCTCAGCCGTGCCGAGACCGGGAACACCTTTGCGAGCTGGCTGAACGGATGGGCAACTGTGAGATTAAAGGTGGAGTTGGTGGGAGCGGGTCTGGGGTTCATTTGTCGTTTTTTTCCCACTATGTTGAAAACTTAAAACTTAGATACAAAACAGGCTGAGCAGGTGTTGGCAAATGTACAAAACAATCTGACGACAACCTCAAGAGAAGTTTCAGAAATACCAGATAAACACAATTTACCAGTCTGTGTAAAGTACCGGAATTAATGTGCAGCTGGGAGAAATGTAATTGACAACACCTGGATATTGTGAGGTATAAATACACCCGAGCGGGGACCTTGAGCAACTGGCAATGAAAATCTACCTGCGACCATTGTCAGTACAGGCGGCATCTCTATATCCTACCGACATCAGCGATGGGGACTAGTACATTGGAGCGGGCATTAACACTGTTCAGTGTCTATACTTACTTTAAATACATCATCTCAGTCATCGGACTGCTCACTGTTGCTTCGGGTTAGGGGTGTGAAGCTTTGACCGGGGTTTGTCCATCTAAAGTATCCAGCACTCAAACTGAACTCAACAGCAGGTCTCTGGTTTTATTTCAAGATGTTGCATATTTTGTATTGTGTTAGTAATTGTAATTGTAATTGTGAGAGTTATGCCCCTGTCCCACTATAAAGCTCCTGTCCCACTTAGGAAACCTGAACAGAAACGTCTGGAGACTTTGCGCCCCACCCAATGTTTCCGTGCGTTTCCCGGAGGTTGCAGGTGGTTGCCGAAGGTTGCAGGTAGTGGAAGCATGTAGTGAAAATGACAAAACCTCCAGGAACCGCACGGAAAACTTGGGTGGGGCGCAAAGTCTCCAGAAGTTTCCGTTCAGTTTTCCTAAGTGGGACAGGGGCGTAAGCGATGCGGGTTGTCGGCACTTGATGCCGACGGGGAACAGAAGAGGGTAGCTGATGGCAGGGGGAGATGAAACACTGGGCGTGGCTCAGAAAGGGTCGCAGTGCGCGGTCCCTATGTTGCTCCCGAGGTGATGTTTCGTAGAAAATGAGAGCTCGGTAAACACAAATCTTCACCATTCGTTCCACTGAAAGCTCGAATTATAATCGATTGTTTTCCCATCATCCGGAGAATAATTAAATTGTTACACCAGTTTCACCACTGATGCAGATCGGGATGACGGTCACACCGTATCCATCATGTTACTCTCCCGGAAGACACATAGATAGAATCAGCCACAAAGGGGACGGTGGCGTTCAAGACGAGGGCTATACTGGACACGGCTACTCCGTTTCACCCACATACAAACCAACCCCAACGTCTATGGACTCCCATAGGTTGCACGAAGGACTTCACCGGTTTCGTTGGAATCACTGGATTGCTTGTTTTGGGTTGTTATGTTTTATATGTGTGTATAATGTTAAATAGCTGCTATGATACGATACGATACGATACGATACGATACAATTTATTTGTCATTTGGACCCCTTGAGGTCCAAACGGAATGACGTTTCTGCAGCCATACATGACAAACAAATAGACCCAAGACACAACATAATTTACATAAACATCCATCACATTGCTGTGATGGAAGGCCAACAAAAACGTATCTCTCCACCGCACTCCCCCCCCCCCCCCCGATGTCAGAGTCAAAGTCAAAGCCCCCGGCTGGCGATGGCGAATTGTACCGCGGCCATTAAAGCCACGCCGGGTGATGCAAGGTGGCACACCGGGTCTTGGTGTTATAGCCCCCGGTGTGCGCTCGAAGAATCCCGCGGCCATTCCAAGCCGCGCGGGGCGATTATGTAAGGCCCCGCTCCAGGCGCTCCTCAACCCCGCAACTCGGGCGGGAAAGTCGCCGTTGCGGGAGCCCTGAAAAGCGGTCTCCCTCCAGGGACCCGCGGGCTCCCGGTGCCGCCGTCCGCCAGACCCTCAGTTGCAGCCTCCGAAGCTCCGGAGGTCGGGCCGCAGCTGCGCTCCACCACCGCTCCACCCGCTCTGGACTCGGCCAGCTCCGCGACGGTGATGTGAGTAGTCGGCACCAGAGCCCCCGGTCTTCCTGTTGGAGGCCGCTCCTCGTTGCAGCCCCAACGACAACGGAGACCCGACAAAGAAAAGGTCGGGTCTCCCGTGCAGGGAGAGATTTAAAAGTTACTCCCACCCCACCCCCACCCCCACCCCCACCCCCACCCCCCCCACACACATATCCCAACAAAAAATAACAAAAACTACATTAAAACATAGACATAAAATAATAAAAACGCAGACGGACTGCAGAGGCCGCTGCTGACGAGAGTCGCGCCGTCCACCGATGCTGCTGCATAATTTCATTGTTCCGTCGTAGAGATATAAATGACAATTAATACTCTTGACAACTCCGCATTGCTCACATTCAATATCAGTGTGTATCGCATTTAAGACTGTTTTGCAGACTTAATGAATAAGAATTGCATTATTCCGTTATCGATACTTTTGACAATTTAACACGTCACCGAGCATGCTGACCGGTTGCATCGTGGCTTGGTTCGGCAATTTGAGCGCCCTGGAAAGGAAAAGACTACAAAAAGTAGTAAACACTGCCCAGTCCATCATCGGCTCTGACCTTCCTTCCATCGAGGGGATTTATCGCAGTCGCTGCCTCAAAAAGGCTGGCAGTATCATCAAAGACCCACACCATCCTGGCCACACACTCATCTCCCTGCTACCTTCAGGTAGAAGGTACAGGAGCCTGAAGACTGCAACAACCAGGTTCAGGAATAGTTACTTCCCCTCAGCCATCAGGCTATTAAACCTGGCTCGGACAAAACTCTGATTATTACCAACCACTTTCTGTTATTTGCACTATCAGTTTATTTATTCATGTGTGTATATATTTATATCATGGTATATGGACACATTTTATCTGTTTTGTAGTAAATGCCTACTATTTTCTGTGTGCTTAAGCAAAGCAAGAATTTCATTGTCCTATACAGGGACACATGACAATAAACTCACTTGAACCTGAACTTGAATCCTCATTCACAATATATTGACACGCCATACTCATCTATTCTGGATCTCAAGGTGAATGGGAATTTGTCTCAGATGGCTGCGATACCACAAGACATCTATAGGGTACACAGAAATGCTGGAGAAACTCAGCGGGTGCAGCAGCATCTATGGAGCGAAGGAAATAGGTGACGTTTCGGGCCGAAACCCTTCTTCAGACATCTGTAGGAGTCGCGCTTGCACCATGATCACCAACATTGAGAACACTTTGCACATGATGACCAGATTCAAAGGCTGACTGTGTTCATTTCCTCACAGGTAATTTTGTGGCGATCATCGGTCTCGGACGGGGAAAGTGCGGACTGTCCCGGGGCATCGCCTACTACCTGGTGGCGATGGCGGCAGCAGATCTATCGGCCGTCTTCTTCAACGTGCCGATATTTTACCTTTACGCTGCGATTTGTCCGTATACTCACACAGTTGCTTGCACGCTACAAAGAGTGATGGCCTAAGTGTCCCTGGACTGGTCAGTCTGGTTAAATGTCGCTTTTACATTTGATCGCTATGTGGCCATTTGTTGCCAGGACTTTAAGACCAGATACTGCACGGTTCGAATCGCTACGGTGGCGATAGCAACAGTGTATGTGGTGAGTTTAATACGGAAGATCCCCTACTATTTTGCATTTTATTCTTATTATATACACGTGCCAATTGATTGTATCGAAAAGCCATAATATTTTTCTCACCCAGGGTGGCTTGCCTTCTCCTGGATTCAATCCATTTTAACCCCTTTGCTTCCGTTTTTCATTATTGTGTCCCTTAATATCCTGACGGTCAGATCGATCGTGATGGCGAGCCGAGCCCGGAGTAAGCTCCGCGCTCACGTCAGTGGCGAGAAACAGGAGGACCCAGAGATGGAGAGTAGAAGGAAATCGATAATTTTACTCTTCTGTGTGTCCGGCAGTTTCATCCTCCTGTGGCTGACGGACGTGTGCTTCTTCATTTACACGCATATTGTCAACTTACACACAGTCCAAAGCTACGATAACCCAAGGTACATGACAATATATGCTGCGGACATGCTTAAAATTCTGAGTTCGTGCACGAACACGTTTATTTATGTGGTGACTCAGTCTAGGGTCAGAGACGAACTAAAAAATACACTCAAGTATCCGTTCACAACGTGTCTTAAGCCTGTTCAAAATTAAAATAGATTTAAGAATTGTGGATTTGTTAATGAAGGGGTAACGGGGTAACCATAGTGGCAGCGTCTATTAATATTTCAAATCAATACACACTAATGGTTCTGGAAATGTTGCAATGAGGTAGTCATGGTGAGTGTTTCAAACCGCTGTCTCGGGACTGAAACAATGCGAGCCGTTTGCCGCAGCAGGGAGTAAAGTGGAATTAATGAGACCAGCTCTGAGTATTTCTAGACCGGGCTCATCTGTATGTGTCAGCGTAAAGGACGGAGCGCCCCCTGCAGACCGGTTGTGTCACGATCCTATAACCGTCTGTGCCATTTCATTAAAGTCAATGGCGGATTTATGTGATGGAAGGAACAGCAGATGCTGGTTTATACCGAAGATGGACACAAAGATTTGGAGTAACACAGCGGGCCAGACAGCATCTCTGGAGAAAAGGAACAGGTGAAGTTTCGGGACGAAGTCCTCCTGCAGGCTGAGTCAACGGGAAGGGAAACGAGAGATATAGGAAAAGTGAATGAAAGATATTCAAACAGTAACGACGATAACTGAAACAGGACCTTGTTAGCTGCGGGCTCTGTGAGAACGATGCAAGAGGGGATGCAAGAGGGGATGCAAGAGTTACTCGAAGTTCGAGGCATCCATTTTCATACCAGTGGGTTATAGGTTTCCCAAGCGAAATATGAGGTTCTGTTCTTCCAATTTGCGGTTGATCTCACTCTGAAACATGGAGGAGGCCCAGGATAGAAAGGTCACATGGATATCAGTTTCATGTACTGCATGCAAATCATAATAATTGGACATTACACGCAAATCTATCAATACCTCATTTTACATGTGATGAGTTCACATACACCTCTCCAGCAAAGCGCTCTGACCGCCAAAGACTGTTGGATCTCCGCTTGTTAACCATTTAACGCCGCTTCACGTCCCCATGCTGAATGTTCAGTCCTTAATCTCATTGTTTGACACGCAAACTACGAGAGCAGCACTTCATATCCGCTTCAGTGGCGTACAACCTAACGGCATGAACTTTAAATTCGTGTCACAGAGTCATGCATCATGCAATCATGCATCTTCGGGTCAATGGTAGACATAACATGCTGGAGTAACAGCGGTACAGGCAGCATCTCTGGAGAGATGGAATGTCGTTTCGGGTCGAGACTCTTCCTCGGACCAACTCGTCCACGCAAACAAGAAGGACATCTGTTTTCGCCATATTTTCTCACGTCTGTCACATATCTACCTCGACGTTTCCTCTCCATATACAGTGTCTATACAAGTGTATTTCCAATGCTTAGTACCGACCTCCTCTTCCTCCTGTCGCAGAATTTTCCATATATCCATCAACCGTTGAGTGAAAAATATGCCCCACAGTTTCCTGTACTCACCTTAAACCTATGTCTTCTGGCAGTGCAGATGCTGGTTTACACAAAAGGACACATCGCTGGATAACATGAAGGTGACGTTTCAGGACATATTGAAGAAAGGTCCAACCGATGCCACGAATGGTTTGACGGCACTGAGCCTGTAATCGCTGGAATCTAGGATGAGTGGGTCATCATTGAAACGTTTCGAATAGTGAAAGGCCAGGATAGCGTTGATATGGACTGGATATTTCCATTAGTGGTAGATTATAGGAACAGTGGCCACAGTCTCAGAATACAAAGAAGTGCCCTTAGAAAGATAACGAGGAGACATATATTTATTCAGAGGGTGGAGAATCGGTGGAATCCATTGCCACGGTTGGCTGAAGATGGCTGTAGATGGCTGTAGATGGTGCCCTGGTTTTATTCCACGTCTCAAAGACGTGTCGGTTTGTGGGTGAATTGGCTTCGGTAAAATTATAAATTGTCTATCGTTTGTCGGATAGTGTTAATGTACGGGGAGTTTATTGGTCGGCACGGACTCGAAGGTCGATAGGCCTGTTTCCATGCGCTTTTCGAAACGTCGTCTACGTCTTTTCTCCAGAGATGCTGCCTGACCCGCTGAGGTACTCCAGCACTTTGTGTCTATCTTCACCTTAATCCTATGTGCTCTGTTTCATGATTACCCTATTTTGGGTAAAATTATGAATATTCACCCTATCTATTCCCTTCCCATTTTATACGCCTCTATCAGATCAGCCTTTACCCTTTTGAGTTTCAAGAAATAAAGTCGGAGCCTGCCCAATCATTTATCATATGTCAAGCCCTCATGTCATGGAAACATGCTGGTCGATCCTCTCTGCACTAATTCCGGCATAACACCGTCCTTCCAGGCGCAGGGTGACCAAAGCTAAGCAAATATATTCCAAGTGTGGATTCGCCATCTCGTATCAGTTGATGACAAATATTCCGCAGACTGCTGAGCAATTCGAGCATTTGATTTAATAAAGTAAATGCTGGAATTATGCCAAGCAAAGTGAAGCGGAGTTAATGTTTCAAAGAAAGGGTAGATGAAGCACTGTCATATCTCCACCAACCACCACTCCCAGAAGAAGTTCCAGGTACTCACAAATCTAGTGTAAAAAATAACTATTCCGTAAATGTATTCTAGTTTTGAGATACAGTATGGAAACAGGTCCTTCGGGCCCACCGAGCCCGTGTCAACCAACGATCTCAATACATTTTTCACACAGAGAGTTGTGAGTCTCTGGAATTATCTGCCTCAGAGGTCAGTTCTCAGGATACGTTCAAGAGAGATGTAGAGATGGCTCTTAGAGATAGCGGAGTCAGGTGATATGGGAAGAAGGCTGGAACAGGGTAATGATAGGGGATGATAGGCCATGATCACATTGAATGGCGGTGCTGGCTCGAAGAGACGAATGGCCTATTTTTTGCAGCTATTGTCTATTGCCTATTGTCTTTAGCACCATCCTACTCGCTGGGAACAATTTACAATATTTTACCAAAGCCGACAAACCTGTATGTCTTTGGAGTAAGTGAGGAAACTGGAAAAACCTAGGTCACGTGGATAACGTAAAAACTCCGCAGCAATTATGCCACTGCACCACTGATGTCGTCCGTCTGTCTGTCTGTCTGTCTGTCCGTCTGTCTGGCCGTCTGTCTGGCCGTCTGTCTGTCTGTCTGTCTGTCTGTCTGTCTGTCTGTCTGTCTGTCTGTCTGTCTGTCTGTCTGTCTGTCTGTCTGTCTGTCTGTCTGTCTGTCTGTCTGTCTGTCTGTCTGTCTGTCTGTCTCTCTGTCTGTCTGTCTGTCTGTCTGTCTGTCTGTCTGTCTGTCTGTCTGTCTGTCTGTCTGTCTGTCTGTCTGTCTGTCTGTCTGTCTGTCTGTCTGTCTGTCTGTCTGTCTGTCTGTCTGTCTGTCTGTCTGTCTGTATGTCTGTCTGTCTGTCTGTCTGTCTGGCTGGCTGTCTGTCTCTCTGTCTGTCTGTCTGTCTGTCTGTCTGTCTGTCTGTCTGTCTGTCTGTCTGTCTGTCTGTCTGTCTGTCTGTCTGTCTGTCTGTCTGTCTGTCTGTCTGTCTGTCCATACATCTATCTACCTATGTATATCTCTATCTATTTATCCATATCTATCTTCCTATACTATTATATGATTATTATTATTATTACATTACGTTACATAAATAAAGCTCTGATCTTGTGCTCTTCTTGGTTGCGCGTTCTTTCTATTTGCGCAAAAACGGTACGCGATAGCGCTACGATGTTTCAATAGACAATAAACAATGTGTGCAATGTAGGCAATTCGACCCTTCGAGCCAGCACCGCCATTCAATGTGATCATGGCAGATCATACCCAATCAGCACCCCGTTCCTGCCTTCTCCACATATCCGCTGACTTCGCTAATTTTAAGAGCTCTATCTAGTTCTCTCTTCAAAGCATCCAGAAAACCTGCCTCCACCGCCCCCTGAGGCAGAGAATTCCACAGACTCACTGTGAGAAAAAGTGTTTCCCCGTCTCCGATCTAAATGGCTTACTCCTTATTCTTAAACTGCGGTCCCTGGTTCTAGACTACCCTAACATCGGGAACATGTTTCCTGCCTGTAGTGTGTCCAAGCCCTTAGCAATCTCATATATTTCAATGAGATCCCCTCTCATCCTAAACTCCAGAGTGTAAAAGCCCAGCTGCTCCATTCTCTCAGCATATGATTGTCCCGTCACCCCGGGATATAACATTGTAAACCTACGCTGCACTCGCTCAATAGCAGGAATGTCCTTCCTCAAATTAGGGGACCACAACTGCACACAACACTCCAGGTGTGGTCTCACTAGGGCACTGTACAACTCCAGAACGACCTATTTGCTCCTATATACGATTCATCTTCTTATAAAAGACAACATGCCATTCGCTGTCTTCATTGCCAGCTGTACCTGCATGCTTACTTTCATACACTGATGAACAAAGGACCCAGATCCCGTTGTACTTCCCCTTTTCACAACTTGACGCCATTTAGATAGTAATCTGCCTTCCTGTTTTTGCTTTCAAAGTGGATAACCTCACATGTATACGCATTAAACTTCATCTGCCATGCAGCTGCCCAACTCCACCAACCTGTCCAAGTCACCCTGCATTCTCATTACATCCTCCTCACAGTTCACACTGCCACCCAGTTTTGTGTGATCTGCAAATTTGCTAATGTTACTTTGAATCCCTTCATTCAAATCATTGATGTATTTTGTAAATAGTTGCGGTCCCAGCACCGAGCCTTGCGATACCCCACTAGTCACTGCATATCATTCTGAAAGGGACACGTTAATCCCTACACTTTGCATCCGATCTTCCAACCAATTTTCTATTCATATCTGCACTCTACCACCAATACCACGTGCCCTGATTTTGCCCACTAATCTCCTATGTGAGACCTTATCAAATGTTATCTGAAAGTCCAGGTACACTACATCGACTGGCACTCCCTTGTCCATTTTCCGAGTTACATTCTCACCAAATTTTGGAAGATTGGTCAAGCATGATTTCCACCTCGTAAATCCATGCTGACTCGGTCCAATCCTGTTACTGCTATCCAGATGTGCGGCTATCTCATCTTTTATATTTCAGCCCAGCATCTTCCCCACCACCGATGTCAGGCAAACTGGTCTATAATTCCCCGTTTTCTCGCTCCCGCCTTGTTTAAAACGTGGGATAACATTAGCTACCCTCCAATCCACAGGAACTGATCCTCAGTCTATAGAACATTGGAAAATGAGCACCAATGTGTCCACGATTTCTGGAGACAGTTCCTTAATGTGATGCAGACCCTCGGGCCCTGGGGAATTATCAACCTTCAGTCCCATCAGTCTAAGCAGCACTATTTCCTGCCTAATGTGATTTCCTTCAGTTCTTCCGTCACCCCAGATCCTCTGGCCACTAGTACTTCAGGAAGATTGTTTGTCTCCTCCTTAGAGATGAAGGATCCAAAGAACATGTTCACCTCATCTGCCATTTCCTTGTTCCCCATAATAAATTCACCGATTTCAATCTTCAAGTTTCGATCTTTGGTCTTAAATAATGTTTCCTCTTCACATACCTAAAGAAGCTTTTACTATCATCCTTTATATTCTTGGCTAGCTTACCCTCGTACCTCAACTATTCTCCTCGTATTGCCTTTTTAGTTATCTTCTGTTGCTTTTAGAACATCACCCATACCTATTGTTTACCGCTCATCTTGTCAATGTTATACTACTTCTCTTTTATTTGTATACTGTCCCTGACTTCCCTTGTCAGCCACTGTCGACCCTTACTCCCATTGGAATATTTTTCCTCTTTGGAATGAACTGTTCCGGCACCCAGAAATACCTGCCATCGTTGTTCCACTGTCATCCCTGCTAGGGAATATTTCCAGTCAACTTTCTCCCCGACTCGAATCGACGACTAACTGACACCCGCTCCGTCCTGCGCTTTGATTTTAATTTCATTTTATTTGATTCAACTTTATTGGCAATGTGCAGAGTACAAGTACAGAGACAACGAAATGTTTTTTCACCACACAGCCATACGAGTAAAACAAATAAGAACATAGAACACGATAGTCTGCAACATAAATATCCCCACAACGGTATCAAAGTTGTGAGGGAAGGCACCAAAGTTCGGTCAACCTCCTCTTTGATGTTCACCTGTGGTCGGGGTCTCCCGAGCCCCCCGCAATCGCCCGGACGGGCAGCCCGATGTTCGGGAAGATGCAACTCCGACGTCGGAACGGAAGAACATCCTCAGCGGTTTGGACCTCCGAATCGGCCACTTCCTACCGGAGTCCGCGGCTGCTGAAGTCCACAGGCCGGGCTGGAAGGAGATTCAACGCTGGCGGTCCACGGCAAAGGGACCCAGGCCTCCGCGATGTTAGTCAGCGCCGCCCACGTTGGGAACTCTGCAAACCACAGCTCCGCGATGTCGATGCAGCAGGCCCAACAATCCGGAACTTCAATCGGCGATCCCTGGAAAGGCATCGCCCGCTCCGCGATGTATCCAGCGCTGCGCCACCGCTGCTAAAGCTCTGGTCCGGTCCCCGGCAGGAAAGGCCGCGCCAATCCAGTTGGTAGGCCGCGAGGAGGGGGGCGAGGGCGCGACTCGGAGATTGTCGCATGCTCGCCAGGAAGTGACTGGGAAACGGTTTACCCATTAACCAACCTCCCTCCCCACAAAAAAGACTAAAACAAAATCCTAATCATACTTTAAACAAATTGAAAATAAAAAGAGATAGAAAGACAATAGACTGTAGGCAGAGGCTGCCATCACATGGCGCCCCCTAGCTGTGCTTGATGCGGGCCGGATAAAGTACCTGCCCTTGACTATCAACATACCAACCCTGTCCCTTCCGTAGGGAGATTAACATTACGGCCACAACGTAACACTCAACGAACCTATCCACGGTCTGAGTTGATCCGTCTCACCCGCCTGGCTTCTTGCATTTGAATAAAAACAACTTAATCCTGCCTCGTTCCTTACCGAGCGGCTGCACATCCTCTCGACTGAACTTGCTTTCATCTCCCTCCATAACATCTTCCAGCTTCTCACCTGCCCAACTCCTGCATTGGATCCCGCCCCCTTAACAATCTAATTTGTACCCACCCGATTAGCACTGGCAGACATTGCCCGCCGGGATATTGGTTCATACCAACCCTGTTGTACAGGTCACATCTGCCGCGGGAGACATACAAAAGGTTGATCAATCTGATATGCTGGCCCTGCACCAACTCCTCGGCACGAAAACACCTATCCTATCTTCCGGGTCGTATTCTCACCAGCACAACCCACCAGGAGCAATCTCAAGATTACTACTAGTCCCGATTAATTTTCATCCCCTCTTTCTTCTTCCACCGATCATCACGCCTCTCCAACCTACCGTCCGACTGAACATCCTACACCACCTCGCCTCTACCTGTTTCAGCCTAAAGAAGGATCCCAACCCGAAAGGTCTTCTGTCCTTTGTCCCCTCCCCAGTTGTTGCCTGAGGTGCTAAGTTCCTCCAGCACTTTACGTGGAGGAAGGCAGAACGGCAACAGGCCCCATCGAAAGCCAACATCTGCAGCTCCTTCCCACTCTCTTTTGAAGATGAAGTGATTGAGGAAGGAGAATTAGAGGACGGGCCGGACGGCCCAAGAGGCCGTGGCCAGGGAACTAGAAGGTTACGAGATTCGGCGAATAGGACTTTTAAATGGACTATGAGTGTTGCCATAAGAATGGCAAAAAGGGGGGAATGTGAATTTAAAATTGTTCTGTGAAGGTAAAAAGAGTGGCCAGGTGGACTGGATTAAAACATAAAATGGCTGCTAGATGACCCCCTAGATCCCGTTGTAATTCCACTCTTCCAAACGTGACACCATTTAGATAATAAAATTCCTTCCTGTGTTGCTACCAAAGTGGAAAACCTCACATTTATTAACATTCAACTGCATCTGGCCACTCACCCAACCTGTCCAAGTCACCCTGCATTCTCAGAACGTCCTCCTGACAGTTCATACTGCCACCCAACTTTGTGCCATCTCAAATTTGCTAATGTTACTTGTAATCTCTTCATCTAAATCATTTATATATATTGTAAATAGCTGCGGTCCCAGCACCGAGCTTTGCGGTACCCCACTAGTCACTGCCTGCCATTCTGAAAGGGACCCATTAATCCCTACACTTTGCATCCGATCAGCCAATAAATGTACTATTAATATCAGCACTCTACCACCAATACAACGTGCCCTAATTTTGCCCACTAATCTCCTATGTGAGACCTTATCAAATGCTTTCTGAAAGTCCAGGTACTCTACATCCACTGACTCTCCCTTGTCCATTTTCCTAGTTAAATCCTCACCAAATGTTAGAAGATTAGTCAAGCATGATTTCTCCCTCGTAAATCCATGCTGACTCGGACTGATCCTGTTACTTCTATCCAAATATTCCGCGTTATCATCTTTTATAATTGACTCCAGCATCTTCCCCACCACCGATGTCAGGCTAATTGGTCTATCATTCCCCGTCTTCTCTCTCCCGCTTTTCTTAAAAAGTGGGATAACATTAGCTACCATCCAATCCCCAGGAACTGATCCTCAGTCCATAGAACATTGGAAAATGATCACCAATGTGTCCACAATTTCCGGAGCCACTTCCTTAAGTACCCTGGGATGCAGACCTTCAGGCCCTGGGGATTTATCAGCCTTCCGTCCCAGCAGTCTACCCAACACCATTTCCTGCCTAATGTGGATTACCTTCAGTTCCTCCGTCACCCCAGATCCTCTGGCCACTATTACTTCAGGAAGATTGTGTGTCTCCTCCTTTGAGACGAAGGATCCAAAGTACATGTTCACCTCATCTGCCATTTCCTTGTTCCCCATAATAAATTCACCGTTTTTAATCTTCAAGGTTCGATCTTTGGTCTTAACTATTTTTTTCGTCATCACATACCTAAAGAAGCTTTTACTATCATCCTTTATATTCTTGGCTAGCTTACCTTCGTACCTCAACTATTCTCCTCGCGTTGCTTTTTAAATTATTTTATGTAGCTTTTAAAACATCACACAATCCTATGGTTTACAGCTCATCTTTGCAATCTTCTAATTCTTCTCTTTTATATTTATACTCTCCCCAACTTCCCTTTTCAGCCACGGTTGCCCATTACTCCCCTAGGAATCTTTTTTCCTCTTTGGAATGAACGGATCCAGCACCTTCTATATTGTTCCCATAAACACTTGCCATCGTTGTTCCACTTTCATCCCTACTAGGGAATATTTCCAGTCAACTTTCTCCCCGACTCGAATCTACGCCTAACTGCCACACGCTCCGTCCTGCGCTGATTTGATTTCATTCAACTTTATTGGCAATGAGCAGAGTACACGTACAGAGACAACGAAATGCTTTTGCAACACAGAGCCATACGAAGAAAAAAATTAAGAACATAGATCACGACAGTCTACAACATAAACATCCCCACAGCGGTATCAAGGTTGTGAGAGAAGGCAATAAAGTTCAGTAAACATCCTCTTTGATGTTCTTTGATGTTCACCCGTGGCTGGGGCCTCCGGAGCCTCCCGCAGACACCGCTGCGGGCGGCCGGATGTTCGGGATGATGGAACTCCGAGGTCCGAACGGAAGAACATCCTCAGCGGTTTGGACTTCCGAATCGGCCACTTCCTACCGGAGTCCGCGGCTCTTGAAGTCCACAGGCCGGGCTGGGCGGAGGTTCAACGCTGGCGGTCCTCGGCAAAGGGACCCAGGCCTCCGCGATGTTGGACAGCGCCGCCCACGCTGGGAACTCTGCAAACCACAGCTCCGCGATGTCTATGCAGCAGGCCCAACACTCCGGAGCTTCTTACGGCGATCCCAGATAAGGCATCGCCCGCTCCGCGATGTATCCAGCCCTGCGCCGCCGCTACAGAAGCTCTGGTCCGGTCCCCGGCAGGAAAGGCCGCGCCAATCCTGTTGGTAGGCCACGAGGAGGGGGCGTGGGCGCGACTCGGAGACCGCATGCTCACCAGGATGTCACTGGGAAACGGTTTCCTCCTTAACCAAACCCCCTCCCCACATAAAATATTAAAATAAATCCTCCAAAACATACTTTAAGCAAACTAAAAATTAAAAAAGGTATAACGACAACAGACTGTAGGCAGAGGCTGCCATCACGTGGCGCCCCCATCGCTGTGCTTGGTGCGGTCCCGCGGGCCATAGTTTGGATACCCCTGCCCTTGACTCTCAACATACCAGCCCTGTCCCTTCCGTAGGCAGATTAACATTACGACAACAACGTAACACTCAACGAACCTACCCACGCTCTAAATTGATCCGCCTCACCCGCCTGGCTTCTTGCATTTGAATAAAAACTATTTAATCCTGCCTCGTTCCTTACCGAGCGTCAGCACATCCTCTCGACTGAACTTGCTTTCAAATCCTTCCATAACATCTTCCAGCTTCTCACCTGCTCTACTCCTGCATTGGTTCCCACCCCCTTAAAATCTAATTTGTACCCAACCGATTTGCACTGGCAGACCTTGCCCGCCGGGATATTGGTTCATCAACCCTGATGTACTGGCCACATCTGCCCCGGGAGACATCCAAAGGTTGATCAATTTGATATTCTGGCCCCTGCACCAACTCCTCGGCCACGAAAACACCTATCCTATCTTCCGAGTCGTAATCTCACCAGCACAGCCCAACAGGAGCAATCTCAAGATGACTTGTAGTCCCCATTAATTTCCTTCCCCTCTTTCTTCTCCCACCGATCACCTCGCCTCTCCATCTTACCGTCCGACTGTACATCCAACACCACCTCGCCTCTACCTGTTTCAGCCAAAAGAAGGGTCCAAAACCGAAACGTCCTTTGTCCTGTGTCCCCTCCCCAGATGTTGCCTGCGTCGCTGAGTTCTTCCAGCACTTGACGTGGAGGGAGGCAGCACGGCAACATGCCCCTCGGCTGCGAGTGTCTACCTTCGAAAACCAACATCTGCAGCTCCTTCCTATTCTCTTTTTCCTACAGGTGGGCAATCAAGAACCACAGGGCATAGGTTCATATGTGATAGGAGCAGGATTAGGCTTGCGGCTCATCAAACAACTTCGCAATTCAATCGTGTATGATCGATCTCCCCCTCCTAAACCCATTATCCTGCCTTCTCCCCATAGCCTCTGACACCGGTACTAATCAATAATTTGTCCTTCTCTGCTTTAAACATATCCCTTAACTGTGGCAAAGAACTGCACAGATTTACCGCCCTCTTACGAAATAAATTGCTCCTCAACTGGTTCCTAAAACAACCTCCTTTAATTCTGAGGCTATGACCTATGGTCCTAGAGTCTACCACCGGTGGAAACATCCTCTCCACATCTACTCCACCCAAGCCTTTCATTATTTTGTACGTTTCAACCCCCCCCCCCCCCCCCCATGAACTTTTATGTAGTTTTGTGTCTTGTGCTTTTTTTTAGTATGGCTTTATCGTAATACGGATTTTACTGTACCTTAATTTTTACACGGACAATAAAATCCCTTTGAAATGGGATTGGTAGTGATGGGCATATTGGTCAGCATGGGCGTGTTTGGGCCGAAGGCTGTGCTTCCAAGCTCCATGATTCTATGACTCTAAGATCTTTGTAAGCGTCCTTGCATACTTCACTGGTGAGGCTCCCTGTTGAAAACTTAAAACGTAGATACAATACAGGCTGAGCAGGTGTTGGCAGATGTGCAAAACAATCTCAGGAGAATCTCAAGATGTATTTCAGAAATAGCAGATAAACAGAATTTCACAACTGGTTTAAAGTTGCCGAATTAATGTGCAGCTGGTAGAAACGTAATTGACAACATCATAATTTCGTGAGGTATAAATAAACGCGAGCGGGGACCTTGAGCTACTGGCAGTGACAATCTACCAGGGACCATTGTCAGTACAGGCGACATCTTTAAGTCCAGCCGACATCAGCGATGGGGGTTAGTGACATGGAACGGATACGTACACTTTTCAACGTCCGGTATTACTTTGATTACATCATTACAGTCATCGGACTGCTCAGTAAGTCGCTTAAACTGCTTGCCATTTAACATCGTTGAGGGGATACATTTTGCAACTGTTCCTACTAGTCAAAGTTAAGTTTTGACCGTCGTTTGTCTATCTAAAGTATCCGCCATGCAAACACAACTGCTCAGCAAGTCTCTGAGTTTACTTCAAGAAGTTGCATATTGTGTGCGGTGTTAGTAGATATCATTTAGAGTAAGTCGGCGCTTGATGCCTGCTGGGAACTGAGGATGGTCGGCGATTGCAATGGGAGATGCAACACTCGGAGTGGCTCAGAAAGTGTCGCAGTGCGCGGTCCTGCGCGGCTCCCGAGCTGATGTTTTGTATAAAGTGCTTCCTCCGTCAACACAAATCCTCATGTTCAATGCCACTGAAAAGCCAGAACTAGAATCCTTTTTTTGCCGATCATCCGGACATTTGTGAGGACGGTTTCTGAAGTGTGTAGTAATTCCGGATGGGGATGTCAGCAACACGGGGCTTACCGTGTGTTGTTGCCGGAATACACGGAGACAGAAGCAACCACACACAAATGTGGCGTCAGTACCGGGGCTCTACTGGACACGGCTACTCCATCTCACCCCACATCACGCAACCCCACCTTCTATGGACGGCCGCTGGTTGCACTCAGGACCTCGGGGTTTTCCTATCAGTTCTGTGGTATTTAATGGATTGACGCATTTGTCAATTACACAAAATCAGTGTGTATTAAGTTTAATCCAGTTTGCGACTGCAAGCAAGCATTTAATCATTCCGTAGTCAATACACATGACAATTGAACACTTTTCACAACTCCATATTCACAATGCATTTATTTATTAGTGTGTCATCTGTAAGTGTATCCCGGTTTTATGCCGTGTTCATACTTGTGGCGTTACGAGCTTAATAAAGGGGTAGGGTAAGTAGAAGATCGTATGTGAGTGTTTTCGCATTTGTTGGAATGAATGAATCATCGGCTTCCTTTGTGTATGAGATGTTGGTAGCATGGCATGTAAGAGCAGATATGAGGGCGTTTACCTGCTCATAGAACCGATTGTTGAGCCTTCCCGAAGTGTCGTGGGTCTACTTCGACGAAACACCAGTGAAGGCATGTGCCCACTTGATTAAACCATTGATATACTTGCAACTACGCGACCGGTTTTCTTATGCGCTTGTTAATATATAGGTAGCAGATTGTTACAAATTGCCCACACCATAAGTTGGTATCATCAGTTTAGATAGCACTTTGGCTGTGGGTTTTGTATTCTTGGTTGAGCCCTTCTCCTGGTATTATAGCACATACTTTGTGTTTTAATTGTGATTGAGCGGAAGGTCGCGATCTATTTTGGATCTCAAGGTGAGTGGGAATGTGCCTCGGATGGCTGCCATACCGCAGGACAACAGTAGGTGTCGCGCCTGCACCATGATCACCAACATTGACAACACCTTGTACTTGATGACCAGTTTCAAAGGCTGTCTGTGTTCATTTCGTCACAGGTAATTTAGTGGCGATCGTCGTTCTCGGACGAGGAAAGTGCGGCCTGTCTCGATGCATCACCCACTATATGGTGGCGATGGCGGCAGCAGATCTATTGGCCGTCTTCTGGAACACGGCGATATTTTACCTTTACACTGTGATTTCTCGGCACACTCACACTATAGCATGCACCGTACAACAAGTGATGGCCTATGTATCCCTGGACTGCTCGGTCTGGTTAACTGTCGCTTTTACATTTGATCGCTTTGTGGCCATTTGTTGCCAGGGCTTTAAGACCAGATACTGCACGGTTAGAGTCGCCAGGGTGGCGATAGCAGCAGTGTATGTTGTGAGTTTAATACGGAATATCCCCTACTATTTTGCATTTTATTCCCATTTTATAGACCTGCAGGTTGGATGCATGGAAAGGCCGGAATATTTTTCCAACCCCGGGTGGATTGCTTTCTCCTGGATTCACAACATTTTAACCCCTCTGCTTCCGTTTTTCGTTATTCTGTTGCTTAATATTCTGACTGTCAGGTCGATCGTGGTGGCGAGCCGAGCCCGCAGGAAGCTCCGCGCTCACGTCAGTGGCGAGAAACAGGAGGACCCGGAAATGGAGAGTCGAAAGAAATCGATTATTTTACTCTTCTGTGTGTCCGGCAGTTTCATCCTCCTGTGGTTGACGGAGGTGATGAACAACATTTCTTCGGATATTGCCAACACACATTATGTCCCAAACTGGGCTCATCCTAGGACAATGTCAAATGCAGCCGGGGACATGCTTAAAATTCTGAGTTCGTGCACGAACACGTTTATATATATGGTGACTCAGTCTAAGGTCAGAGACCAACTGAAGAATGCAATCAAGTATCCTTTCACATCATGTCTTAAGATTGTTCATTAAAAGATTGGATTTAAATATGGTGTAATTATTAATAAAGCGGATAACGGGGTAACCATAGCTGCAGCGTCTATTAAGAGCTGGACTAGATATATTCCTGGTTCTGGGAATGTCGCAATAAGGTAGTCATGGTGAATGTTTCGAACAACTGTCCCGGAACTGAAACAATGCGAGCTGATTGCCAGAACAGGGGGTAAAGGGAATGAATGAGATCAGCTCTGACTATTTCTGGACCAGGACCAGTATGTGTCAGTGTAATGCACCGAGCGCCCCCTGCAGACCGTTGTGTCATGATCCTAAGATTGGCAACAGTATTTCAATAAAACTATTGATGGATTTGTGTGTAATGGATCGTATGCAAATCAGAATAATTTGGCCTATTTACAATACATGTATTTTTCTGCATTATGCATGTGATGTGTTCATGTACACCTTTGCTGCAAAGTGTTCTGTCCGACAACGCCTGCTGGATCTCCGCTGGCCAACCATTTTAACTACCCTTCACGGGTGGGAAATTTCAACCTTCACGTGGTCCACCCTTTTTCGACTAATGCAATCAACCGGACGTGCACAAACAAAAGATCAAATAGAACAAGTTGACGTACAACTTTAGGCTGTGCACGCCACACGCAAGAAGAATGTTCCCCTACACATTCCCACCTAGGCCTGTGTGTCCTTAGTCCTATCGTTTGCCACAGTGAAGCCGCGCGTAACTGCAGGAAAAGCATCATACTTCCATTTGGATAACTTATAACCTAACGGTGTTGACTTTAAGTTAGGGTCATGAAGCCATACAGCAGGGAAACAGTCCCTTTGGTATAACTTGCCCATGGATACTCGCCTCACCTGCCCGCTTTTGCCGCATGTCCCTCAAACCCTCCCCTACCCATGTACCTGTCCTGATGTCGTTTACATGTCGTTATTCTACCTGCCTCAACTACCGCCACTGGCAGCTCGCTCCATGATTCCATCAGCCAGCTTCCTCTCAAAATCCTGCCACACTCATCATAAACGAATATCCTCTGGTTTTGATTCCCCCACACTGTGTAAAACTAAACGGTGCGCCTTCAACCGATATATTCCCTTCTTGATTTTCTACACATTCATAAGAGCAACCTTCAGTGCCTTGTGCTCCAAGGTGTAGCCTGCCCGCCCAACCTGTCCCTGAAGCTCAGGTCCTCGAGTACTGGTGACATCTTCTCTGCGCTCTTTGCAGCTAACTGACATCTTTTCATCCGGGCTTGAGAATGTTGACCTCACCGAAAAAGCGTGTACACTCGTAACTTAACGCCTCTGCTCAATATCGTGACCTATGAAGGTCAATCTACCACACTCATCCTTACTACCTCTGTCTGCTTGTGAGACCTCTTTTAGGAATCTTTGTACCTGCACCCAACGATCTATCTTGTTCTACAACATTCCCCAAGGCCATTCTGTTCTCTGTGAAGATGATGCGCTGGTTTACGGCCAGAAACCAACATATTGCACTTATCTATATTCAAGTCCATTGGCCATTCCTCAACCCACTTATCCAGCAATGTTGCGCAATTATCTTTAGTGTCATCTTAAGTGTCAGTCTGAAGAAGGGTGTCAACCATAAACGCCGCCTAATCCTTCTCTCCATAGAAGCTGTCCCACCCGCTGAATTTATCCAGCATTTTTTGTCTACTTTCGATTTTTCCAGTATCTGCAGTTCCTTCTTTAACATTTATTAGTGTCATCTTGTTTTGTTTCGGCTGCAATCTTAATAATCGTGCTTCGTTGAAGAATACTTTCCTGCACACATTTGACATTCTCAAATAGGAACGTTAAAATCCCCCTACTCTGACACCACTCCGCTCAACACCACTCCCCTGGCTCCCTGTCCTATCCAACATAGCCCCTCCACACATCCGGCGAGTAGTCCTCACTCAAAGGATGCTCCAAAAGACCAAAAACTTCCCTCATCTGCCAATTCACATGGACATCTTCAACCCACCCACTGCTCGACTTCCATCTAGAAAACCAATTTGGAAGAACCCACCACCAGCTGATTTCACCATCCAATCAGCTTGGAAAAGGGAATGGGAGTCCAAGGACGTCCCAAATAAACATCTGGTGTCAGACCCCACCCTACCGGTCCCTGGCACCAATCTCCCAAGGAAGCAGTGGACGACGCTGAATAGATTCAGGACTGGACATGGCCCCTGCTTGGCCAGCCTTCACAAATGGGGCAGCAGTCCAACCCCATGGTGTGCTTGTGGAGAGCAGCAAACAATGCAACACATCATTGAAGCATGCCCTCAACAAAGACTCAAAGGAGGACTTGTCACCCTTCATACAGCAGATCAAGAGGCAACAGCTTGGCTAAAGGACTTTGCATTCGCTAAATAAATAAAAACTCTGACAAATACTATTAGCCTCAAAGGTGCCTCCAATCCACGGATATATATTCGTTCTTCTAATGCGCGTGGCCTTCTTGCAGCCCTATATTACACCAACAACAAGACAAACATTCCCCCTTTTTTCGTAGCTCAGATTATAGTGGCTGACTGGACGAACGGTCAGTAATGGAAACTCCAACAACTGCCGTGAAGTTCTCCTTCATCGGAAAGACAATTCTTACCCCGCACCTGTACCAGTGACCATCAACATGCCAGTCCTGTCCCTTCCGTAGCCAGATTAACATTACGGCTATAACGCAATACTCAATGAAACTACCCACGCTCTGAGTTCATCCGCCTCACCAGCCTGACTTCTTACATTAAGGTAAAAGCAACTTAATCCTGCCTCGTTCCTTACAGCGCGTCCGAAAATCCTCTCGACTGAATTTACTTTCACCTCCTTCCATAATATCTTCCAGCTTCATACCTGCCCTAATCCTGCGTTCAATCCCGCCCCCTTACACTCTAATTCACACCCCCAACAGAGTAGCACTGGCAGACCTGCTCGCCAGGACATTGTTACATCACCAATTCAGCTCCATAACAGCCCTGTTGTACAGGTCACATCTGCCCCGTGACACATCCACAATGTTGACCATTCTGAAATTCTAGCCCTTTGCACCAAATCCTCGGCCGCGAAAATACCTATCCTACCTTCCGACTCCTATTCTCACAAGCACATCCCACCAGTAGCAATCTCAAGATGACTTCGAGTCCCCATTTATTTTCGTCCCCCTCTTTCTTCTCATCCTACTCCCCGCCTCTTTATGTGTGACACCTGTTATCTCCTTTTCATCCCTCAGCTTTTCACGCACTCCACCAACCTGCCAAACAGACCGCCGTCCCTTGCATCAACCTATCACTTGTTTGGATATATCCCGAACAAATTTCTCTATGCCACCCCACCCCCCACTCGTATCAGTCTGAAGAAGGGTCCCAACCCGAAACGTCGTTTGTCCTTTCCCTCCCCAGATGCTGCCAGCGTCTGCTGTTCCCTCTGCATTTGACTGCACATCCACAAAGTAACCGGTACTTTGTGAATTCCGGAGATGGAGGCAGCACGGCAACAGGCCCTTCGGCTGCGAGTGTCTACCTTCGAAAACCAACATCTGCAGCTCCATCCTACTCTATTTTACCAACAGATGGGAAAACATAGGTTTATATGTGATTGGAGCAGTGTTGCAGTGCGAATGTTTTAGATGCCAGAACCGTCAAACAGCGGCGTCATTTCAGATTTTGGTTAGTGGGGGGGGGGGGGGGGGGGACTCGTCTCCCAAGAAGGTCAAACAAGATTATAGCCTATCATTGCATCCCAGTGTATAGCCGGTACAATAAAAACATATCATACCTAATTTAATAATATGACAAAATATTGCACGGTTGCAATTACTAATTATCACGAAATATAATTATCAAGCAAAAAAGAAAAATACGGTAATCATATATTTTTACAGATGTGCCGTCCCGACACAAACTCGCCCTGAGTCTCCTGCTGCTCCGGGTCTTCACACAACGCACAAACACACACACACACAAACACACACACACACACACACACACACACACACACACACACACACACACACACACACACACACACACACACACACACACACACACACACACACACACACACAGACACACACACACACACACACACACACACACACACACACCCACTCACATACGCACACCCACACACTCATACGTCTCACACATTCACCCACCCACTCACCCACACCCACACACTCACTCACCCACTCACTCTCCCACCCATCCACTCACAAACACACACCCACACCCAGTCAACCACTCACACATATGCACACACACCCTCCCACACCGACACACACATACCCACTCACACAAACCCACGCACACCTACACACAACCCCCCCCACACACACACCCACACACACCCACATACAATCATACACACACACACACACACACACACATTCACCCGCCCATACCCGCGCACACCCACACACACGCCCATCCACACCCACCCACCCACACACACACACCCACACACACCCACCGACACACACCCACTCACATCCACACCCACTCACGCACCCACACACACACACACACACAGACCCACGCCTACTGACACACTCCCACCCACACCCACCCACATTCACACACACATCCACACACACCCACACACACCCACACACGCACACGCCCATTGACACACGCACACCCATCCACACTCACACACACGCTCACACCCCCCCCCCCACATTCACCTATTGCCACACACACACCCACCCACACACACACCCACACACCCATCCCAAACCCATCCACAGATACACGCAGACACCCACACCCACCCACACACACCGCACAGACCCACACCCTCACTCACAATCACTCACCCGCACACCAACACCTACACACACCACACACACCAACCCACACCCACACAGACCAAAAGACACACACACAGCACACACACAAACACTCATACACACACAGGCATTCACACACACATCCACACACACCAACCACGCACACGTACACACAACCTCACCCACTCACGCACACACACAAACACACACAAACACACACACACACACACACACACACACACACACACACACACACACACACACACACACACACACACACACACACACACACACACACACACGCACACACACACACACACTACACACACACACACCCACTCACATACGCACACCCACACACTCATACGTCTCACACATTCACCCACCCACTCCACCACACCCACCCACTCACTCACCCACTCACTCTCCCACCCATCCACTCACAAACACACACCCACACCCAGTCAACCCACTCACACATATGCACACCACACCCTCCCACACCGACACACACATTCCCACTCACACAAACCCACGCACACCTACACACAACCCCCCCCCCCACACACACCCCACACCACACCCACACTACAATCCTACACACACACACACACACACACATTCACCCGCCCATACCCGCGCACACCTCACACACACGCCCATTCACACCCACCCACCTACCCACACACACCCACCCACACCCGCCGACACACACACCACTACACATCCACACACACTCACGCACCCACACACACACACACAGACCCACGCCTACTGACACACTCCCACCACCACCCACCCACACTCACACACATCCACAACCACCCACACAGCCCACACACACACGCCCATTGACACACGCACACCCATCCACACTCACACACACGCTCACACCCCCCCACACATTCACCTATTGCCACACACACACCCACACCCACCCACACACACACCCACACACCCATCCCAAACCCATCCACAGATACACGCAGACACCCACACCCACCCACACACACCGCACAGACCCACACCCTCACTCACAATCACTCACCCGCACACCAACACCTACACACACCACACACACCAACCCACACCCACACAGACCAAAAGACACACACACCCGCACACACACACACAGCACACACACAAACACTCATACACACACAGGCATTCACACACACATCCACACACACCAACCACGCACACGTACACACAACCTCACCCACTCACGCACACACACAAACACACACAAACACACACACACACACACACACACACACACACACACACACACACACACACACACACACACACACACACACACACACACACACACACACACACACACACACACACACACACAAACACACACACACACACACACACACACAAACACAGCCCGCTGGCCCGGAGCTCCACCGCTGGACCCCGGCGCCACGTCGCCGACCTCCACGAGGCCGAGATGGCCACCACGAGGAGCAGCAACAATATCCACCGCCTCTCCCACTCTTAGCGGCTTCCCGTCCAATTCCCGGTGCGGTGTCGCCGACCTTCACTGTCTTCAGAAAACCACCGATGCCGCCGACATGAACCTCATCTACTCCGACCCTCGCCTCTCCACCGGCCACCAGCGGTTCAGAGAGGACACTCACCTCGCCAGAGTTCCAGGCGCAGAACGAAAGCCCACGCACACCTTCCACGATGCAGACATCACATGGTCTGACGCTGCTGGGTCCTAGTGCTACTCCCTCCACCTCCTACAATGAACAACCATCACTAGGGAAGGGTCTACCCCGTCCCTATATTTTCATCATGTCACCCCGACCACACACCCACTAGTTAAAATTCACTCCATCGCAGGGGACAGACTTCTGACCTCCATCGCAGGGGACAGACTTCTGACCGACATACACTACAAACCAACTGACTCACATGGCTATCTGGACTACACGTCTTCTCACCATGCCCCATGTAAAGACTCCATCCCCTACTCCCAATTCCTCCGCCTACGCCGCATCTGCTCCCAGGATGGGACGTTCCACACCAGGGCATCGGAAATGTCCTCGTTCTTCATGGAACGGGGATTCCCCTCCGCCACCATAGATGAGGCTCGCACCAGGGTCTCATCCATACCCCGCAACATTGCTCTCTCTCCCCATCCCCGCACTCGCAACAAGGGCAGAGTCCCCCAAGTCCTCATCTTTCACCCCACCAGCCGGCACATACAACAAATAATCCTCCGCCATTTCCGCCACCTCCAACGTGACCCCACCATTCGCCTCAACTTCCCATCTCCCCCTATGTCTGCCTTCCGCAAAGACCGCTCCCTCCGCAACTCCCTTGTCAATTCTTCCCTTCCCTCCCGTGCCACCCCCTCCCCGGGCCCCTTCCGTTGCAAGCGCAATAAATGCAACACCTGTCCCTGCACCCCCCCCCCCCCCACCCTCGACTCCATTCAAGGACCCAAGCAGTCGTTCCAGGTGCGACAAAGGTTCACCTGTATCTCCTCCAACCTCATCTACTGCATTCGCTGCTCTAGATGTCAACTGATTTAGATCGGGGATACTAATCGGTGGTTGGGCGATCGTTTCGCCGAACACCTCCGCTCAGTCCGCAATAACCTACCTGAACTCCCGGCGGCTCAGCACTTCAACTCCCCCTCACATTCCCAATCCGACCTCTCTGTCCTGGGTCTCCTCCATTGCCAGAGTGAGCAACACCGGAAATTGGAGAAACAGCACCTCATATTCCGCCTGGGTTGCTTACGTCCGGATGGCATGAACGTTGAATTCTCCCAGTTTTTCTAGCCCTTGCAGTCTCCTCCCCTTCCTTAACCCTCGAGCTGTCTCCTCCCATCCCCCCGCCCTCGGGCTCCTCCTCCTCCCTTTTTCCTTCCATCTCCACCCCACCCCCCATCTCTCTGAAGAAGGGTTTCGGCCCGAAACGTCGCCCTTTTCCTTCGCTCCATAGATGCTGCTGCTCCCGCTGAGTTTCTCCAGCATTTTTGTGTACCGTTAAAATTCACTGTAGTTTTTTTATTGACTTTTTTTGCAGAGGTGCCCGAGGCGGAGCGGCGCACCGGTGACCCCCGGCATCATTGGATAAGAGCAGGATTAGGCATTCGGCTCAACAAGCCTTCTCCGCCATTCAATCGCGGCTGATCTATCTCTCCCTCCCAAACCCATTCTCATACCTTCTCCCCATCAACACAGACACCCGTTCTATTCAATAATCTATCTACCTCTGCCTTAACTATATCCCTTAACTTAGCCCCCGCTACCTTCTGTGACAAGCAACTCCGCAGATTTACCCCCCACTGACGAAATACATTGCTCCCCTTCTCCTCTTATAATGATCTCCTTTAGATCTGAGGCTAGCTCTGGTGCTCGAATCTCCGACTGGGGGAAACATCATCTCCACATTCACTCTATCCAAGCCTTTCACTATTCTGTACGTTTCAATTAGAACCCCCTTACATTCTTCTAAACTCCAGTGAGTACAGGGCCAGTGCTGTCAAACGCTCATCATATGTTAACCCACTCAGTTCTGGGGTTATTTTTGTAAACAAGAACATAGATTTAAGATGAGTAGGGATAGGTTTTGTCGGAACCTGAGGACCAAACTTTTTAACTCAGGGAACGGTGGGTATATGGAACAAGTTGCCAGATGACGTGGTTGGGACAGGTAAAGTATCAACATTTCAAATAAATTGGACAGGTGCATGGATGCTAAATATTTAGAGTAAATGTCTGGAGGGATATTAGCCAAGCACAGAAAATGGGACTAGCTTAGATGGGGTATATTGGTCAGGATGGATGAGTTGGACCAAAGAGCCTGTTTCACAGAGCCATGATTCTATGACCCTATGCCTGTGACACTCAACAGGTCAGGTGGGTACTATAACAACATTTAAGAAGAGGGCGGCACGTCTTACAGCGGCAGTGACTCAGGTTTAATCTTGACTCTTGTTGCTGTCTGTATGGAGTTTGTACATTCTCCCTGTGACCACCTGGGTTTCTCCGGGTGCTCTGGTTTACCCACACACTCGAAATACGTACAGAATTGTAGATTAATTGGTTTTGATAAAATTGTAAGTTGTCCCTATTGTGCAGGGTAGTTCTAGTGTGATCACTGGTTGGTGGAGCCAGCACCGCCATTCATTGTGATCGTAGCTGATCGTCCCCAATAGTCGTAGCTGATCGTCCCCTATTATGGTTGCTTTGTAATACGGTTAACACTGTACCTTAATTGGTACACGGACAATAAAAAAACATTTGAACCCTTTGAAATTGGACTTGCCGTGATGGGCATTTTGGTCAGCATGGGTTAGTTGGTCCGAGGCATCCTTTCATTCTTTCCTGTTGAAAACTTAAAACTTAGATGCTAAACAGGGTGAGCAGGTGTTGACAGATGTACAAAACAATCTCAGGACAATCTCAAGAGGTATTTCAGAAATACCAGATAAACAGAATTTCACAACTCGTTTAAAATAGCCAAATTAATGTGCAGATGTGTGAAATGTAATTGGCAACATCAGAATTTCGTAAGGTATAAATAAGCGCGAGCGGGGTCCTTGAGCTCCTGGCAGTGACGATCTACCTGGGACCATTGTCAGTACAGGCGGCATCTTTATGTCCCACTGACATCAGCGATGGGGGTTAGTGACTTGGAACGGATACGTACACTTTTCAAAGTCCAGTATTACTTTGATTACATCATTACAGTCATCGGACTGCTCAGTATGTCGCTTTAACTGCTGGCCATTTAACAACGCTGAGGGCTTGAATTTTGCAGCTGTTCCTACTGGTCAGAGTGAAGTTTTGACCGGGGTTTGTCCATCTAAAGTATCCGCCACGAAACACAACTCCACAGCAGGTCTCTAAGTTTACTTCAAGAAGTTGCATATTTTGTCCTGTGTTAGTTAATATCATTTAGAGTAAGTCTGCGCTTAATGCCTACGGGGAACTGAAGATGGTCGCCGATGGTAGGGGGAGATGAAACACTCGGTTTGGCTAAGAAAGTGGCGCAGTGCGCAGTCCCTGCGTGGCTCCTGCGGTGATGTTTTGTAAAAAATGCTGCCTCCGTGTACAGAAATTCTCACATTTAATGCCACTGAATGGCCAGAATTATAATCCATTGTTTGCCGAACACCCGAACATTTGTTAGGACGGTTTCCGAAGTGTGTAGTAATTCGGGATGGGGATTACTACAGCACAGGGCCTTTCTCCCGGTATACACGTGCACTGAATCATCCATTATCAAAGGTGGCGATCAGTACAGGGGTTCTACTGGACACGGCTACTCCATCTCACCCCCACTGAACGCCAGCCCACATTCAATGGACGGCCGCTGGTTGCACTCAGAACCTCGAGGTTTTCGCATTCGTTCTGTGGTAATTAGTGGATCGATTAATTTGTTAATTACACATTATCAGTGTGTATTGAATTTAAACCAGCTTGTGGCTGCAAGTAAGAATGTAATGATTCCGTTCTCGATACACATGACAATTGCACACTCTTGACACCTCCGCGTTCAAAATACATTTTTTGTCAGTGTATTCTGTTTAATGCCCCTGTCCCACTTAGGATACCTGAACGGAAACCCCTGGAGAGTTCTGGAGATTCCCGGAGGTTTTTGTCTGTCTCCGTACCTGCTTCCACTACCTGCAAACTCCGGCAACCACCTGCAACCCCCGGGAACCGCACGGAAACCTAGGGTGGGGCGCAAAGTCTCCAGCGGTGTCCGCTCAGGTTTCCTACGTGGGACAGGGGCATTAGTGTATCTCAGTTTTATGCCGGGTTTATAATTGTTGCGTTACAAGTTTAATAATGGGTTATGATAAGTGGATCGTATGTGAGTGTTTTAGCAAGTTTTTGAGTGAATTATTCAGCAACCTCCCTTAATTAGTCGATGTTGGTAGCATAGGTGGTGAGAGCAGTTATGAGAAGGTTTGCTCTGGGACGCCAGAACCATATGATGAGCCTTCTCGAGGTGCCGTGGGCATAAGTCGCAGGAAAGCTGTAGGGGGTCACGACTGCGCCATGATCACCAACATCGAGAGCACCTTGCACCTGTTGAGGAGGTTCAAAAGCTGTCTGTGTTCATTTCCTCATAGGTAATTTAGTGGCGATCATTATAGTTGGAATAGGATATTGCGGGCTGTCTCGATGCATCACCTACTAAATACAAAAATATGTCCAGAAATCAATTTTCGTGACCCGCGTCTCGGTACTACATGAAATGTTGTACAGATTTGGATGAAATATAATTGAGAAGGAAGTCATAACTCGTCGGTGCCAAAAGTTGCACATTAATTAATTAAACTAATTATAAAATGCGCTGAAAAGTAAGCGCCATCTAGTGTCCCATGCCCATATTACACCATGCGAGCATATTTCCGTGTTGCAGTCCATTTAATACATTTATGTGTGACTTGTGAATATTACTGTAATCATATATAATTATGTACAATATTATTATATAAAATAATATTCGCCCTCCGAGCAGCTGATAATGTCCTGTTTCCGTTACCATCCTTACTTTTGTGCATATCGTTCACGAATTATTCCTTGTCTCTCCACATCACCGTTTATATTTCTCGCTTCCTTTATCCATAGAGTCATAGATGTACACAGAACGGAAGCATGCTCTTCGGGGCAACTCGTCCACGTCGCCCAATACGTCTAAATCCGCTAATTCAATTTACGCACGTTTGACATAAAGGTTATTGAACTTTCTATCTATGTACCCGTCCAAATATTAATATTGTGAATTGGTCACCTTACTCTGACAGATCGTTTCACATATCCAAATTCTCTGCGTGAAAATGAGACCCTCGGGTCCTCTGTAAATCTTTGTCCGCTCACAATAAAGCTCTGCTCTGACGCTCTAGACTTGCCACTCTTGAAAATAAAGAAAGTCCACCTCATCTGCACCGATAGGGATTTTCCATCCTTCCAGAACATAAGCCCTGTCCCCCTGCGCTCGATGAAATAAAAGGATAGACCATGGAGCCTGTCCGAATATGCTCCAGTCTTGGTACGATCTATGTGGATCCTTTTTAGCCGTTTCTAGATTAAATACATTAATCTTACTGATGGGCGACGAGAACTGCGAACAACACTCGATGTGTAGGCTCAATAACGGGTTTACAGTATCCACGACGCCATACAATCTATAGTCAATGCATTGACGTATGAACGATGCTTATCATCACCGTGTCTACTTGTACCTCACTTTTCAGGAGTTATTGACTTGTAACCTTCTGACTCAATGATCGACATCACTCCACAAGGCCCTATCGTTTACGATGCAAGTCTTAACTTGGTTCAAATTTTCAAAGTGAAAATCTTTGCACGTGTCTGAGTTAAATGCAACTATAATCCCTGGACCACTTCTCTAGTTCATCTGGATTCTGTTGCCATTTTAGATAACCCAGTTCACTCCGCCGCCATTTCATTTGTGGCATCCAGAAGATTACTGACGACGATTCCATCATTGCTATCCGGAACAGTAATAAAGATGGCAAATAACACCGGAGCCTAATGCGATCCCATTTGCACCGCCATGCTTACAATCTGAACAACTGGTAATCAGTATTACGCCCCGCCTCATTTAACCGAACCAATGTTGTTCCGAATCGGCCTAGTCACCTTAAATCGTACACGATCTAACCTTCAACACGAAATAACCACGCGGGCCAATGTCAGCCACCCTGCCCACGATATAACTTCTCATCATCGTTTCGAAAAAAAAATGTTTGTGCAGGTTCGTGACCCAACTCACGGAACTACATGAATGTGTTACAAATTGTGTAAAAAAGATTATATAAATCATCCATGAATCTCGTCAAGAACAAAACCTGCACATTTTAAAATAAATTTAAGCAAAACCTGAACATTTTCGAGTAGCTTTCGTCCGATCAAAGCACGTTTAACATTAAGTCAGACGCCAATTGGCCAATTACATGCTTTGTTTCAGGCTAGCTAGGCAGGAAGCACACATCATGGCTGAGAGAACCTCTACTGATTGAAAAATTGTGAATCAACTGGAACTAAAAGGTAAGATCTAAGGTCTGAATTTATGGAAATTAATCTGTATGGACTTTAATTAATTTAATTACACCCTTTAATTATTCTGAAAAAATGAGATTTGGAGGCTGTACATTAATTCATTCGTTCATTCGTTCATTCATTCATTCAATCATTCATTCATTCATTCATTCATTCATTCATTCATTCATTCATTCATTCATTCATTCATTATACATTCATTCATTCATGAAGTTGAGGCCCTAAATTATGTGTATCCATAACAAAGTAAATTACATTTGTCATTAATGTTGCTTATTGAAGGCAAATAAGTCTTCTTTAACATCTAATATCGGAGCTGCCTGTGATCACTTACCGAGAAAAAGTGCTCCGACCGCGGTGCCTATGTATTTAACATAGTGAAGCCGCGGTCTCCGTTAAGAACCGGCCGAATCGCGAACGCGGAAGCCGCGGTGTGTGTTGAGATAATCTCCGAGGGGGTAGGCTGTACATAATGCCTCCTCAGCGGGCGTTTCCAGGCCCCGACCACGAAAGAAAACCGGAGGAATGTAGACTGCACTTTATAGGCTTCCATCGTAGTGAGAAATGGTCAGAAATGGTTGATGTGTATGTTGAAATCAATTGGTGAATGTGAACTTGAACGAACTAATTTATCTATGGTAGTAATTTAGTAACTCAATCTCATTTACATTAGGAAGAGGTTGACAATTTTTGAATTGCATGCTGACTTAATTACTATGAGATATTTTTCTTCTGAAGCCTCTGCCCCTCCACTTGAACACGAACTAGCTTATCTATGGCAGTAAATAATAATGTGAGTCTCATTGACATTAAGAAGAGGTTGCATTTTATGAATAGAAGTTCATGTAGACTTAAGTACTATGAGATATTTATTTCTCTGGCTATTCTGCAGTCTCTGCCCTTCCGCTAGAACTAACTTATCTATGGCAGTAAATTACAGTGTAAGTCTCACTGACATTAAGATGTTGACATTTTATGAATTGAACTCCATGCAGATGTTTTTTTTCTGTAGCTTCTGCCCCCCCCACTCTTCAGAGCCCCATGCACATTCACACACAGAAGGGTTTTGTGTGGACATGCATTGTAGGCACTGAGACATAATGCACACTAATTTGATCATTTGCTGACTTGCCATCCCATCTACCTGGGCATGGATACATGTATAAGTTCCCCATTGATATGATGATATTGTCTTACACAATGTAAAACATGAAAATATGTAAAATATTCCCTCCCTGGCACATATTATCTTCTATAATTATGAGGCAACAACGATTCCCTGGTTATCATGCAGAGTGCTATCGTCACTTCTACAACGTAGCAACAATATATCGAGCCGTAGCAGGGTCTAGAAAGAAGAACGGTAATGATAGGACTCAAACATTAATTATTTGTATTTATGTTCATATGATATTAATTTGAACAATTAAAAGATATATTTGAGGGTCTTGGTTTATTTTACATTTCATTCCTTTTCTGTTTTCATTTTCCTCTTTCAATTGATTTCAAGACGCTGAAAAGCCCGAAGCAGGCGAATCAGCTGAAGAGACAGTTCCTGATGGTGAAGCTGATGATCCGGCGCCAAGGACAAAGAGATTGCTTCTCCTTGTCAACAAACAGCAATTGCCCAGCACTCTGACCGCAGTAGATGAAGCTAGATACAACATGTTCCTTTGTTAACAAAATCAGAGGTACTTCTTCCACCAACAGCACACTCTCTGAGAAAGCGGCATGAGATGAAATTACCAGACTGCTGTACGTTCAAAATGCCTGGAACAGTTTCCATAGATTCCATGTCCAAAGGGACATGGGTGGAAAATTGTAGGTGGTGAATTAGACTTTGACTCGGGGTGATCTGCCTCCAGCCCCAAGCACGTTGCTATAAGGAACATACTGTTCATGCAAGAAAATAAACTGTGAGAAATCAAGTGCAGGGAAATGAAGATGCTCACATCAGCAGCATGGTGTGCCATGTGCAGATTTATGTAAGTGTGTTGACTGCAGAAACTCTATTATTGCAAAAGACTTGGAATCTGATGTAGAATATTCCGATGAAGATTATATGTAATGTGAACAAATAAATTGGGGAAATAAATGATTAAGTGATGTTTTATTTTAATGTCGATCGTTTCACTGCTTATTTGGTCAAATTATTTAAACAAGGAGTGAATTACATATGGTAATTGCGTGCTGGTGCATGACAAAGCGACGGTGCACCCACCCATCCACACATACATCCACACACACACACCCATCCGTAGGCACACATACATGCATACATACATGCACACATACATCCACAAATCCACACACACATCCACACATACATCCCCACACCCACAAAGATACATCCACACATACATACACACATCCACACATCCATCCGCACACACATACATCCACACACACATACATCCTCACATCCATCCGCACGCACACATACATGCACACATCCATCCGCACACACATACATCCACACACACACATACATCCATCCACACACACATACATCCACATACACATCCACACATACATACACACATCCATCCATTCGCACATACATCCATCCACACATACATACACACTTACATCCTCACATCTACAAACACACGTTTGACAGGTAGCGTTGAAAATTAGCGTAGAGCACAACTTGTCACGTAGCCAGATTGATTGTGGCCTGGATGTACAGGATGCAGTTGCAGTAGGTTGTGCTAAATCCTGTTTCTACGAGTTTGGAGATAAGCTTGGTTGGGTTAATGGTATTTGATGCAGAGTTGCAGTATATGATTAGGAGTCTGACGTAGGTGCCCTTCTTCTCCAGGTGTTCCAATGATGAGTGCAGGACTGCGGAATGTGATCAGCCCTGGACATGTGGCGGCGCACAAGTGGACAGCCAAAGTATGAAGTAAAATATATGTAAAGTCTACTTAACTCCGAAACAATGCATAGTTTAAATGTCTCCGATAAAGTAGATGGGATGTCAGGAACCCAGCTGAGCTGAAGAGAGGACCGTCCAGTTGTCTGATAAGTGCTGAGAAGAAACTGTCCCTGAGTCCGGAGACATAGGTTTTGAAATTCTGCACATCTTGGCTGACGGGACTGGGTTGAAAAGGGAGTGACCGGTGTGAAGATGGTCATTGATGATGCTGTTGGTCTGGGCGAGGCAGCGTCATGTTTAGATGGTGTCAATGAAGGGAAGTTGGTTTTGCTTAAGCGTCTGGGCAACGTCCACAACGCTGCAATTTCTTCGGTCCTTAAATTGAGCTGTTCACAAACCATAGGTGGACACAGAAAGCTGGAATAACTCAATAGGTGAAACGGCATATCGGGAGAAAAGGAATGGGTAAAGTTTTGTGTCGAAACCGTACTTCAGACAAATAGTCAGGGGAAAGGGAAACGAGATGTATAGACGGCGATGTAGAGTGATATACATCCTAATGGTTGCCTTTGATCGAAACATAGAAACATAGAAAATAGGTGCAGGAGTAGGCCATTCGTCTCTTCGAGTCTGCACCGCCATTCAATATGATCATGGCTGATCATCCAACTCAGTATCCTGTACCTGACTTCTCTCCATACCCCCTGATCCCTTTAGCCACAAGGGCCACATCTAACTCCCTCTTAAGTATAGCCAATTAAATGGCCTCAACTACCTTCTCTAGTAAATAATTCCAGAGATTCACCACTCTCTGTGTGAAAAATATTTTTCTCATCTCGGTCCTAAAAGATTTCCCCCTTATCCGTAAACTGTGACCCCTTGTTCTGGACTTCCGCAACATCGGGAACAATCTTCCTGCATCTAGCCTCTCCAACCCCTTAAGAATGTTTTAGGTTTCTATAAGATCCCCCCTCAATCTTCTAAATTCTAGCGAGTATAAGCCGAGTCTATCCAATCTTTCTTCATATGAAAGTCCTGACATCCCAGGAATCAGTCTGGTGAACCGTCTCTGTACTCCCTCTACGGAAAGAATATCTTTCCTCAGATTAGGAGACCAAAACTGTACGCTATACTCCAGATGTGGTCTCACCAAGACCCTGTACAACTGCAGTAGAACCTCCCTGCGCCTATACTAAAATCATTTTGCTATGAATGCTAACATACCATTCGCTTTCTTCACTGCGTGCTGTACCTGCATGCCTATTTTCAATGAAAGAATGGTTTCAATGTCTGAAGACGGGTTTCGGCCCGAAACGTTGCCTATTTCCTTCGCTCCACAGATGCTGTTGCACCCGCTGAGTTTCTCTAGATTTTTTGTGTACCTGCCTACTTTCAATGACTGGTGTACCATGACACCCAGGTTTCGTTGGATCTCCCCTTTTCCCAATCGGCCACCATTCAGATAACAGTCTACATTCCTGTTTTTGCCACCAAAGTGGATAACCTCACATGTATCCACATTATACTGCATCTACCATGCATTTTCCCACTCACCCAGCCTATCCAAGTCACCTTGCAGCCTCCTAGCATCCTCCTCACCGCTAACACTGCCGCCCAGAATTGCCTACTCTCTCGTTGGTTCCTCTACATGTTGGTTTAGAAAACTATCCCGAATACATTCCAAGAAATCCTCTTCCTCAGCACCCCTGACAATTTGATTCACCCAATCTATCACCCAACCTTCATAGTAACCACAGCTAGTTTGAAGAAGCATATGCAATATGTTCATCGAAGTACATTCCAGATGTTAATGTATTTAGAGTTTGGTAAATGGTGGCAATGTCTGTGCCGCTTCTCTTCCATGTGCACGTAAAGGTCAGACGCTCAATTCAACAACAATTCAAGAGATCGCTATGAATGATCAGATCCAGAAATACACTACCTCATCCAACAAAGTAATACCCCTTTCTTAGTTTTGCAAGTGCCACTATATGTCATTGCACTTGTCAAATGTGATCCTCGTCCTGCATTAGAACTATTCAATCTTCTATATCCCTGTATAAAATCTAAGGTTGTTCTATTACAGTTGGAGAAGAGTCATAATAAATCTAAAAATAATAATTGTTTGCAACATCCGTTGAGGTGCCTAATTCACTGTACAATGATGCAATGAGCGAAAGTTGGTGACGGGTTCTTTGTTCAGTGGACTGTGTCTGAGGTGACTGAAGTGACGGTCGCACTAATTGTCATAGTCGACGTGCCCTGATTGTATAATAGGGCTCGAAACCAAACACCAGTGGATCAAAGGAGTTAGCGCATTAACCAAATTCGCTGCTTTGGATGAAAAATGGGATATTCAGCAATTTACTACATAGCGAGCATTTACTATCCTGTTCTTGTCGCGATTGGAATACCGGGTAAGAAATAGAAGCTGACTCTTTTTGGTGCGTTTCCTTCTTGTTAACCCCTGGCGTGTGTTAAAACGTCGACCATTATGTCCATCACATGTGTTTATCGCATCATTTTCAGGTTTCAAGCTTATGGAGTCTCGCAATGTTTACTCTTCGATTTACATATGTAGCCCGTTGTAAACATAAACTGACTGGCGCTAGTGTTTTTGTGGCCAACATTTGATCCCGCTGTAATTTCAAAAATCATTTCTGATGCATGTTTTACGTTGATACAATATGCAGGGTAGATAGTCAGAACACGTTTCTTTGTGGGTGAAAGAGTCAACTACTAGAGGACATAGACTTAATTTGAGAGGGGTAAATTTTAAGTTAGCTGTCCGTGGTAGGTTTTTGCCCAGTGAATGCCGAATACTTGGAATGCGCTGCCAAAGCTCTGATGGTTTAAAATTTGATGTCTGCTTATCAACGACTTTTAGATTGGATCATGAAGATGGAGGGATCGAAGACAATAGATCACGTACATGCAAAGTTTATTAGATTAACTTGGCATAGTGTACGACACAGACTTCGAGGGCTGATGCCATCTACATGTAATTCATGGTTCCATGTGTACTATACTTGGACTTTTACAGAAGGAAGGGACAAATAACCGGAAGCTCAATTATTTTCCATGCTATATATTGATTTTTATTAATTTATGTATAAACCGTTGTAAGAATTATTCATTCTTTCATAGACATGAATAATTAAAATATTTTAATCGCGTGTTCTTTAATTAATGTGATGGAAATACATATGTGCAAGGCTCTGGATTTCGCATGATGTCCGCTATCTGACACAAACAAATCCTTCCAAGTCCAATGGACTAACTCAGAAGGACGGCTCCGCGTGAGCCACGCCTCTTGTTGAAGCCAACAGGACATATCCTCGTGGTGACCTTTATGCACGGCTACGGACGCACGGTCGCTTCCGATGCCTCACGAGGCTTTGATGATCATCTCTACGTTGGCCGATCCTCTTATAAACGTAAAACGCTGAGCGATGTTCCCAAACCTGGTTAATTTACTGATAACATCTTGTCTAACTGAGGTAAGAAACTGTAATATATTTCTTGTAGCTCTCTTTTGATACCCGACCTATGTCACCGACATTTTTATGCATTACTGCTTTGCAATAATTATCAATTGCTACCATAGTAAAGTGTTATTTGTTAGTTCATACCTAAGTTTAAAGCAATCATGGTTCTTTTCTAGTTCAAGTTCAAGTTCAATTGAGTTTATTGTCATGTGTCCCTGATAGGACAATGACATTCTTGCTTTGCTTCAGCTCACAGAAAATACTTGGCATTTACTACAAAACAGATCAGTGTGTCCATATACCATTATATAAATATATACACACATGAATAAATAAACAGATAAAGTGCACATAACAGATAATGGATTATTAATAATCAGAGTTTTGTCCGAGCCAGGTTTCATAGCCTGATGGCTGTGGGGAAGTAGGCATTCCTAAACGTGGTTGTTGCAGTCTTCAGACTCCTGTACCTTCTACCTGAAGGTAGCGGGGAGATGAGTGTGTGGCCAGGATGGTGTGGGTCTTTGATGATACTGCCAGCCATTTTGACTAATTCGACAAGCTGGATGGAGAAAATGTGTTTATATGAAATAGGCCATTATTATTCCGAAATTATTTGAAGTGATAACAGAGGCCGATGCATATTCGTGGCCCTTTCATAGCAATTGTCCGCTATCTACCCTTTGGGAATTTTTTCCCCGTTAATTTCATCATATTACATTAATAATAATAATAATAATTATTATTACCATAATAATTATTATTATTATGCATTTTATTTTCTGGAGCATTTCTGGACACCCAAGGACACCTTACAGGACATAAAATCACAATACATTTATCAATATTAAAATCAAGTTGATTAAAAACAAAAAAAACAAAAAAAAACAAAAAATACACAAAACATTTTAAGTCATTAAAATCAGGGTGAACATGGTGGAAGTTATGTCGGGTATGCTAATCTAAACAGGTGTGTTTTGAGTTGTGATTTGAATTGATCGATAGTGTTCAGGTGACGGATGGGAGGTGAGAGAGTGTTCCAGAGACGTGGTGCAGAGCAGCTGAAGGCTCTGGCACCCATGGTGCTGAGTACAAATGTGGGGACAGTTAAAATTGCAGCTGAGGAGGAACGAAGTTACCGGGAAGGAGTGTATGGTAGCAGCAGGTCAGAGAGGTATTGGGGAGCAAGGTGGTGTAGGGCTTTGAAGGTCAGCAGTAAAATCTTGTAGTTAATCCGGTGGTGCACAGGGAGCCAGTGGAGCTGAGTGAGGATGGGTGTGATGTGGTCCGATGATCTGGTGCGGGTGATGATCCGGGCTGCAGAGTTCTGAATGCATTGGAGGCGATGAAGAAGTTTATTGGAGGTGCAAGTGCGGAGGGCGTTGCAGTAATCGATGTGGGATGTGACCTGAGCGTGGATGAGGACTTTTGCATTGGCTTTGGAGAGGGAGGGGCGGAGTCTGGAGATGTTGCGGAGATGAAAGTATGCAGAGCGTGTGATATTGCTGATGTGGGGGCCAAAGGAAAGTGTACTGTCCAGAATGACGCCGAGACTTTTGACATGGGAGGACTATTAATTAATAAGTAATACAGCTTTTATTAATTTGATTTATTATGATGTATCTCAACCCGTACACTTTACAAACGATGTAACCGAGCTATTAGTGACGTTGGTATGTCTTAACAGCTATTTTTCCCAACGTGTGAGAATTTGAATTTGAACAAGTTCATTATCGTTCGGAATCGTGTTATATTTGGCAAAAACCTATTGCGTCCGGTGGTGGTTGCAATCAGCTCCAGAATTGAAAACGATTTCACCACGGTATGGACCTGTTTCCCCAGGAACACGAAATGAGCCGATGAGATTGACTGCGTTTGCAACGAGGATTCCTTTATCAATATTGTTCCTCTTGTTTCCATGCAGTTAACTTAATGGCAATCGTGATCCTCTCGCGTGGAAAATGCGGTATTTCCAAGTGCATCACTCGTTACCTGGTGGGAATGGCGGCGGCAGATCTCATGGTAGTTATCATCGTTGCATTATTGGATCAGACATTTAAATATTCCCGTTTATAGCTAATCACTCCAATTTGTGCTCTGACAACTGTTTTGAGGATTGCAACTACGGGCTATTCCGTCTGGCTTACGGTGGCTTTCACCTTCGATCGCTTCATCGCAATATGCTGCCAAAAGTTGCAGATAAGGTATTGCAGTGAAAGGACTGCGACGGTGGTTATAGTAGTGGTGACAATAGTGTGCTTTGCCAGATGTATCCCGGGTTACTTTGCAATAGAGCCTTACGCCATAATTGATCACGTGCCATGGGGATGCATCTTAATAGCAGGATACTACACTTCTTCCATGTGGAAAGCGTTCGAGTTAATTGACAGTATCTTGACACCGTTGTTACCAATCGCGTTAATTCTACTGTTTAATGGGTTGACAGTTAGACACATTATTGCGGCAAATAGAGTTCGCCAAAGTCTGCGGAACAACAGCGAGAATCAGAAGGATCCAGAAGTGGAAAACCGGTGAAAGTCAATGGTTTTGCTGTTTGCTCTATCAGCCAATTTCATATTATTGTGGATGCCTTATGTGGTATATTCTGTGAACTGGCAAACACAAAATTATTTTTACACAGACAGATATATGAGTAACCCAACATATATCCTGCAGCAACTTGGGTTTATGTTTAAATTCCTCAGCACCTGCACCAACACATGTATCTATATACTGTCACAGAGGAAAATCAGAGAGGAGCTGATGAAAGGTGTAAAATTCCTTCTTACACTGAATGGACATTGTAAATAGCACGGGAATCCAATTTTAAATCAGTTGAGCGGCCGCATAAAAGTTAATGGAACTCCGATGTCGTTTTGGAAATGTATCAGGAACGTATGTAACAGTCAGTAGCTTTGTGCTGCCACGTCAGGCAACATGATCATTTCGAATCAATACGTGAAATTGCGCCGGCGCATTAAATACCTATGGCTTGATGTTTATGTCGGGAAACTTGTTTTCCAAGCCATTTGTTTATTGATACTTGGTGTATCGTATTAATATCATTGAACGGACTTTATGGAAGTAGCCAAGCAAATGTAATTACAAATGAAATGAAAGTCAAAAAATCGAAAACCTTCGTGCATCTCACAATATAATACATGCATGTGGACAGTTGGCAATTGTTTTTGCACCGAAGACCGCATTCAGATTACAGACATTTAATAAATTGGACAGACGAATTAAATACTCATAGTATGATTAAAAAAGCATCAAGTCACCGGATTACTCACCTCTTTGGTATCCGTGAATATCTCTCGGTGGCATTTGTAAACATTGAACAGGATCGAAAAATGCTGTACGGTTTCCCTAGAAATTGGGCGCTATCGACGAACAACGTTTTGATAAATTTCTCAGGATTATACAGTAAATGGCAAGGCACCAGGGAGCTTTGTGGATGTCGGATACCCTGGGTACAAGTTTATTGCTCATATCGTTCCTTGAAATCAGAAACAGAGTTAGACAGTGTGCGAAGAAGACGTTTAGCACGAGTGATTTCATACGTCTGACCAATGTGACAAATTGAATGTTGAAATGAATCAGCTGTGAAGATCAAAATATTGATCAACTACTGGAAGTAATTCGGTATTACAGTTTTCAATGTGAATGTGGGGCGCGTGTGTGATGACACATTTGTCGAAAATGGGTCCTCGGCGCGAAACCAAACTATCCACAACAAGCAATAAATCATGCGATGTACTGAGATAAGGTATCAAGGCAGAATGCTGCTGTGCAGATCTCCGGAGCAAAGGAATATGCGACGTTAACGGTCGGAACGCTTGGCTGGTGCAATGTGTCTTCCATTGGAGGATACATGTGCAAAATATCCGTTATGTTCATATAGCTATCTGTCCAAATATATTCTAATCGTCATAATTCAATCCTCGTCTGCAGCCTCATCTGGCAGCTCATTCTAGACGTGGACTGCACAGAGTGAAAAGGTTACCCTTGCACTACCTCTTCAATGTTTCCCACACACGTTAAACTTGAGCATTATAACCATATGCACCAATAGTGGTGGAGGTAGTGCGGAAGGGTTAGGGTCAAATAACGTTTTATTTTCTCTATGTTACTCATATAATCGCTCTCCTCAATAAGGCCAACACCGAATCCCTACGCTCCACAGAAAAATAATATCTCCCGGTAGCTCAAACCAACAATTCCGGGTAACAGGCTGATGAATCTCTGCTACATTTTTTCCAACGGAATACCATGGTTCTATATAATGTCGACCAGTACTGCACACAATACACCAAGTGTGGTCTTCCTCTGGCTTCACATGCTCAATCTTTCTGATACGTCATCCTCAATACATTACCATTAGTTCTTTGAATCTTTGAATCTGTGATTCTTTGAATCTTTCTTCTGCTCTGTATGCAATTAGGGACAACCTAAGGTTGCTGATTATTGCTCCCAACCATCGTAACCTGGGATTGTAAAAGCGTCCTGACCAAAAATATCCCCTATTCATTCATTCACAGGTGCTGCTTCCAGTTTCCCCAGCAAATTATGTTTTGCACTGTAATCCAAGCGTGTTTCAGATTAAATTGCAACTCAGTGATTTTGAGGCCGAAATTTGGTTCTCATCTTCACCAATCTGATATTAGTTATATAGGAAGTTAAAGACTCAATGTCTCTGAAAAATTCCCTTGTTCAGCCAGAGCAGAGCATACTACTCGGCATCTGCACACAATCGTGTCTGCCTCGCGCTTCTTATGCCCCTGTCCCAGTTATGAAACCAGAACGGAAACCTCTGGAGACTTTGCGCCCCACCCAAGGTTTCCGTGCAGTTCCTGGAGGTTTTTATGAGTCTCCCTACCTTCTTCCACTACCAGCAACCGCCGGAAACCACCTGCAACGTCTGGGAACCGCACGGAAACCTTGGGTGGGGAGCGAAGTCTCCAGAGGTTTTCGTTCAGGTTTCCGTTCAGGTTTCCTACGTGGGGCAGGGGCATTATTATGCTTCTTGTGGCTGGTGGTGGAAATATCGGTGGAAACAGGGCCGTGACGTGACTCCTCCTTCTTTCTAATCCATTCGGACGAAACAGACAATGACCTGAACGCACGTACCACCAGACTCAGGAAGACCCCCCCCCCCCTCCTCTGTTATCAGGCTTCTGAACTGTTCTCCCAAAGGCTATGATGTCGAATCAATCTGCCAATCACCCTCCTTGCTGATATTGGACCTTTACTCAGGAACTGTGACACTACTGTGCTGAAATGTTCATTCTACACAATGGTTCATTTATCTTTGCTGTACCTCTTACAGCTCTGTGTGGCTAGATTTTATCCAGGTGTAATATTTTCAAATATAATTGTTTTGCACACAAACGAAAACTCTTCAGTGTATCTCGGTAACGTTACAGTAATAAACCAACCCAATGTCAGTGATGCTGAATAGAACAGTGGTTGAAATCTACTTAAGTTACATGAAAATCAGAGTACAATGAGAATAGAATCCCCGCAATGTGCAGAATCGACACGATTTCTGGTACTTTATTTTGTCGTTACTTGGTTTTTAAACTTTTATTCCAACTTCATTTTCTTTTAAGTCGATTCAGTATTCCCAGCCATAGTCATCGATTTATTTCACTATTCTTCGTAGACTTTGTTGTCTATTTCTTTTCACTTCCAAACTCCAATCCTATTCGCTCCAAATGCTTCCTGTTTGATCCCCTACCGCTCCGTACGTTGTCCTCTATTTTCGACCCCGTTGCATATATCATATGCTTCCAATTGTATTATAAATATCAGATTGAAAATTGCGAGAGTAAATGGTCGTCTTCACCAGTAAATACATTACTTTAAACAGCTACCAGCGCACCGAGGCCGCAATGAGTACCACTTATAAAACAGATCATATTTACCTCTCCAGGTTATACAAGTTCTTACTTGCCGAACTCAACCATAATGACGAAACGAAGAGGCCGATAGAGGCCTGACGTTCCTCTCCGGGTCTCACGCAAATCTGACATGGAAATATACATGGAAACGCAATACAAATATATTTATATCCAGAGGGCCTAGCATCCTAACTAACCACATTGATGGCAGCATAACAAACACGTGGTTTATAATATTGCCAAAGACAGCCAAACACGGGAAGTAATATCGACACCAGAATTTGAAAGATAAGGAGTAAATTTTGCAACTCTGCATGCAACATTTTTGAAAAGAAATCGATGTCATTTCAGATGTAAATTGTTGCTTCCGGATCTTCGCCCAAATATGTTATACCAGTCCAATTTGTGTGGGCAATAATCCGGTTGCAACGCCAGAGATGGATGGGACGATGACCAAGATAGACTGAATCTAATTACAAGAGCAAAGTTTTGCATGGAACTATTGCAGCTCACCAGACAATAGACAATAGGCAATAGGTGCAAGAGTAGGCCATTCATGATTATGGCTGATCATCCACAATCAGTACACCATTCCTGCATTCTCCCCGTATCCCCTGACTCCGCTATCTTTAAGATCCTTTTCTCGCTCTCTCTTGAAAGTATACAGATAACCGGCATCCACCGCCCTCTGATGCAGAGAATTCCACAGACTCACAACTCCCTGTGGGAAAAAGTGTTTCCTCATCTCCGTTCTAAGTGGCTTGCCACTGATTCTTAAACTGTGGCCCTTGATTCTGGTCTCAGCCAACATCGGGAACATGTCTCCTGCCTCTAGCGTGCGCAAACACAATGATATATGTTTCAATAAGATCCCCTCTCTTTCTTCTAAATTCCAGAGTAAACAAGCTCAGCCGCTCCATTCTCTCAGCATATGACAGTCCCGCTATCCCGGGAATTAACCTTGTGCACCTGCGCTGCACTCCCTCAATAGCAAGAATGTCCTTCCTCAAATTTAGAGACCAAAACTGCACACAATACTCCTGCTGTGGTCTCACTAGAGCCCTGTAGAGTGTGTGAATGTAAATCGTGAATAAACGCTGTAAAACTGTTCTGTGAAAGGTAAAATGGGGGGCCAGGTGGACTGGATTAAAACATAAAACGGCTGCTGACCAAAGTTGCTGAAAAAGTAGCTTCAGGTTTCAGGAATTTGTGGTCAGGGAAATACACATTGTCTTGCAGTTACTGCATTTTCGCGACTAGGGTATTACACACACCCGTCTGACAAGGTTGAGGAATATACAAACCGCCTCGCCGGGAAGACTGAGGAATGTACCTGTCTGAGCTCTCGTTTTGTTCCACTAAATAACATCTCCTTATATGTACGTACTTGTTATCCTGACCATTTCCTACGTGTCTTTGTTTGATTGGGGAATGTGGGAGGTGATAAGCCGTAGCATTAAAGTATATAATGCATTACGAATATGGGCAGAGAACTTGGCTCTTTGCGAGGTTTTTAACCTCTGTAAAGACTCCTGCTGAATAAACGTACGTTTAAAGCAGCCCCGGTGTCCGGTCGATTATTGTCGAAACAAATGATGTAAGAGAAAACCTAGACTCACATTTGGTGTCAGAAGCGGGATGTCAACCAGCGGCTGATCTTGCCGGCGAGTGAATCCACTGGGCGACGTGATCGATATGAAGGGTGCACCGCCAAGTGAGTAGATTTAGTTAAATCACCTCTTGGTCCTTCCTAGTACCCCGGCGTAGCAGTGTAATTTGCTGGCGTGCGTCAGTCGGTGGGACGACATCCGAACGTTCCGGTTGTGGGCACGGGGATAGGGCCGTCTCGAGGATTGTCCTAGTCGGACCGAGCGGATAAAACACCCCGTAGAGGGGGACCGTCGACGGTATATAAAAGGAGTACACTGGGGGGTTGGATGGAAATGTAATTGTTATTGAATCGTCGGATTAATAGTATTGAGACGTTAACCGAGACGAAGGTACCCCCGTATCTCACAGAAAGTCCGCCTTAGACTGGTTGCTAAGGGAAAAAATCCTTCACGCGAAGGTCAGGAATTGAAGTGACAGAGTGAGATACGGCGGAACCAAGGACTCACGGTTAACCCTGAAATATCGGTGTGTAATAGTATAAGTATAAATATGGGTAATGGTATGGACACCAGTTGTCACCCAGACCGGCCATTACATCAGCTTTGTTTCTTGCATCCGGAAGTGGATGAGACCTTCCGGCGTATGGCGGGAGGACTCATCCATAAACTGGGGAAGGATGAATGGCCTGAAGGGGGTTCCAAGGATATGGGTGTGTTATCAAGGGCCCAGAGTTAAATATGGAAAAAGGATTTAAAAAAACGAAATTACAAAAAGGCCATTCAGTTGTGGATCGATCATTGTAACGGAGAAAATGCACGGTCTTTGACGACCAGTTGGCAGAGTAATGCTATGAAACTAGGAATACCCCTGACCGAGGGGGGGGCAGGAGAAGTCGGTGACCGTATTAAAAGAGGAATGTAGGCATGCTAAGGAGAGTAAGGATCGCCAGGAGCGAGAGAGACAAAATAAGGCCGAGGTAGATAAAGGCTTACATAAGTCGGTGTCTGGCATAGATTTGGGAGGTGACGAAGAGGAGGAGGTAGAGGATTATCATTGGGGATTCCGTGGAGCACCCCCGCTGAACCAGCCTGCCCCAGTTACCAATCCCTCTGCCCCCGTTGCCAGTCCCGTGTCCGCTCCTCCAATTCCCACTACCCGATCCAAGATTAAAACTCGCTCTTCACAGATACCGTTTTACAAATCTCCCGTACCCTCGCTGAACCACAGAAGAAGACGGTCCCTTTCAGGGGGGGCCACAGGGAAGACATGTGCCCCTAGTTCTCCTCCAGCAGACCGACCCCCTCCGTATTCTCCTGCTGCCCCACAATCTATCGACGCCGTGGGAGGCAAAACTAAGCTGAACTTCCGGACCAAAACCAGAAAGAATATGGCACAGCGGCGAACCCAATCCCCTTCCAGCTCCTCCTTTTCGACCTCCGACGATGACGACGACGACGACGAATGGGAGGCCGAAGGGGATATGGCACCTGAAGACGGAGACGAGTGAAAGGAGGAAGAGGCTAGAAGACTAGGAAGATGTATCACCCCCCACGCGCAAGGCAAATACCAATGAGAACGATCCCGAATCCTGCAGCCGCCGGGGTGGCCGTTGTAGCAATAGGGCCCCTTGCGACCATCTAGGTGTACGCTCCGTGGAAACCAAACGATATGTTGATATCCTGAATGGGGCACCGGACAAAGTTAAGTGGCCAGGACGATTTGTGGAGTTAATTGGCAACATGTAGGATGCCTACCAAGCCGTCTCTTTGGACGCCTGGAATCTGGTCAGGCAATCCCTGAATCGAACGCAGTGGGGCAAGTTCCTCGCCCAGCTGGGGCACAATGACCAAAGATCATAGAGGAGCAAGATAGACCACTCCTCGAAAAACGCGTAGTATCACGTGTGTGATTGTCGACGCCATTTTATTGAGCATTTTTTTGGGCTTCCCCCACACTGTCATGGCGTCCTCATGTAAATCTTCATCTCACTGCTCCGCTATCAATTGTTATAATCGTAAATCTAAACGACCAGACCTGTCATTCTTTAGGTTCCCCGATAAAAAAGAAAGGTAAGAAAATATTATTATTTTTTGTCGAAATTCTGTGGTGAAAATGTTATTTTTCTGTTCTCCCATCAATGGCCATTGGGAAACTAGGTTTGTCGGTACATTAGATAGTTAGTAGACTTATTTTTAATAGATCTTTACTTACCACTATAATAAAGACAATTTTAACACTTCTGTACGTTTTTGGTTTGGTTCTTGTAAGGGACTGGTCTCCAAAATATGGCTCTCGGGACACATTAGGCCCAGTGACCAGGAGATTTTTCGAGCTCAGATTCAAGTCCGAGAACGCGACGGCTGTTACCCGTTATATTCCTCGAATTGTCGAGACATCACAAGCAAAGATGACAAGCCCGCCGTGAAGAAGGGTGCAATCAAAGATTATACAACTCTGCTCTAGCATATTTGGGTGCAATGGTGGGCCAGGGGGTTCGGCGGTGGCGGCCGCAATCAAAGGTACGAGAGGAGCTCTGCTCTATAATCTTTGGTCGGAATGCGACGGCTGCACGTTATAATGTGCTATCGTTCCACTCCCTCTCCCCCTTCTCCCTCTCCCCCTTCTCCCTCTCCCCCTTCTCCCTCTCCCCCCTTTTCCCCTTCTCCCTCTCCCCGCTTCTCCCTCTCCCCCCTTCTCCCTCTCCCCCATTTTCCCCTTCTCCCTCTCCCCGCTTTTCCCCTTCTCCCTCTCACCCCTTCTCCCTCTCCCCCCTTCTCCCTCTCCCCCCTTTTCCCCTTCTCCATCTCCCCCATCTCCCTCTCCCCCCTTTCCCCCTTCTCCCTCTCCCCCATTCTCCCTCTCCCCCCTTCTCCCTCTCTTCTCTCGATCTCTCTCTCCCCTCTCTTCTCTCGATCTCTCTCTCCCTCTCTTCTCTCAATCTCTCTCTCTCTCCCTCGCTTCTCTCGATTTCCCTCCCTCCCTTCCCTCTCTCACTCTCTTCCCTCTCTCCCTCCCTTACCTCTTCGTGAGAGTTGGCAGCTCTGCTATGCCTTGGGTCCAAAATAGGATAGAAAGAAAATACTTAATGGTCTTTGTAAGAAGATTTTAATAAGCTCTTCTACATTTAAGGTAAATTGACATATTAGAGGCAAAAAGCATCTTCAATATACAGGTCTCTCCACACAACTGAAAACAATTGCATTTAAGTGATATATCATCCATTGTCAGGCATGTAGTTATGATCATCTTTTTTTCTTATTAGTTAATCTTAAATGATATTTCCTGTAATTTCAGATGTCAACAGTGGGTCCAGAATACTCGTCGACAAGATCTCCTGCACCGAACTGCAGAGTATTTGTCAAATAACTGCCGTCTTATGTACATTGTGTGAAATTGTGATTTGTTAACTGCACAAAACTAATGCAAATAGCGATATATTTATTATTGTATCTACGTTGGACATTTTGCTCTTTGGTGTCAGAACGCGGGGTGGGAGATTGCAACCTTCACGTGGTCCGCCCTGTTTCGACAAATGCAATCAACCCGGTGTGCACAGTCAAATAAGATCAAATAGAACAAGTTGTCCTACAACTTTAGGCTGTGCACGCCATACGCAAGAAGAAGAAGTAGAGGAAGTGTCAGAACGCAGTCTGAAGGCTTCCGACCTGCAACGTCACCTATTCCTTTTCTCCAGAAATGCTGCCTGACACACTGAGTTACTCCAGCATTTTTGTGTCTATCTCTGTTTAGATTGGACTCGTGGGTGGAAATAGCGGCTGGTCTGGTGATCTAGAACGAGGGCCAAAGTCTCAGAATATGGGTAATGATATTTAGTAATGAGACAATGAGCAGTTTCTTCACTCAAGGGCTGGGAATCTTGGAATTCTTGATCGCGTGAGATGGTGGAAGTCGAGTCCTTGAAAGGAGAGATATTTTTTTTCAAATACGAAAAGGATGAAGGATAATGGAGAGAATGTGGGAATAAGGTGTTGAGGTGCAGGATCAACAATTATCTTACTGATGGTGGTGTGAACTTAGATGGCTTATCCTTGCTTTTATTTCTTACAGAGATACAGCGCGGAAACAGGCCCTTTGGCCCACCGCGTCCGCTTTGACCAGCGATCCCCGCACACTAACACCATCCTACACACACTAGGGACAATTTACACTTATACCAAGCCTACACACCTGTATGTCTTTGGAGTGTGGGAGGAATCCGAAGATCTCGGAGAACACCCATTCAGTCATGGAGAGAACCTACGAACTCCGTACAGACAGCACCCATTGTAAGGCAGCAACTTTACCGCAGCACCACCATGCCGCCCTTAATCCACTAGAGCACTAGGTTACAATAAACTTCCTACATATTCCAGGAATGCATCTCACAAAAATGGGAGAGGTTTATGCATTTTAAAACCTGCTGTCAGTTTCCTAGATCGGTATTGCTCTAATGGCCTCTTTGTATCATTTTCTTTGATTTAAACCATCCATTGTTCTGCATTTAGATTTTATTTTTCCCCTGTGGATCACAAGTCACTGTTTGTTTCAGGGGTGACTCTAATCTCCAGCGTAATTTGACAAGACAGCCAAGAGGGCAAACACAGGCAGTTCAGATCTGCTGCCTGTATCGCATGAGAGAACAAGAATGAGACCAACTTGTTTTTTGCAGATCATCAACCCCTGACTGATGTTATCAATGCCGATGGTGACTCAAGGAGACTCAACCAGGTGGTGGTTTACAAAGGTCCATGCCCATTGTTCCTCATGGCATACCACCAGCCTCAACAGATCACCTAGTCATAGAGTCTCACAACTTAGAAGCAGGCCCTTCAGCTCAACTTGCCCACGCTGGCCAACATGTCCCATCTACACTAGTCCCACATGCCTGCATTTGGCCCATACCCCTCTAAACCTGTCCTAACCATCAAATAACCTAACACAACTGTCATACGAGGAAAGATTTAAAAGACTAGGCTTGTATTCACTGGAGTTGAGAAGGATGAGGGGTTCTCTTATCATATTGTCTACAGTGTACTATGTTTACAGATTCTGTTGTGCTGCTGAAAGTAAGAATTTAATTGTTCTATCTGGGACAAGCTAGATGCAGGAAATTGTTCTACATGACAATAAAACACTCTTGTTAGATGCAAGGGGATCTTATAGAAACATATAAATGAATAAAAGGACTGAACAAGCTAGATACAGGAAAAATGTTCCCAATGTTGGGCGAGTCCAGAACCAGGGGCCACAGTCTTAGAACAAAGGGGAGGCCATTTAAGACTGAGGTGAGAGAAAAACTTTTTCACCCAGAGAGTTGTGAATTTGTGGAATTCCCTGCCACAGAGAGCAGTGGAGGCCAAATCACTGGGTGGATTTAAGAGAGAGTTAGATATATTTCTAGGGGCTACTGGAATCAAGGGATATGGGGAGAAGGCAGGCACGGGTTATCGATTGGGGCTGATCAGCCATGATCACAATGAATGGCGGTGCTGGCTCGAAGGGCCAAATGGCCTCCTCCTGCACCTATTTTCTATGTGTCTAGAACACTCAACCAGCAATCCTCGAGCCCACCAGCTCATCCCGTAGTCAATTCATCAGCTTTTCCATAAGAACTTCCATCAGTTCTTCCAAAAGAATGACAATCAGACAATCTCGATAACCCTCAGCCCATCAAGCAGCCCCTTAATTCACCCAGAAGTCTGAACTATTGAATGCTCACTGCATCTCTTTCCATGTCGGCAAGTTAATATCCTGCTGCATGAACCATGTAAAAAGGGAATAAATAGATGCACGTGGTGCAGTGATTTGTGCAGCACTATAGGCCTGGAGACCAAGACGAGTTCACCATTGAACAGAATTTGAACGGGGGGCTTGAGGCCCCCGACCGAGGAAGAACAAAGGAAGGGACTTGAACTTTATTTCGCCTTCCATCACAGTGAGGAATGTGTAGGAGTCACTGTGGTGAATGTCCGTATTAAAATGTGTTTTTGAGTGCTGTTGCTTTTAATTGTATGACTGACCTGGCCAATGAAATTCCTCGTATGTTGCAAAACATGGCAAATAAAATCTGATTCTGATTCTGAAAAGCCTTTCCCTTCCATACTCTTTCCTCTCTGATCTTTTTGCAGTTGCCTGCCTTTCTGTACTTGTTGCAAGAGATTGTCGTGGCATCCAGCATCCTCGGAGAATGTAGAATTAAAGGCAGGCAATGCCAGTTTTAAAGATGGTTATTTGCCTCAAGATTGGATTATTGTATCTCCAGAACCTCCCCAGAGGCTCTGGGAGACATAGGGTTCAAGAGGGAACACAAAAAGCCTAATTAGGAAGAATATTAAGAGTAAGATTTTCAATTAAATACTGTAATTGATGGAACCTTGCCTTTAAATTGGTTCTTGGATGAAACCCTGATGGTTCTCACATTGTCTCTTTAAATTTACTCTCGTTTTCACACTTGCATTAAAACACACAGTATTCACAGTGATACTGCCCGGCAGTCTCATAATTCCAGTCAACACAGTCGCCTTGACAGCCACACAAAATGATGTAAATAAAAATTGTTTTCCTTGTTTAAGAAGTTCAATTTACAATTATTTGAAATTGTGGGGGTTGGTACAAAATACTGCTGACCCACAAATGTGTTGCTATGAGACATTCACATTTAAAAAATCCATGTCTCAAAAAAAGCAAGAAGGTGCCCATGTTATTTGACCAACTTATCAGATGAATTTAAATATGTAGGTATGTATGCATTAGTTTTGCTCCTAATTCCCTTTTCCAAATCATTAATATATATGGTAAACAGTTGCGGCCCCAACACCAAGCCTTGCGGCAAAAAAATCCGGAAGATTAGTCAATCATGATTTCCCTTTCATAAATCCATGTTGACTTGGACTAATTATTTTACTGCTATCCAAATGCCCCATTATTACATCTTTAATAATTGACTCCAGCATCTTTCACACCACCAAAGTCAGGCTAACTGGTCTGTAATTCCCCGTTTTCTCTCACGCTCCGTTCTTGAAAAGTGGGATAGCGTTAGCTATCCTCCAATCCATAGGTACACAAAATTGCTGGGGAAACTCAGCGGGTGCAGCAGCATCTATGGAGCGAAGGAAATAGGCGACGTTTCGGGCCGAAACCCTTCTTCAGACTGATGGGGGGTGGGGAAAGAAAGAAGGAAAAAGGGAGGAGGAGGAGGAGCCCGAGGGCGGGCGGATGGGAGGGTGGGAGGAGACAGCTAGAGGGTGAAGGAAGGGGAGGGGACAGCACGGGCTAGCCAAATTGGGAAAATTCAATGTTGATGCCATAAGGACGCAAGGACCCCAGACGGAATATGAGGTGCTGTTCCTCCAATTTCCGCTGTTGCTCACTCTGGCAATGGAGGAGACCCAGGACAGAGAGGTCGTATTGGGAATGGGAGGGGGAGTTGAAGTGCTGAGCCACCGGGAGGTCAGGTAGGTTATTGCGGACTGAGCGGAGGTGTTCGGCGAAACGGTCGTCCAACCTACGCTTGGTCTCACCGATGTAAATCAGCTGACATCTAGAGCAGCGCATGCAGTAGATGAGGTTGGAGGAGATACAGGTGAACCTTTGTCGCACCTGGAACGACTTATTGGGACCTTGAATGGAGTCGAGGGGGGATGTGAAGGGACAGGTGTTGCATTTCTTGCGGTTGCAACGGAAAGTGCCCGGGGAGGGGGTGGTGCGGGAGGGAAGGGAAGAATTGACGAGGGAGTTGCGGAGGGAGCGGTCTTTGCGGAAGGCAGACATGGGGGGAGTTGGGAAGATGTGGCGAGTGGTGGGGTCACGTTGGAGGTGGCGGAAATGGCGGAGGATTATGTGTTGTATTTGCCGGCTGGTGGGGTGAAAGGTAAGGACCAGAGGGACTCTGCCCTTGTTGCGTGTGCGGGGATGGGGAGAGAGAGCAGTGTTACGGGGTATGGATGAGACCCTGGTGTGAGCCTCATCTATGGTGGCGGAGGGGAATCCCCGTTCCCTGAAGAACGAGGACATTTCCGATGCCCTGGTATGAAATGTCTCATCCTGGGAACAGATGCGGCGTAGGCGGAGGAATTGGGAGTAGGGGATGGAGTCTTTACAGGGGGCAGGATGGGAAGACGTGTAGTCCAGATAGCCATGTGAGTCAGTGGGTTTGTAATGTATGTCGGTCAGGAGTCTGTCCCCTGCGATGGAGATGGTGAGGTCAAGGAATGGTAGGGAAGTGTCGGAAATCGTCCAGGTGTATTGGAGTGCCGGATGGAAGTTGGTGGTGAAGTGGATGAAATCAGTCAGTTGTGTTATATTCCAGCATCTGCAGTTCCCTTTTGAACTCCAATCCATAGGAACTGATCGTAAATCTATTGATCGTTGGAAAATGATCATGTGTATAAATATATATGTATGTGTATATATGCATGTATGTGTATATATGCATGTATATGTATGTATATATGTATGTATATATATGTTTATATATGTGTGTATGTATGCATATAAATGTATTCATATGTATGTGTGCATTTGTATGTGTATACGTGTGTATGTATGTATGTGTGTATATATATGTATGTGTATAAATGTATATATATATGCATATATTTATTATTACTATATAATTATATATATAATTGCCTTTATGGTTTATGCACATCATCTTACAAGACAAATGAATTAATAGTGATTATTTAAATCAAAGTTGCTTCTGATCCATGAGAATAAACTTTATTATCTCTAACTTGCCTCTCACACACAGACACATTCATATAAATATATAAAATATATATACGTTAAATTTAATTTTGTGCAGTGTGTGTTAAAGGGAAACTGCACAATACAATGCAAGGGAAACTACGTAAAGGAGGGGGCTGTTCCCGCTACAAGATACTCGAGGATCTTTGCTTTGAATCAAAGATTATAGAGGAGCTCTATGATCTTTGCTTTGGATCACAGCGGGTGGCATACCGGAAGTCGCGTGTCGCTTAAAGAAATGGCTGCCGTGACGTTCCGTCACGTATAACACGTCAGTCCATTGGATTTCGGAGGAGTGGTCTATCTTGCTCCTCTATGATCTTTGACAATGACCACGCTGCTATGGTAGCCGTGCACCCGGAAGTTGCCGCAGATGACTAGCGGAAGACCCTACTCCTGGCGGCCCTCGAAGCGACCCTGAGAAAACCGATTGACCTGATCAAGGTACTGGATCAGAAGCCCAAGCGAAATGAGGACCCCGAGGACTTCTTGGAGATATTTAAGGATGTGTATGGCTCACACGCTGGGGACCAGAACTTTAACACTGGTCAGCAAACTCTCCAGTTCTGTGCTACACTAATGCACTGCTTGCCCGACGGCATCTGTACCAGCGTTAAGACTAAAAATCTGAATTTGACCGGCATGACAACCCCTGATATGTGCCGCGCCGTATGTGCATTGTGGAAGAGAGGAGCAGCTAGGGATCCACCAGCAAAGGTAAAGACGGAATATGTTATCACCCGAGAGCAGCCGCCGCAACCCAAGGGACCTACGCCCGCGGGTACCCGAGGAAACCAGACGGAGCACCAGTCCTGCGTCCCGGTATGAATGGATCGCCAGCACAACACGTACTCTTTCCCTTAGGGACATCCGAACGGTCCTAATGCTCCCACATATGGACCACCATATGCACCCCGCGGATGGAGCAACCAGCAGCCATCTGGAGGAAAAGGATGGGGACCGAGAAAACCCATGACTTGTTATGGATGTGGAGGCAAAGGTCACATGCGCCGAGATTGTCCAAGTGGTAACCAGCAAGGAGGAGGACGAGGAAGTGAGAGAGGACCCGCAAACCAGGGACAATACGGACAACCTGGACAGCAAGGCCAACAAGGATCCCACGAGGGTACCCAGATCCATCTCCCTCCTTCCAAGGAATACACCAACACCCCTTTTAAAATTGACCACCAATGATGCTGTCGAATTCCCCAACAGGGAAGAATGACAGTGCCTTGCCACACCTGAAAATGACCGTTAATAATGAATCACACTCCTTCCTTGTCGATACCGGAGCTACTGTTTCGTCAGTGCAGTGTTCCTTAGCCCTCTGGACTACTGGACAGCATGAAATGTTACAAGGCTGTATTGGAATCCCCCACCCTTATCCCCTAACTGTACTAGTACCTGTCCAGGATGAAGGAATCCACCTTCTGCACCAATTTGTGGTGACTAACAAAATGGACGTTAATGTTTTGGGACGAGACCTACTTTGTCGACTACAGCTTATGCTTTTATGTCAGCCGCATTCCATAGAGATTGGACACGCTCATCATCGCCAATGCTAGCAGTATCGAACACCCCAGTGGTGGACCCTGGACTTGAAGGATCAAGAACACCATGTCACACTTGCATATGATGCGAACGGATCCAACTCGGAATTGGAGCAATTATTTGGGCCCTATGAGGGCAGTCAGTGGACCAACACAAAGGTGGCTACCGTAACCGGTCGGGAAGGAGAAGCGTTGGCAGTGTCGATATCTATGTCCATCTGGAGGCAAGGTACTGGCATCGCACCTCATGTTACGTTAAATGTATACCTAGACTTTGACTTTGTCCCTTACCATCTGGACGCCCGCATGGAGGAGGACTGGCCAAGCTCTGTGCCTTTCACCACAGTGATGAATGCTGTGGTGGATGTTTGTGTACATATTTTATTGTGGTTGTGTTCTTTATTACTGTACCGCTGCTGGCAACCCAAATTCCACCGACCTTGGTTGTGTGGCAATTAAATTATATCTAAATTATATCTATCTATCCATATACCGCCAAAGATCTCGGACCAATGTTTTTTCAGGCCTTGGAGGGATCAGATGAAAATATCCAAGGCCCCCAGCAAGGTACCTCCGATCTGACCATTACCTATTCACCCACCCGACCTACTCAGAAAGGCACCTTGAGACACCATAGGGGCCGAGATGTTGTGGAATTTACCGATCCGGAAGTATGGGCCGATGAGAAGACTCAAGTAGGATTTACAAATGTTGAACCAGTCTTGGTGCAAGTCAAGCATGGTGTAGCCATGCAATCTATACGACAATATCCCTTGAAAGTCCAGGCCGTACCCTGTCTGGGCGTGTTACTCAAATGACTATTGGAGCAAGGTATTTTGATCGCATGCCAGTCCTGCTGCAACACCCCGGTTCTCGCAGTCCCAAAACCAGGCAAACCGAATCAGTATCGTCTAGTCCAGGACCTGCGGGCCATCAATGCCATAGTAACAGCTCTTGTACCTAACCCAGCGCATATTATCTCTACCATCCCGGCTAAAGCAACAGTCTTTGGATCGGTGGATCTCCAACATGCCTTTTTCTCGATTCCTTTACACCCGGACTGTCAGTACCTTTTCGCATACACCTATAATGGACAACAGTATACATGGACCAGATTGCCACGGGTCTTTGTAAACTCGCCGACCCTATTTTCTCGTTGTCTGCAACAGCAATTACAAAACCTGCAGTTGCCTGCGGGGTCTGTATTGAACCAGTACGTCGATGACCTTTTAGTGGCCAGTGAAACGGAGGAGCAGAATTGGGAGGCTATAATTTTGTTGTTGAACTCTGTAAAGGCACTGGGGTACGTTGTGTCCCCCTCCAAAGTACATGTCGGACAAAAGGAGGTGAAATTCCTCTGAGTCATAATCTCAGCAGATGGCCGTCGGTTGGACGAGAGCCGCACAGACCCCATTTGCAGGACACCGCCCCCACGTCAGCCAGGGGAATGCGACAGTGGTTGGGAATGATCAACTACTGCCGTCAGTGGATTCGGAATGTGGCCCTGGACATAAAGCACCAGACCCCTTACACCAGCCAGGAAAGTACCTTTGTATTGTCAGATGAAGCATTGACCGCCTTCAATAATCTACGAGAGGCCCCGCAGAAGGCTCCTGCGCTGGGGCGACCCTGAATGTTAGACCATTTCAGCTCTATTGCACCGTCCTGGGCGAATGTGCCACTGCGGTTTTGACCCAGCTGCATGGGGATAAGCACCGAGCAGTGGCGTATCATTCGTCCAAGTTAGACCCTGTTGCACTGGGGTATCCCCATTGTACACAGATTTTGACAGCGGTATACAATAGTCTTCAGTCGGCTGCCAACCTGACTCTCCAGCAGGACATTACCGTATATTCCTCCCACTCCGTGACCGCCCTACTGGGACAGCTCCAGACCCAGCATTTGACCAGCCAGACAAAATAAATATGAGATCTACCTGTTGAATAATCCCAAGCTACAGTTCCGGCACTGCACTACTATCAACCCTGCTACGTTTCTCTGCTCTCCTCCTGATCTCCTCGCCCCATGCGACCATAATTGCTTAGAGGCTATTCTCGCGGATACCAGTCCGCGCCCTGACCTTAGCGATCAACCTCTAGCCTCTCCAGATTTGATCCTCTATACCGATGGAAGTTCGTCCATCGACAAGCACGGACGCCGTCCGTCAGGCTTTGCGGTAGTTAAGCAAGATGGAACCTTGCTGGGTTGTGGCAGTTTTGACCCACCGTTTTCTGCTCAGCAGGCTGAGTTGTTTGCCCTCACCCGAGCCTGTGTTCTCGTGGAGGGGCGCTCCGTCAATATTTACACCGACTCCCGATACGCATTTGGAGTCGTTCACGATTTCAGACAGTTATGGAAAAATAGGGGAATCCTCACCTCGACGGGCCATAAGATTGCCAACCAGATCCTGGTCTCTGATCTGTTGAATGCTATCCTTCTGCCCTCTGCGGTAGCCGTAATCGAATGTGCGGCCCACACGACAGGAGATTCCCCGGTCCAAATCGATAACAGGTTGGCTGACGAAGCGGCTAAGTGTGCTTCACGCGGTAGATCTTAAGTGGTGGGCAGTATGATGAGACAGGTGAGTAGCCTTTATATGGGCTCATCTGAATCTGAGAAACCTATGCCAACCATGAATGATGTATTGCTCTTACAGGGGGACGTCTCTGTTAATGTTATAATGGAATGGGAGCAGCTGGACTGTCGGAAGGCTGACTCCGGACTGTGGCTCATGCCGGCCGGACAGACCTGTATGACAGACCAGTTAGCGACCTGGGGCGTTGATTGCCTACATCTAGCCACTCACTGTGGGGCCACCTTGCTAGTCGACGCTCTCTTACAGGCATGGTGGCATCCTCAATGTTTTGGCAGCCCAAACTAGCGCACATTTTAGGAGAATTGGTGGACAAGGGCCGGACGAATGGGCCTTTTAAATGGACTATGAGTGTTGCCTTAAGAATGGCAAAAGGGGAGAATGTGAATGTAAATCTTGAATAAACGCTGTAAAATTGTTCTTGTAAGGTGGCCAGGTGGACTGGATTAAAACATAAAATGGCTGCTGACCAAAGTTGCTGAAAATGTACCTGCAGGTTTCAGGAAGTTGTCGTCAGGGAAATACACATTGTCTTGCAGTTACTGCATAATAGCGACTAGGGTATTACACGCACCCTTCTGACAAAGTTGAGGAATATACGATCCGCCTCGCCGGGAAGAATGAGGAATGTACCTGTTTGAGTTCTAATATTGTTCCACTAAATAACATCTCCTTACATGTACCACCCTGTTATCCTGACCATTGCGTACGTGTCTGTTGCTTGATTGGGGAATGTGCGAGGTGATAAACCGTAGCATTAAAGTTTATAAGGCATTACGAATAAGGGCAGAGAGCTTGACTCTCTGCTAGGTTGTTAACCTGTGTAAAGACTCCTGCTGAATAAACCTACATTTAAAGCAACTTGGTGTCCGGTCGATTATTGTCGAAACAACGGATATAAGAGAAAAACGAGACTCACAGAAGGACCTCTTTGCTCCTATATTAAACTCCTCTTGTTGTGAATGGCAACATGCCATTCAGTTTCAACACTGCCTGCTGTAACGGCATGCTTCCTTTCATTGACTGGTGATCAAAGACCCCAAGATCCCGTTGTACATCCACTCTTCCCAATTTGACACCATTTCGATAATAAACTTCCTTCCTGTGCTTGCTACCAAAGTGGAAAACCTCACATTTATTAACATTCAACTGCATCTGCCCACTCACCCAACCTGTCCAAGTCACCCTGCATTCTCAGAGCGTCCTCCTCACAGTTCATACTGTGCCATCTCCAATTTGCTAATGGTACTTGTAATCCCTTCATCTTAATCATTTATATATATTATAAATAGCTGCTGTCCCAGCACCGAGCCTTGCGGTACCCCACTAGTCACTGCCTGCCATTCTGAAAGGGACCCGTTAATCCCTACACTTTGCATCCGATCAGCCAATCAATTTTCGATTCATATCAGCACTCTACCACCAATACCACGTGCCCTAATTTTGCCCATTAATCTCCTATGTGAGATCTTATCAAATGTTATCTGAAAATCCAGGTAAACAACATCCACTGGCTCTCCCTTGCCCATTTTCCTAGTTACATCCTCACCAAATTTTAAAAGATTAGTCAAGCATGATTTCCCCCACGTAAATCCATGCTGACTCGGACCGATCATGTTACTGCTATCCATATGTGCGGCTATATCATATTTTATAATTGACTCCAGCAGCTTCCCCACCACCGATGTCAGGCTTACTGGTCTATAATTCCCCGTTTTCTCTCTCCCGCCTTTCTTAAAACGCGGGCTACCCTCCAATCCACAGGAACTGATCCTCAGTCTATAGAACATTGGAAAATGATCAGCAATGTGCCCACGATTCCTGCAGCCACTTACTTAAGTACCCTGGGATGCAGACCATCAGGCCCTGGGGATTGATAAGCCTTCAGTCCCAACACCATTTCCTGCATAATGTGGATTTCGTTCAGTTCCTCTTTCACCCCAGATCCTCTGGCCATTAGTACTCCAGGAATATTGTTTGTGTCCTCCTTAGTGAAGAAGTATCCAAAGTACCTGTTCTCCTCATCTGCCATTTCCTTGTTCCCCATAATAAATTCACCTTTTTCAATCTACAAGGTTCGATTTTTGGTCTTAACTATTTTTTTTCTTCTTCAAATACCTAAAGAAACTATTACTATCATCCTTTATATTCTTGGCTAGCTTAACTTCGTACCTCAACTATTCTCCTCGTGTTGCTTTTTTAGTTATCTCCTGTTGCTTTTAAAACATCACCCAATCCTATGGTTTACCGCTAATCTTTGCAAACTTGTAGTTCTTCCCTTTTATTTTTATTCTCTATTCTATTTATACTCTCCCTAACTTCCCTTTTCAGCCACGGTCACCCCATACTCCCATTGGAATCTTTTTTCCTCTTTGGAATGAACTGATCCGGCACCTTCTGTATTATTCACAGAAATACCTGCCATCGTTGTTCCACTGTCATCCATGCTAGGGAATCTTTCATGTCAACTTTCTCCCCGACTCGAATCGCCGCCTAACTGGCACACGCTCCATCCTGCGCTGCGATTTTGATTTAATTTGATTTGATTCAACTTTATTGGCAATGTGCAGAGTACAAGTATAGAGACAACGAAATGCTTTTTCGCCACACAGCGATACGAATAAAGAAAAGTAAGAACATAGAACACGAGTCTACAACATAATCATCCCCACAGCAGTATAAAAGTTGTGAGGGAAGGAACAAAAGATCAGGAAACCTCCTCTTTGATGTTCTTTGATATTCACCCGTGGTTGGGGGCTCCCGCAGTCACCGCTACGCGCGGCCCGATGTTCGGGATGATGGCACTCCGAGGTCCGAACGGAAGAATATCCTCAGCGGTTTGGACCTCCGAATTGGCCACTTCCTACCGGGCTTAGCAGCTCCTGAAGTCCACAGGCTGGGCTGGGCGGAGATTCAACGCTGGCGGCCCTCGGCAAAGTGTCCCAGGACTCCGCGATGTTGGTAAGCGCCGCCCACGCTGGGAACTGCAAACCACAGCTCCGCGATGTCGATACAGCAGGCCCAACACTCCGGAACTTCAAACGGCGATCCCTGGTAAGGCATCGCCCGCTCCGCGATGTATCCAGCACTGCGCCGCCGCTGCTGAAGCTCTGGTCCGGTCCCCGGCAGGAAAGGCTGCGCCAATCCAGTTGGTAGGCCGCGAGGAGGGGGGCGAGGGCGCGACTCGGAGAATAGTCGCATGTTCGCCAGGAAGTGACGGGGAAACGGTTTCCCCCTTAACCAACCCCCCTCCCCACATAAAATACTAAAAATAATTCCTAAACATAATTTAAACAAACTAAAAATTAAAAAAAGATAGAAAGCCTATAAAGCCTAGAAAGACTGTGGGCAGAGGCTGCCATCACTTGGCGCCCCCTAGCTGTGCTTGGTGCGGGCCGGATAAAGTCTCTTTGGCGGGCCGTGTGTGGCCCGCGGGCCTTAGTTTGGAGGCGCCTGCCCTTGTCTATCAACATACCAGCCCTGTCCCTTCCGTAGGCAGATTAACATTACGGCCACAACGTAACACTCAACGAACCTACCCACGCTCTGAGTCGGTCCGCCTCACCCGCCAGGCTTCTTGCATTAGAATCAAAGCAACTTAATCTTGCCTCGTTATTTAATGAGCGGCTGCACATCCTCTCGACTGAACTTGCTTTAATCTCCTTCCATAACATCTTCCAGCTTCTCACCTGCCCTACTCCTGCATTGGATCCCGCCCCCCTTACAATCTAATTTGTACCCACCCGATTAGCACTGGCAGACCTTGCCCGCCGGGATATTGGTTCATCACCAGTTAAACTAGGATTGTAGATTAATTGGCTTTGATAAAATTGTAAATCGTCCTCAGTGTGTAGGGTAGTGCTAGTGTGACCACTGGTTGGTGGACCAAAGGGCCTGTTTCCACGCAGTATCACTACAGTCTGAAGTCTAAAAAGCATGTGGAGAGTTACATGGATAGGAAGGGTTTAGAGGATATTGGCCATAGATGGGCAAATCTCCAATGGGTGACGCCAGCAAGTGCAACGGCTGACTCGCCAACATCTGCCTGCCCCATCTTTCTTTGCTGTTTTAATGGTATGCGTTAAATGTATGTTTTAGAGTTTTTTCGCGTGTTTATGTGGGGGTCGGTGTGTGGGGGTGTTGGGGGAAACTTTTTAAAATCTCTTACCGCGACAGAGATGCGAATTTGTTCGGTAACGTATATCCGTCCGCTCTGCGGCCTAACATCGAGGTGTTGGTGGCCTTTGCTGGAGACCGATCTCGGTGCTCCAACCGCGGGAGCCTGCAGGACGTAACATCGCGGAGCTCGAGGTCTGTGTTTAGAGAGCGACTTCGACAGCTCCAAGCCGCAGGGGCTTCGATCGCCCAAATGCGGGATCTTCGATCGCCCCGACGTGGGAGCTAGGATCGTCACGATCGGTAGGTTCGACTGTCCCAGCCCCGGGAGAAGAGGGAAAAAGTTTGAGCTTTATTGCCTTCCGTCACAGTGAGGAATGTGGGCAATCCGCTGGAGTGGATGTTCGTGTTAACTTTTATGTAGTTTTGTGTCTTGTGCTTTTTTTTTATTATGGCTTTATGGTAATACGGATATCACTGTACCTTAATTGTTACACGGACAATGTAATACCTTTGAAATTGTATTATATAATGGTACCACTAGCAGCGATGAGCATATTGGTCAGCATGGGCGAGTTTGGGCCGAAGGGTCTGCTTCCAAGCTCTATGACTCTATGACTCTAAGATCTTTGTTAGCGTCCTTGCATCCTTCCCTGGTGAGGTTCCCTGTTGAACACTTAAAACGTAGTTACAAAACAGGCGAAGCAGGTATTGGCAGATGTATAAAACAATCTCAGGACAATCTCAAGAGGTGTTTCAGAAATAGCAGATATACAGCATTTCACAACTGGTTTAAAATAGCCGAATTAAAGTGCAGCTGGGAGAAACGTAATTGACAACATCAGAATTTCGTGAGGTATAAATAAACACCAGCGGGAACATTGAGCTACTGGCAGTGGCGATCTACCTGGGACCATTGTCAGTACAGACGACATCATTATGTCCCACCGACATCAGCGATGGGCGTTAGTGTCTTTGAGCGGGTATATACACTTTATCTAGTCCAGACTTACTTTCGTTACATCATTACAGTCATCGGACTGCTCAGTAAGTTGTTTTATCTGCTTGCCATTTAACACCGTTGAAGAGTTGAATTTTGCAACTGTTCCTTCGGGTCCGGAGAGTAAAGTTTTGAGCGGGGTTTGTCCATCTAATGTATCCGCCAGGCAAACACAACTCACCAGCAGGTATCTGAGTTTACTTCAAGAAGTTGCATATTGTGTACTGTGTTAGTAGGTATCAGTTAGAGTAAGTCGGCGCTTGATGCTTGCGGGAACTGAAGATGGTCGCCGATGGCAGGTGGAGATGAGTGGCTCGGAGTGGCTCAGAAAGGGTCGCAGTGCGCGGTTCCTGCGCGGCTCCCGAGCTGATGTTTTGTATAAAGTGCTTCCTCCGTCAACACAAACCCTCACCATTAATGCCACTGAAAATCCAGAAGTAGAATCCTTTGTTTGCCGCCCACCCGGACATTTGTGGGGAAGGTTTCTGAAGTGTGTAGTAATTCCGGATGGGGATCACATCAACACAGGGCACATCATGTATTTCTGCCGGAATACACGGAGACAGAAGCAACCACACACAAAGGTGGCGTTCAGTACCAGGGTTCTACTGGACACGGCTACTCCATCTCACCTCACACCACGCAACCTCACCTCCTATGGACGGCCGCTGGTTGCACTCAGAACCTCGGGGTTTTCCCATCAGTTCTGTGGTAATTAATGGATTGACGCATTTGTTAATTACACATATTCAGTGTATATTGTGTTTAAGCCAGTTTGTGACTGCAAGTAAGAATTTAATCATTCCGTTTTCGATACACATGACAATGGAACACTTTTCAAAACTACACATTCACAATACATTTTTTTGTTAGTGTATTCTCTGTAAGCATATCCCGATTTTATGCCATGTTGATATTTGTGGCGTTACGAGATTCATAATGGGGTAGGGTAAGTGGAAGACAGTACTTGAGTGTTTTCGCATTTGTTGGAATGAATTATTCAGCAGCTTCCTTTGTGTAGGTGATGTTGGTTGCATGGCTTGTGAGAGCAGATATGAGGGGGTTACCCGCACATAGAGCCGATTGTTGAGTCTTCCCGAGGTGACGTGGGACTACCTCGACGAAACACCAGTGAAGGGAGGTGCCCACTTGATTAAACCATTGATATACTTGCATTTACACGACCGGTTTTCTTATGCGCGTGTTAACATATAGGTAGCTGATTATTGCATATTGCCCACAGCATAAGTTGGTATCATCATCTTAGATAGTACTTTGGCTGTGAGCTTGGTTTTCTTGGTTGAGCCCTTCTCCTGGTATTATAGCACCTACTTTGTGTTTTAATTGTAATTGAGCGGACGGACGTGATCTATTCTGGAACTCAAGGTGAATGGGAATTTTGCTCGAATGGCTGCCATGCCGCAGGACACCCGTAGGGGTCGCGCCTGCACCATGATCACCAACATTGAGAACACCTTGTGCCTGATGACCTGATTCAAAGGATGTATGTGTTCATTTCCTCACAGGTAATTTAGTGGCGATCATCGTTCTCGGACGAGGAAAGTGCGGACTGTCTCAATGCATCACCCACTATATGGTGGCGATGGCGGCAGCAGATCTGTTGGCCGTCTTCTGGAACACGGCGATATTTTACCTTAACGCTTTGATTTCTCGGGATACTCACACTATTGCATGCACCCTAAAACAAGTCATGGCATATGTGTCCCTGGACTGCTCAGTCTGGTTAACTGTCGGTTTTACATTTGATCGCTTTGTAGTCATTTGTTGCCAGAGCTTTAAGACTAGGTACTGCACGGTTAGAATCGCCAGGCTAGCGATAGCAACAGTGTATGTTGTGAGTTTAATACGGAATATCCCCTACTATTTTGCATTTTATTCTTATTATATAGACCTGCAGGTTGGATGCGTGGAAAAGCCGGAATATTTTTCCCACCCCGGATGGATTGCTTTCTCCTGCATTCACAACATTTTCACCCCTCTGCTTCCGTTTTTCTTGATTCTGTTGCTTAATATCCTGACGGTCAAGTCGATCGTGGTGGCGAGCCGAGCCCGCAGGAAGCTCCGCGCTCACGTCAGTGACGAGAAACAGGAGGACCCGGAGTTGGAGAGTCGAAGGAAATCCATCATTTTACTCTTCTGTGTGTCCGGTAGTTTCATCCTCCTGTGGCTGACGGAGGTGATGATCAACATTTCTTCGGATATTGCCAACACACACTATGCCCAAACTGGGCTCATCCTCGGACAATGGCAAATGCAGCCGGCGACATGCTTAAAATTCTGAGTTCGTGCACGAACACGTTTATTTATATGGTGACTCAGTCTAAGGTCAAAGACCAACTGAAGAATGCAATCAAGTATCCTTTCACAACATGTCTTAAGATTGTTCATTAAAAGATTGGATTTAAGTATTATGCAATTATTAATAAAGCGGTTAACGGGGTAACCATAGATGCATCGTCTATTAAGAGCTGAATTAGAAACACTTCTGGTTCTGGGAATGTCGCAATAAGGTAGTCATGGTGAATGTTTCGAACAACTGTCTCGGGACTGAAACAATGCGATCTGATTGCCGGAGCAGGGAGTAAAGGGAATGAATGAGATCAGCTCTGAGTATTTCTGGACCAGGCTCCCTGTATGTGTCCGTGTAATGGATCGAGCGCCCCCTGCAGACCGGTTGTGTCATAATCATAAGATCGGCAACAGTATTTCAATAAAACAATTGGTAGGGGAGAACCAGTGGATGTGGTGTATCTAGACTTCCAGAAGGCTTTCGACAAGGTTCCACATAAGAGATTGGTATACAAACTTAAAGCACACGGCATTGGGGGTTCAGTATTGATGTGGATAGAGAAATGGCTGGCAAACAGGAAGCAAAGAGTAGGAGTAAACGGGTCACTTTCACAATGGCGGGCAGTGACTAGTGGGGTACCGCAAGGCTCAGTGCTGGGACCACAGCTATTGACAATATATATTAATGATCTGGATGAAGGCAATATCTCCAAGTTTGCGGATGACACTGAGCTGGGGGGCAGTGTTAGCTGTGAGGAGGATGCTAGGAGACTGCAAGGTGACTTGGATAGGCTGGGTGAGTGGGCAAATGTTTGGTAGATGCAGTATAATGTGCATAAATGTGAGGTTATCCATTTTGGTGGCAAAAACAGGAACGCAGACTTTATCTAAATGGTGGCCGATTAGGGAAAGGGGAGATGCATCGAGACCTGGGTGTCATGGTACACCAGTCATTGAAAGTGGGCATGCAGGTGCAGCAGGCAGTGAAGGAAGCGAATGGTATGTTAGCTTTCATAGCAAAAGGATTTGAGTATAGGAGCAGGGAGGTTCTACTGCAGTTGTACAGCGTCTTTATGAGACCACACCTGGAGTATTGCGTACAGATTTGGTCTCCAAATCTGAGGAAGGACATTATTGCCATAGAGGGTGTGCAGAGAAGATTCACCAGACTGATTCCTGGGATATCAGGACTGTCTTATGAAGATTTTCTATGTTTCTATGATTTGTGTGTTATGGATCGGATGCATATCAGAATAATTTGACCTATTTACAATACATGTATTTTTACTGCATTGTGCATGTGATATGTTCATGTACACCTTTGCTGCCAAGTGTTCTGTCCGACAAAGCCTGCTGGATCTCCTCTTGTCAACCATTTTAACTCCCCTTCACGGGGTGGGAAATTCAACTTTCACGTGGTCCACCCTGTTTCGAGTAATGCAATCAACCGGGCGTGCACAAACAAAAGATCAAATAGAACACGTTGACCTACAACTTTAGGCTGTGAACGCCACACGCAAGAAGAAGATTCCCTTTCACATTCCCACCCCGACCTGTGTGTCCTTAGTCCCATCGTTTGCCACAGTGAAGCCGCGCGTAACTACATGAAAAACCTCATACTTCCATTTGGGTAACTTATAATCTAACGGCATTAACTTTAAGTTAGGGTCGTGAAGCCATACAGCAGGGAAACAGTCCCTTTGGTCTAACTTGCCCATGGATACCCGGCTCATCTGCCCACTTTTGCTGCACAATCCTCAAACCCTCCCCTACCCATGTACTGGTCCTGATGTCATTTACCTGTTGTTATTCTACCTGCCTCAACTACTGCCACTGGCAACTCGTTCCATGTATCCATCACCCTTTCAATGTCAGAATTGACCCCAGCTTCCTCTCAAATCCTGCCACACTCATCATAAACCAATGTCCTCTGGTTTTGATTCCCCCATTCTGGGTAAAACTAAACGGGGTGCATTCACCCGATATATTCCCTTTTTGATTTTCTACACCTTCATATGATCAACCTTCAGAGCCTTGCGCTCCAAGGTGTAGCCTGCCCGCCCAACCTGTCCCTGAAGCTCTGGTCCTCGAGTCCTGGTGACATCTTTGGTAATCTTCTCTGCGCTCTTTGCAGCTCACTGACATCTTTTCATCAGTGATCGAGACAACTGTATTGTGTATATGACCTCACCAAAATATATTGTACATCTGTAACACAACCCCTCCGCTCAATATGATGACATATGAAGGTCAATCTATCAACACTCTTCCTTACGTACCTGTCTGCTTGTGAGGCCACTTTTAGGAATATTTGTACCTGCACCTATCGATCCCTCTTGTTCTATAACATTCCCCAGGGCCATGTTGTTGTCTGTGAAGATGCTGCCCTTGTTGACGGCCAGAAACCAACATCTTGCACTTATCTGGATTCAAGTCCATTGGCAATTCCTCAACCCGCTTATACAGCAATTTTGCGCAATTATGTTTAGTGTCATCATAAGTGTCAGTGTGAAGTAATGTGTCAACCCTAAACGTCGCCTATTCCTTTTATCCATAGAAGCTGTCCCACCCGCTGAATTTCTCCAGCATTTTTTGTCTACTTTCGATTTTTCCAGCATATGCAGTTCCTATTTTAACATTTAGTGTAATCTTGTTTCGTGTCGGCTGCAATCTTACTAATCGTGCATCGTTTAAGGATACTTTCCTGTTCACGTTTGACAAATTCCACCTCATTTAAGCCCTTTGCCCTAGGGCCGTCACCGATTTAATTTGGGAACGTTAAAATACCCCCTACTCTGACAAATACAGTTAGTCTCAAAGCTGCCTCGAAACTCCGGATGTATATTCGGTCTTCTAATGCTCGTGGCCTTCTTGCAGCCCTATATTACACCGACAACAAGACAAACTGCTGGTGCCAACAGCCTCCACCTTCAGCCCGGTATCTTTTTGTTTTTTTTTGTTTTTTAGTTATGTTAAAGTGTGTTTTTAATGTTTTTTTAAATGTCTTTATGTGGGGGACGAGGGCACGGTAAGGGGGATACCGTCCTTCGGTCGCTTCCTGGAGAGGACGCGACTATTATTCGAGTCGCGTCCTCACTCCCCCCCCCCCCCCCCCCCCCCAGCGGCCTACCTACTGGATTGGCGCGGCCTTTCCTGCCGGGATCGACCAGAGCTCCAGCAGCGGCGGGACAGTGCTGAAACATCGCGGGGCTGGCGATGCCTTACCGGGGATCGCCGTCTGGAGCCCGGAGTGCTGGACCTGCTGCACTGACATCATGGAGCTGTGGTTCGCAGAGCTCCCAACGCATGCGGCGCTGATCAACAACGCGGGGTCCTGCGACGCCGCCCGGCTCGGCCTGCGGATTCGGGAGCTGCGGACTGCGGCTGCGGGAGGCGGCTGATCAGGAGGTCCGGGCCGTTGAGGAGGAGGATGTTCACCGTCGGGGATCGGCGTAGGCGTTCCACCAGCCCGGCGTGAGGGCCTGAACATCGGGCCGCCCGGGGCGGCGACTGCGGGTGCTCGGAAGGCCCAGACCATGGATGAATATCTGGGAAGATCGGAGGGGAGGCTGGCTGGACTATGGTGCCTTCCTCACCTTGGTGCCACTGTGTTATGTTGTGTCGTGGACTTTCTGTGTTTGTGCTTTTCTTTTTTTAATTCAATTTTATTTTTAATATGTTTTATTATATATTATTTATTTATTTTTATGATACTGCCTGTAAGAAAAATTCATTTCGTTGTCTCTAATTGAGACAATGACAATAAATTTGAATACAATACAATACAATACAAACATTCCCCCTTTTTCGTAACTCACATTATAATGGCTGACTGGACGAACCGTCAGTAACGGCATCTCCAACATCTGCCGTGAAGTTCTCGTTCATCGGAAAGACAATTCTCAACCCGCACCTGTACCCGTGACCATCAACATGCCAGTCCTGTCCCTTTCGTAGCCAGTTTTACATAACGGCTACAACGCAACACTCAACGAAATTGCCCACGCTCTGAGTTCATCCGCCTCACCAGCCAGACTTCTTGCATTACGGTAAAAGCAACTTAATCCTGCCTTGTTCCTTACCGAGCGTCCGCACATCCTCTCGACCGAATTTAGAAACATAGAAACATAGAAACATGGAAAATATGTGCAGGAGTAGGCCATTCGGCCCTTTGAGCCTGCAGCGCCATTCAAAATGATCATAGCTGGTCATTCAACTCAGTATCCTGTACCTGCCTTCTCTCCATACCCACTTATCCTTTTAGCCACAAGGGCCACATCTAACTCCCTCTTAAATATAGCCAATGAACTGGCCTCAACTACCTTCTGTGGCAGAGAAATCCAGCTATTCACAACTCTCTGTGTGAAAAATGTTTTACTCATCTCGGTCCTAAACGATTTCACCCTTATCCTTAAGCTGTGACCCCTTGTTCTGGACTTCCCCAACATCGGGAATAATCTTCCTGCATCTAGCCTGTCCAACCCCTCAAGAATGTTGTAAGTTTCTATAAGAGCCCCCCTCAATCTTCTAAATTCTAGCGAGTACAAGCCGAGTCTATCAGTCTGGTGAACCTTCTCTATACTCCCTCTATGGCAAGAATGTATTTCCTCAGATTAGGTGACCAAAACTATACGCAATACTCCAGGTGTGGTCTGACCAAGAGCCTGTACAAATGCAGTAGAGCCTCTCTGCTCCTATATTCAAATCATTTTGCTATGAATGCAACCATACCATTCTATTTCTTCACTGCCTGCTGCACCTGCATGCCGACCTTTAATGACTGGTGTACCATGACACACAGGTCTCGTTACATCTCCCCTTTTCCTAATCGGCCACCATTTAGATAATAGTCTTCTTACCTGTTTTTGCCACCAAAGTGGATAACTTCACATTTATCAACATTATACTGCATCTGCCATGCATTTGCCCACTCACCCAGCCTATCCAAGTCACCTTGCAGCCTCCTAGCATCCTCCTCACAGCTAACATTGTCCCCCCAGCTTCGTGTCATCCGCAAACTTGGAGGTGTTGCACTCAACTCCCTCGTCCAAATTATTAATATATATTGTAAATAGCTGGGGTACCAGCACTGAGCCTTGCGGTACCCCACCAGTCACTGCCTGCCATTGTGAAAATTACCCGTTTACTCCTACTCTTTGCTTCCTGCCTGCCAGTCAGTTCTCTATCCATATCAATACTGAACCCCCAATGCCGTGTGCTTTAAGTTTGTATGATAATCTCTTATGCGGGACCTTGTCGAATGCCTTCTGAAAGTCCAGATATAACACATCCACTGGTTCTCTCTTATCCACTCTACTAGTTACATCCTCGAACAATTCTATAAGATTCGTCAGACATGATTTACCTTTCATAAATCCATGCTGACTTTGTCCAATGATTTCAACACTTTCCAAATGTGCTGCTATCCCATCTTTAATAACTGATTCTAGCAGTTTCCCCCCTACCGATGTTAGACTAACTGTAATTCCCTTGTTTCCCTCTCCCTCCCTTTTTAAAAAGTGGGGTTACATTAGCTACACTCCAATCCTCAGGAACTTCTCCAGAATCTAAAGAGTTTTGAAAAACTATCACTAATGCATCCACTATTTATGGGGCTACTTCCTTAAGTACTCTGGGATGCAGCCTATCTGGCCCTGGGGATTTATCGGCCTTTAATCCATTCCATTTACCTAACACCACTTCCCGGCTAACCTGGTTTCACTCAGTTCCTCCATCTCATTTGACCCCCGATCCCCTGCTATTTCCGGGAAATTATTGATGTCTTCTTTAGTGAAGACAGAACCAAAGTAGTTATTCAATTGGTCTGCCATGTCCTTGTTCCCCGTGATCATTTCACCTGTTTCTGACTGCAAGAGACCTACATTTGTTTTAACTAAACATTTTCTCTTCACATATCTTGAAAAACTTTTGCAGTCAGTTTTTATGTTCCCTGCCAGTTTTATTTCATAATCTATTTTCCCTTTCCTATTTAAGCCCTTTGTCCTCCTCTGCTGGACACTAGATTTCTCCCAGTCCTCTGGTAGGCTGCTTTTTCTGGCTAATTTCTATGCTTCATCTTGTGTTTTGATACAATCGCTGATTTCCCGTCGTATCCACGGATGCACTACCTTCCCTGATTTTTTTTTTTGCCAAACTGGGATGAAAATTTGTTGTAGCTCATCCATGCATTATTTAAATGCCTTCCATTGCATATCCACCGTCAACCCTTTAAGAATCGATTGCCAGTCTATCTTGGCCAATTCACGTCCCCTACCTTCAAAGTTACCTTTCTTTAAGTTCAGGACCCTTGTTTCTGAATTAACAATGTCACTCTCCATCCTAATGAAGAAGTCAACCACATCATGATCACTCTTGCCCAAGGGGCCACGCACAACAAGACTGCTAACTAACCTTTCCTCGTTGCTCAATACCCAGTCTAAAATAGCCTGCTCTCTTGTTGGTTCCTCTACATGTTGGTTTATAAAACTATCCCGCATACATTCCAAGACATTCTCTTCCTCAGCACCCTTGCCAATTTGATTCACCCAATCTATATGTAGTTTGAAGTCACCCATTATAACTGTTTTACCTTTGTTGCACGCATTTCTAATTTCCTGTTTGATGCCATCCCCAACTCCACTACTACTGTTAGGTGGCCTGTACACAACTCCCACTAGCGTTTTCTGCCCCTTAGTGTTTCGCAGCTCAACCCATATCGATTCCACATCCTCCAAGCTAATGTCCTTCCTTTCTATTGAGTTAGTCTCCTCTCTAACCAGCAACGCTACCCCGCCTCCTTTTCCTTTCTGTCTATCCCTCCTGCATATTGAACATCCCTGGATGTTCAGCTCCCAGCCTTGGTCACCCTGGAGCCATGTCTCCGTGATCCCAACTATATCATAGTCATTAATAGCTATCAGCACATTCAACTCATCCATCTTATTACGAATGCTCCTTGAATTATCTTTAATCTCCTTCCATAACGCCTTCCAGGTGCACCAGTTTCTCCAGCATTTTTGTGTACCATAGATATTTTCTTGATTAGTACGGGAGTCAATGGTTATAGCGAGAAGGCAGGACAATGGTGTTGATGGTCGTTGATAATCTATCCTGGGGAGATGATTGTTTCCATTCGCTATATCTGTGCACCAATGTAACCGTGCCCCAAGTGCCCCAGCCTGTTCCCCCTTCTTTCTCGACGGCCCACCCCCCCTGATGGGCAAAGTAGAATGGATCATACTCAACTCGGGGAAGGAGACAACGAAATATACGGAGATACATTTTAATTTTAATCTGAAGGACGGTCAGATTGGTCGAAGAACTGGGATGGGGAGTTGGGGATGAAGAGAGAAAGCGAGGGTTTACTGAAGTTCGCGAAGTCTATATTAATGCGAGAGAAATATGAGGTAATGTTCCTCCGATTTGCGTTGGGCCTCACTCTGCCAGTGATGTTGTCCAGAGACCCAGATATGCTGCCTGTCCCGCGGAGTTACTTATGCATGTTATGTATGGTGTAAACCAGTATCTGCAGTTCCTTCCGGCTCATAACATTTAGGATGCAGCTGTAGGAAAGCGCCGTTGGTATTTGGCGCACAAAACTGGTCGTTGCTTTACAAGGAGGTCCTGTTTCTCTCCTTGAACGAAGAGCTGAGAGAGATTGGATACACTTGATCAATTCTGACTGAAACGTCGGAGTACGATGGGTGACCATAAAAACAGTCCCGACATTATCAGGGGAAGAGATAGGATCGACCGCGTCATTTTTCCAAAGCAGTGGATCTTCATCTAGCCGACACTGGTGTATGTGAAAGAAAATATGTTGCAAGGAGATCCGATGGATAAGTGGTTCACACAGCCATTATTCCTATTAATTTATCATAGAGATGCTGCCTGATCCGCGAAGTTACTCCAGCGTTTCGTGTCTAACATCGGTGTAAACCGAAATAAACGGAAGCTCAATTATTTTCCAATCTATATATTGATTTTTATTAATTTATGTATAAACCGTTGTAAGAAGTCCTCATTCTTTCATAGATATGAATAATTAAAATATTTTAATCGCGTGTTCTTTAATTCATGTGATTGATACATATGTGCCATGCTCTGGATTTCGCATGACGTCCGCTATCTGCTACAAACACATCCTTCCAAGTCCAATGGACTATCTTAGAAGGACGGCTCCGCGTGAGCCACGCGTCTTGTTGAAGCCAACAGGACATATTCCTCGTGATGACCTTTATGCACGGCTACGTTCGCACGGTCGCTTCCGATGCCTCACTCAGCTTTGCTGCGCATCTCTACGTTGGCCGATCCTCTTATAAACGTAAAACGATGAGCGAAGTTCCCAAACCTGGTTAATCTACTGATAACATAATGTCTATCTGTGGTAAGAAAGTGGAATATATTTCTGATCACTCTCCTGTGATACCCGACCTATTTTACCGACATTTTTATGTATTAGTGCTTTGGAATATTTATCAATTGCTGCCACAGTAAAATGTTATTTGTAAGTGCATACCTAAGTTTTAAACAATCATGGTTCCTTTCTAGTTCAAGTTCAAACTCAAGTGAGTGTAATGCCATGTGTCCCTGATAGGACAATGACATTCTTGCTTTGCTTCAGCGCACAGAGCAGACTAGGCATTTACTACAACACAGATCAGTGAGTCCATATACCTTTATACACACATGAATGAATAAACAGATGAAGTGCGAATAACAGATAATGGGTTATTAATAATCAGAGTTTTGTCCGAGCCAGATTTAATAGCCTGATGGCTGTGGGGAAGTAGATATTACTAAACCTGGTTGTTGCAGTCTTCAGGTTCCTGCACATTCTACCTGAAGGTAGCAGGGAAATGAGTGTGTGGCCAGGATGGTGAGGGTCTTTCATGATGTTGCCAGACTTTTTGACTAATTCAACCAGCTGGATGGAGAAAATGTGTTTATATGAAATAGGCCATTATTATTCCGAAATTATTCAAAGTGATAACAGAGGCCGATCCATATTCGTGGCCCTTTCATTGCAATTGTCAACTCTCTACCCTTTGGGAAATACATTTACGTTTATTTTATCATATTACATTAAGTAATAAGTAATACAGCTCTTTTATTTATTCTGATGTATCTCAAATCGATCACTTAACAGACGATGTAACCGACCTATTAATGACCTTGGTATGTCTTAACAGCCATTTTTCCCAACGTGTGAGAATTTTAAACGTTCATTATCGTTCGGATCCGTGTTGTATTTGGCAGAAACCTATTGCGTCCGCTGGTGGTTCAGCTCCAGGATGGAAATCGATTTCACCACGGTAGGGACCTGTTGCCCCAGGTACGCGAATTGAACCGATGAGATTGGCTGCGTTTGCAACGAGGATTCCTTTATCACTATAGTTCCTCTTGTTTCCATGCAGTGAACTTAATGGCAATCGTGATCCTCTCCCGTGGAAAATGCGGTCTTTCCAAGTGCATCACTCGTTACCTGGTGGCGATGGCAGCGGCAGACCTCCTGGTGGTCATCGTCGTTGCATTATTGGAGCAGACAAATATGATTCATAAATATTCCCGTTTATTGCTCATCACTCCAATTTGTGCTCTGACAACTGTTTTGAGGGTTGCAACTACGGGCTGTTCCGTTTGGCTTACGGTGACTTTCACCTTCGATCGCTTCATCGCAATTTGCTGACAAAAGTTGCAGATAAGGTATTGCAGTGAAAGGACTGCGACGGTGGTTATAGTAGTGGTGACAATATTGTGCTGTGCGAGATGTATCCCGGTTTACTTTGCAATAGAGCCTCAAGTTCAAGTTCAAGTGAGTTTATTGTCATGTGTCCCTGTATAGGACAATGACATTCTTGCTTTGCTTAAGCACACAGAAAATAGTAGGCATTTACTACAAAACAGATAAATGTGTCCATATACCATGATATAAATATATACACACATGAATAAATAAACTGGTAGTGCAAATAACAGAAAGTGGTTGCTAATAATCAGAGTTTTGTCCGAGCCAGGTTTAATAGCCTGATGGCTGAGGGGAAGTAGCTATTCCTGAACCTGGTTGTTGCAGTCTTCAGGCTCCTGTACCTTCTACCTGAAGGTAGCAGGGAGATCAGTGTGTGGCCAGGATGGTGTGGGTCTTTGATGATACTGCCAGCCTTTTTGAGGCAGCGACTGCGATAAATCCCCTCGATGGAAGGAAGGTCAGAGCCGATGATGGACTGGGCAGTGTTTACTACTTTTTGTAGTCTTTTCCTCTCCAGGGCGCTCAAATTTCCGAACCAAGCCACGATGCAACCGGTCAGCGTGCTCTCGACTGTGCACCTGTAGAAGTTAGAGAGAGTCTTCCTTGACAATCCGACTCTCCGTAATCTTCTCAGGAAGTAGAGGCGCTGATGAGCTTTTTTGATAATTGCGTTCGTGTCGTCAGACCAGGAAAGATCTTCAGAGATGTGCACCCCCAGGAATTTGAAGTTCTTGACCCTTTCAACCATCGACCCGTTGATATAAATGGGGCTGTGGGTCCCCCTCCCACTCCTTCCAAAGTCCACAATCAGTTCCTTGGTTTTGCTGGTGTTCAGGGCCAGGTTATTGGGCTGGCACCATATGGACAGTTGCTCGATCTCTCTTCTGTACTCTGACTCATCCCCATCAGTGATACGCCCCACAATAGTGGTGTCGTCAGCGAACTTGATGATGGAGTTCGCACTGTGGTTCGTTACGCAGTCATGGGTATACAGTGAGTACAGCAGGGGGCTGAGCACGCAGCCTTGAGGTGCTCCCGTGCTGATTGTTATTGAGGCTGACACATTTCCACCAATACGAACAGACTGTGGTCTGTGGACGAGGAAGTCGAGGATCCAGTTGCAGAGGGATGCGCAGCGACCCAGTTCTGCGAGTTTGGTTACCAGTTTGGAGGGGATGATTGTGTTAAATGCCGAGCTGTAATCAATGAATAACAGCTTGACATATGAGTTTTTGTTGTCCAAGTGGTCCAGTGCGGAGTGGAGGGCCAGCGAGATCGCATCCACCGTTGATCTGTTGTGGCGGTACGCGAACTGCAGTGGGTCCAGGTTTTTGTCGATGTAGGAGTTGATTTGCTCCATGATCAACCTCTCAAAGCACTTCATCACCACCGGCGTTAGTGCCACTGGTCGATAGTCATTGAGGCACGTCACCTTACTCTTCTTGGGCACCGGTATAATTGATGCCCTTTTAAAGCAGGTGGGGACCTCAGACCTCAGAAGTGAGAGGTTGAAAATGTCCGTAAAAACTCCCGCCGGTTGGTCCGCACAGGTTTTTAGAACACAGCCGGGTATACCATCAGATCCAGGTGCTTTTCGGGGGTTCAACCCTCTGAAGGATTTCCTGACATCGGCCTCTGTGACTGAGACTGAAATGCCATCACAGCGAATGGGGGATCGGGAAGGCACATCAGTATTCTCCGTGTCAAAGCGTGCGTAAAACGCATTGAGCTCGTCAGGGAGTGATGTTACACCGGCATTCGAGCTGCCTCCTGGTTTTGCCTTGTAGGAGGTGATTGCATTCAGACCCTGCCACAGCTGCCGAACATCTGTCTCGTCCTCCAGTTTGGAGCAGAAGTCCCTTTTGGCCTTTTTGATGGCCTTACCAAGGTCGTATTTGGTCTTCACGTAGGCCACTGTATCGTTGGATGTGAATGCCCTGTGTCTGGACTTCAGGAGAGTGCGGATCTCAAGTTCATCCAAGGTTTCTGATTGGGAAACACTCGGAAGGTTTTTGTAGGGTTGCAGTCCTCCACACATTTCTTTATGAAGTCTGTAACGACTGTGGCATATTCGTTCAAGTCCGTTGCCGAGTCCTTGAACATTGCCCAGTCTACAGACTCCAAACAGTCCTGGAGTTGTTCTTCTGCCTCCCCCCCCCCCCCCCCCGACCAGTTCTGTGCTGTCCTCACTTCTGGGGGTGCGCTCTTTAATTGCTGCTTGTAGGCAGGAAGAAGCAGCACCGAGGTATGGTCGGACTTACCGAAGTGAGGGCGAGGGATAGAACGATAGGCATTCTTGATGGTGGTGTAGCAGTGGTCGAGGGTGTTAGGTCCTCTGGTGCAGCAGGAGACATGTTGGTGGAAGTTGGGGAGTGATTTCTTGAGGTTCGCCTTATTGAAGTCCCCAGCAATGGTGGTAAATGCCTCGGGGTAAGACGTCTGGTGTTTGTTGACCATGGCATGCAGCTCCTCCAGTGCCAGACGGACGTCTGCCTGGGGTGGGATGTAGACCGCGGTCAGGATAACGGAGGTGAATTCTCTCGGGAGGTAGAAGGGACGGCACTTCACCGCCAGATGTTCGAGGTGTGGAGAGCAGGAGTTGGACAGGACTGCCACGTCGGAACACCACGCAGAGTTGACCATGAGGCAGACGCCCCCTCCTCCCTTTCCCAGATGCCAGGGTACGGTCCATGCGGTGGATGGAGAACCCTTCAGGCTGGACAGCTGAGTCTGGGGAGCTGGGGGTGAGCCATGTCTCTGTGAAACAGAACACAGAGCATTCCCTCAGCTCCCTTTGATAAAACAGTCTTGCCCTTAAGTCCTCCACTTTGTTTTCAAGGGACTGTACTTTAGCCAGTAGGATAGTTGGGAGAGGGGGCCGGAGGCCCCTGCGCTTCATTCTGACCTGAAGTCCTGCCGGACGGCCACGTTTCCGGACACAATGGAGGCTTCCCCTTTGTTTCCAGGTACTGTACTTGCTGTACCTGCTGTTTCTACGGACCTGCGCTGGAACGGGGATTCCTTCACAGACGGCAGCTCCAGCTCCGTAACGAACAGGGGTTCCCTCAAAGTCGGCAGCTGCAGCACCGTTGTTGCTGGAAGATCCAGCCCGTCGGCTCTGGGGGTCATCCCGGGGTTTCAAGGTACAGTATCTGGGATCCGCAGTCGGGTCGGGAGTTCCACAGCCAGCGTGGGAAAGTTTAAAGTCCGGGGTTCCCGCAGCTGCGGGAAATCGCGAAATTGCGAGAGCCTTGAGGTGCTCAAGCAGCTTGTCCGAAACGGCACCGATTTCTGCCGTTTTTCTGATCCAGGTAACTTGTTGGAAGTTGCAGTTGAGCCTTTTATTTTCCGGAGCTCCGCAAAAGTCGCCGCAGGCAGGCGCCATCTTGGGTCCGAACAGGAAGTAGATAGGTGTTGGCCTTACGCCATAATTGATCACGTGCCATGGGGATGCATCTTAATAGCAGGATACTACACTTCTTCCATGTGGAAAGCATTCGAGTTAATTGACAGTACCTTGACACCGTTATTACCAATCGCGTTAATTCTAAATTTAATGGGTTGACAGTTAGACACATAATTGCGGCAAATAGAGTTCGCCAAAGTCTGCGGAACAACAGCGAGAAGCAGAAGGATCCAGAAGTGGAAAACCGGAAAAAGTCAATGGTTTTGCTGTTTGCTCTATCAGCCAATTTCATATTATTGTGGATGCCTTATGTGATATCTTCTGTGAACTGGCAAACGCAAAATTATTTTTACACAGACAGATATTTGTGTAACCCAACATATATACTGCAGCAACTTGGGTTTATGTTTAATTTCCTCAGCACCTGCACCAACACATGTATCTATATACTGTCACAGAGGAAATTCAGAGAGGAGCTGAAGAATAGTGTGAAATGTCTGCTTACACTGAATGGTCATTGTTGTAAATAGCACGCGAATCTAATTTAAAATCAGTTGGGCGGCCGCATAAACGTTAATGGAACTCCGATGTCGTTTTGGAAATGTATCAGGAACGTTTGTAAACAGTCAGTAGGTTTGTGCTACTGACTGACAAGATCATTTCGAATCAATACGTGAAACTGCGCCGGCGCATTAAATACCTATGGCTTGATGTTTATGTCGGGAAGCGTGTTTTCCAAGCCATTTGTTTATTTATACTTGGTGTATCCTTTCAATATCATTGAACGGACATTTATGGAAGTAGCTATGCATATGTAATTAGAAATTAAATGAAAGTCAAAAAATCGAAAACCTTCGGTGATCTCAAAATATAATGCAAGTGCATGTGGACAGTTGGCGATTGTTTTTGCACCGAAGACCGCATTCAGATTACAGACATTTAATAAATTGGACAGACGAATGAAATACTCATAGTATGATTAAAAAACATGAAGTCACCGGATTACTCACCTCTTTGGTATCCGTGTCTATCTCTTGGTGGCATTTGCAAACACTGAACAGGATCGAAAAATGCTGTACCGTTTCCCTAGAAATTGGGCGCCATCGACGAACAGCGTTTGGTAAGTTTCTCAGGACTCATACAGTAAATGGAAAAGCACCAGATAGCTTTGTGGAGGTCGGGTACCCTGGGTACAAGTTTATTGCTCCTATCGTTCCCTGAAATCAGAAACAGAGTTAGACAGTTTGCGAAGAAGACGTTTAGCATGATTGATTTCATACGTCTGACCAATGTGACAAATTTAATGTTGAAATGAATCAGCGGTGAAGTTCAAAATATTGATCAACTACTGGAAGTAATTCGGTATTACGGTGTTCAATGTGCTTGTGGGGCGCGTGTGTGATGACACATTTGTCGGAAGTGGGTGCTCGACGCGAAACCAAACTATCCATAACTAGCAATAAATCATGCGATGTACTGAGATAATGTATCAAGGCGGAATGCTGCTGTGCAGATCCCCGGAGCAAAGGAATAGGCGACGTTCACGTTCGGAACGCTTGGCGGGGTGCAATGTGTCTGCCATTGGAGGATATCTGTGCAATTATCCGTTATGTACATGTATATATCTGTCCAAATGTTTTCTGATCGGCATTAATCAATCCTCGTCTGCAACCTCCTCTGGCAGCTCATTCCAGACGTGGACAGCACAGTGTGAACATGTTAACCTTGCACTAACTCTTCAATGTATCCCACACACGTTAAACCTTGAGCATTATAATCATAGCCGCCAATTGTGGAGGTGGTAGTGCGGGAGGGGGTCAAATGAACTTGCATTTTCTCTATGTCACCCATATTGTTGCATTCATCAATAAGGCCACCCCTAAACCCCTACGTTCCACACTGAAAACATTCGCTCCCGGTAACTCAAACCAACAATTCCGGGTAACATGCTGATGAATCTCTGCTACATTTTTTTCCAATGTAATACCATCGTTCTACACCCTGGCGACCAATACTGCACACAATACACCAAGTGTGGTCTTCCTCTGGCTTCACATGCTCAATCTGTCTGACACGTCATCCTCAATACATCGTTGAATCTTTCGGCTGCTCTGATGCAATTAGGCACCGCAAAAGGATGCTGACTATTGCTTCCAACCATCGTAACCTGAGACAGAAAAAGCGTCCTGACCAGAAATATACCCTATTCATTCATTCACAGGTGCGGCCTGACCCGTTGATTTGCGCTAGCAAATTATGTTTCGCACTGTGATCCAAGCGCGTTTCAGATTAATGTTCAACTCGGTGATTTTGAGGCCGAATTTTGGTTCTCATCTTTACCAATCTGATAATAGTTATATAGGCAAGGCAAGGCAAGGCAAGTTTATTTGTATAACACCTTTCAACAACAAGGTAATTCAAAGTGCTTTACATAAAACATTATAAGCATTGGAAAGAAACACATATGAAATGACATTTAGATGTAAAACGAGTATTAGATTATTCAGGTAAAATAATTACTAAATTAAAAGCACTCAAATAAAATATTTAAAAGTGAATACAACCAGGAATAGAAGTTACAGTGAAATATAGGTAATTAATAAATTGTATTGTTTACTGAAAGGCAGCGGCAAACAGAAAAGTATTCAGTCTAAAGTTAAAATAGCTGAGAGTTGCAGCAGACCTGCAGTTTTCTGGGAGTTTGTTCCAGATATGTGGTGCATAAAACTAAATGCTGCCTCTCCATGTTTAGTTCTGACTCTGGGGACACCTGTCCCAGACGATCTGAGAGGTCTGGGTGGTTCGTAGCTAAGCAGAAGATCAGAAATATATGTTGGCCCTAAACCATTCAGTGCTTTGTAAACCAACAGTAGTATTTTGAAATCAATTCTTTGACAGACAGGAAGCCAGTGTAAAGACCTCAGAACTGGAGTAATGTGATCTACTTTTTTGGTCTTAGCGAGGACTCGAGCAGCAGCGTTCTGAATTAACTGCAACTGTCTGATCGACGTTTTAGGGAGACCTGTAAAGACACTGTTACAGTAGTCGAGCCTGCTGAAGATAAATGCATGGACAAGTTTTTCCAAATCCTGCTGAGACATAAGTCCTTTAATCCTTGATATATTCTTTAGGTGATAGTAGGCTGATTTTATGACTGTTTGTATGTGGCTGTTGAAGTTCAGGTCTGAGTCCATGACTAGTCCTAAGTTTCTGGCTTGATTTGTTGTTTTTAGCATTATCATTTGAAGCTGGGTGCTAACTTTTAAACGTTCTTCCTTGACTCCAAAAACAATTATTTCAGTTTTTCCTTTGTTTCATTGGAGAAAATTCTGGTTCATCCAATCGTTGATTTGCTCAATGCATCTACTCAGTGCTTGTATTGGACTATAGTCTCCTAGTGATATTGTTATGTAGATTTGTGTATCGTCTGCGTAACTATGGTAACATATTTTGATGTTTTTCATGATCTGAGCCAGTGGAAGCATGTAGATGTTAAACAGAAGAGGCCCCAGAATGGAGCCCTGGGGTACTCCACATGTAATTTTTGCACGCTCAGATGTGTAATTACCTATAGACACAAAGTAGTCCCTGTCCTTCAAGTAGGATTCAAACCATTTTAATGATGTGCCCGAAAGTCCCACCCAGTTTTCCAGACGGTCTAGTAATATGTTGTGATCGACTGTCGAATGCAGCACAGAGATCTATTAATATTAAGACTGAAATTTTGCCATTGTCTGTGTTTAAGTGAATGTCATTGAGACCTTAACAAGAGCCGTCTTGGTGCTGTGGTGTGGTATAATCCTGACTGGGAGACATCAAAACAGCTGTTCATTAACATGAAATTGTTCAGCTGCTTAAAAACAGCCTTTTCAATGATTTTACTGAGAAATGGGAGGTTTGATATTGGTCTATAATTGTTCAGTAGTGAAGTGTCTAAGTTTTTCTTTTTTAAGAGAGGCTTGATAACAGCAGTTTTCAGGGCCTGTGGGAAGACACCTGAGAGAAGGGACGTGTTTACAAGCTGTAGAAGGTCTGAGGTCATGCAGTTTGATACACCTTTGAAAAGGCCTGTCGGTAGAATATCGAGGCAGCAGGAGGAGGATTTCAAATGTTGTATAATGTCCTCCAAGGTTTTATGGTTAATAACATAGAATTGTGTCATGGTATTTGAATTGATTATGTGGACACATGGACAACACATGCCCTGCACCTGATGTGGAGGCACTGACTGCTTGCCTAATTTTCTGAATTTTTCGGTGAAGAAGGAGGCAAATTCATTACAGGCCCTTGTGGAAAGCAGTTCAGGGGCTACTGACACAGGAGGGTTTGTTAGCCTGTCGACAGTAGTAAACAAGGCCCGTGCATTATTATTGTGTTTGGCAATTATCTCAGAGAAGAAGGATTGCCTTGCATTTCTCAGGTCCAAGTTGTAGATTCGAAGACTTTCTTTATAAATGTAATAGTGAACCTGGAGATTTATTTTCCGCCGCCTACGTTCAGCTTTCCGACACTCTCTTTTTTCAATTTTACCAACGTGGCGTTTCTCCATGGAGACTTCTTTTGCCAGGAAGTTAAAGACTAAATGTCTTTGGAAAATGCCATTGTTCAGCCAGCCACACAACACGGCATCTGCACATAATCGTGTCTGCCACGTGTTTCCGAAGTTAAGGTGGATCGCCAGGGAGACTAAAATTAAAGGATACAGTAGCGACATAATAGAAACATAGAAAATAGGTGCAGGAGTAGGCCATTCGGCCCTTCGAGCCTGCACCGCCATTCAATATGATCATGGCTGATCATCCACCTTAGTATCCCATACCTGCCTTCTTTCCATACCCCCTGATCCCTTTAGCCACAAGGGCCACATCTAACTCCCTCTTAAATATAGCCAATTAACTGGCCTCAACTACCTTCTGTGGCAGAGAGTTCCAGAGATTCACCACTCTCTTCTGGGCAGTTTCCATCCGATCACAAATTATCATTCATTGCATGGTGAGGAAAACTTCACAGTAAACTTTGCCCAGGCCGGCTCAATGGTTTCTTGACTTAACTAACCAATGACTGGAAGTATCCCAAAGGTTGTTTTCAGCAGTTCATCCATGACGGCTGGCATTCTGTTTTACTTGGATTCATGGTTTATATAGGAACGTAGATGATAAGAGCTGTGCGTTTGTAATTGACATGAACGTAGGGCCGTCACGTAATAGAGAATCATAGAGCCATACATAACAGATAAATGTCCTACCCACACCAGTCTCTTTTGCCCACGTTGACCCGTAATTCTCTAAATCTTTCCTGTCCATGTACCTGTCCAAATTTCTATTCATTATCGCATGTGTACCCGACTCAGCGCCGTTCTCTGGCACCTTGTACCAAATACTCACCACATTCTGCATGAAAAAGTATCTCCTCGGGTTCCTCTTGAATCTTTCCCTTCTTACCTTGAACGTATTTCTCCAGGTTCTTAATTTGCCCTACTTTGGGTAAATTACTGTGCATTTACCATAGTCATTTCCCTCGTTGTCCTATTCATATCTATGCAAGCACAACGCATTATCCTTCACTCCAAGGAAAATCGTCCATGCTTGCCAACCTCTGGCAATAGTTCAGGCCCTCAGGTCGTGAAAATATCCTTGTAAAATTGATCTGCATTCTTTCCAGCTTAACATATTTACTATAGAAGAGTGACTAAAGCTGAACACAATACCCAAATGCGGCCTAACCAACGTATTCGACGTCTTTAACATAGCATACCAATGTCTATATCAAAGACCTACGTACCAAAATACTTATTGACCACTGCGCGTACCTGCGATGCAACTTTCAAGGAGCTACCTACCTGCACTTTTCAAATATCTCTGCTCTACAACACTCCTCATTACATTGACATTCACTGTGAATGTCTGGTCCTGGTTTGCATGCCAAAATGCAGCACCTCGCTGTCATTTTTTTATAGACATCTTCGCTGTCTAGCAAACATTGTAATCATGCCTTCTACATTATCATTCGATTGGTTTATATAAACCGCAAACAGCAATTGGTTCAGCTCCGATCCGCGAGGCACACAGCCAAAACCGTACGATGACCACACCGTCAGTCAAAGTTAACATGTAACGTGCTCTCCGTAATGGAAAACACAGGCCTCCCTTCTGAAATTCAACCTTCCACCAACACCCTTTGTTTTCGTCACAATTCTAACCTGTCGGCTAGCTTTTTCTAGATCCCATCAGATCTGTCTTTCCAGAGTAGCCACCAAGGTCAACCTTTAGGAAATTATTGCTATTCGTCTGTTGAGGATGATAAAGGGTAATATTAGGATTCAGGTTTCATCTGCTCTATATAGTGGACCAATTGCGCATTGAATTCAGATTGTGTGCGTTATGTAGGAATGTTAAATTGAGAATTAAAAAAGGAAGGCTGTAATTTATCCCATCAGATAAAGCATAAAAATACCTTTAATTTCATACCTAATTTACTTTCATATCTTTCAGTCTTAAAAAAGTTATGGCCATTTTCACACTTGGAAATTAGCATCTTGTTCCCTATTGCTTATCCATTGACCTAACACAAAAGCTGTGATCAAGGACAGTCAAAAGCCCATAACTTTCTTAAAAATTAAAAGAACTGAATGACATTTTCAGTTATTATAGACTGAAGCAGTCTGAAATAAATATCAAACATCTTACTTGGATGACCTGAAATTAAAGCATGTAATTAGTTAGTTACCTCATTGTAGCAAGTTACAACATTTACCGTTGTGGCGGAAACAGTAATAAACACACACTGCCTAGAAAATTCAAAAATGTAATATTCTCATGATCAGAACATTAATATTATTGTATTATATGCTGTACGTCCGTAACAGATAGGTAATTAAATTACAATCCTAACATTGGGACAAGTCTTTATAGAGAAGATCAGTTGCTACTTGATACATTGCCTTATCATAATCAGTAGCATCACCATACTCCTCCTATTGTAACCAATAAGCAAATCTGTAAACCTTGTTTTTCCTCAACTTTTCAATGTTGGCATTGTAAACTACAGGGTTTTGCTCTTCAAACAACGCACGACATGTCTTTCTGCCCACTACTTTCCCATTAAGAATGTCCTGTAGATCATCACATTTGGAGTACAAATTCCGATAATCTCTGCGAATGCTGTCTAAATCAGTCTCTTGTGCTGGGCATTTGGATTTTGCATTTCTTCTTCGGAGAAATCTGCTTAAAATGTGAAGGGAAAAAAACACCGAACAGCATTACAGCAACAAGTTATTATTTGCAGTTTTAGAAAAAAGTTTTAAATGATAAATTTTAACGCCAAATCAAATAGTAAATACCCAACAAAAATGCATATTCATCAGTTTCACCAAATCAATTAAATTCATCTAATCAATTAATTTTAATTCAATTACTAGATCTAAACATCTATCAATTTCTTAAGTCAAAGGTCACAAATTTAAAAAGTCCAAGTATCCAAATAACAAATAACTAACTGATCCCATTCACACACGAATTCAAAATATAGCTTTTTTTTTTTAAATCTCACTTTGTCATGAATTTATTTGCCAAATTGAAGGAATTTAATGTTTAATTCCCATAAATCAATCCAGAATCTTCCACTCTCAAGATAATCAATCTTTGATCAAAATCATTATTTTTTGCACAATACATCTGACTAAAACTGCACTCTGGATACTTAGTGTGAAAATATTGACCATGGGTAGACAATAACACAAAATATAGATGATTTTGATGCTCTTATGACATTATTGTCAACATTTTTTTTAATGAATTGAATTATCTTGAGAGTGGGTGTTTTGGAATGTGATCGATTGGAATGTTGCCGCCGTAAATTTAAGCCTATATCGGCAGGCTAGACATACGCGATTCGTATGTGGGCCTAAATAACATGTTTCGCATCATAAGATTAAAATAAAGGCACACAATAAAGCAAAGTAATATGTTAAATAAACGACATACCTTTTGTTTTTTTCCTTATATTGCGATCCACGATGTTGAGTGCGTTTAACGCGTTTTAATCGCGTTTAAATTTAATCCAGCGACGCAAACATCCAGCAATTTTTTTTTAATCGCGAACGGAATTGCGAACGATTTTTCTTCCACAACTAGCAGCCCGAGGAAATCCCCCTCCGACATTCAACACAAACCTGCATTTTATTTCCGCCTCCACCCACCCCCTCCCCCTCCCAACACCCCCCCCCCACCCCACCCTCCCCAAAGCCTCCGGATTCGCCCGCACAGGCAGTGGCAGATCTACAGCGCCGCTGATGGTAGGTTTTGTAACATCGCTACGAGTAGAACAGTCAGAGCGCGGGGCTTTGCTTTACAGGAACCGTTGCAAGCCGAGGACCCCAAATCTGCAACGTTCCATTCACATTTCATATAGCCGAGGAAGCCGCTGATTGGTGGAAGCGGACTAGCGGCAGCAGCTGATTGGAAGTCAGATCCCTGCTGATTTCTTCCTGGGGAAGGGGGGAGAATGAGGCCCAGGGCAGTTTACTGTTCTGGATGTCAGATGAGGGAGGTCATGGAGGCTGATAGCTTTCCAGACGTCCACATCTGCGCCAGGTACGTCGAGATGGGGCTCCTAAGGGACCGTGTTAGGTACCTGGAGCAGCAGCTCGATGACCTCTGTCTGGCCAGGGAGAGTGAGGAGGTCACAGAGAGGAGTTATAGAAAGGTGGTCACTCCAAGACCACGGGAGGCAGACAAGTGGGTCACGGTTAGGAGGGGCAAGGGGCAGAGGCAGGGACCAGTGGCTGTACACCTTGCCAATAAGTACTCCTGTTTGAGTACTATTGGCGGGGACAGCCTACCTGGGGGTAGCGACAGCGGCTGGGCATCCGGCACCGAGACCGACCTTGTTGCTCAGAAGGGTAGTGAAAACATGAGGAGGGTAATATTAATAGGGGACTCTATAGTTAGGGGGTCAGACAGGCGATTCTGCAGACGCAGTCAGGAGATCCGGATGGTAATTTGCCGCCCTGGTGCCAGGGTATGGGATGTGTCTGAACGTGTCTAAGATATCCTGAAATCGGAAGGAGAGGTGCCTGAGGTCGTGGTACATATAGTTATCAATGACATAGGTTGAAATAGAGAAGAAGTCCTGAAAGGAGAATTTAGAGATTTGTGAGGAGAGTTAAGGAGAAGGACCAAAAAAGTAACAATCTCAGGATTACAACCTGTGCCACGCGAAAGTGAGAGTAGGAATGGAATGAGGTGGAGGATAAATGCGTGACTGAGGGACTGGTGCAATGGGCATGAATTCAAGTTTATGGATCATTGGAACCTCTTTTGGTGAATGCGTGACCTGTACAGAAAGGACGGGTTACACTTGAACCCGAGGGGGACCAATATCCTGGCGCGGAGATTTGCAAAGGCTACTGGGGAGACTTTAAACTAGCACGGTTGGGAGGAGGGACTCAAATAGAGAAAGGCAGTAGACAGTGTGTGATGCAGGAGGCAGAGAAGGGAAGCACTGGGACCCAAAATGTAGGGGAGAAATAAGAAAAAGATAATAAACAGAGAATAAGAGGTGGTGGGTTTCTTAAATGTGTATATTTGAATGCAAGGAGCATTGTAAGAAAGGTGGATGAGTTTAGAGCCTGGATTGACACCTGCAAGTATGATGTTGTGGCGATCTGTGAAGCATGGTTGAAGGAGGGCTGTGATTGGAAACTAAATATTCCAGGATTTCGTTGCTTCATGTGTGATAGAATTGGAGGGGCAAGAGGTGAAGTTGTTGCATTGCTTGTCAGGGAAGATATTGCAGCATATGCAAAAGGATTTAAAAGGTGTGAATTGGGACACTTTTTTTAAGAGGAAGGATGTAGATGAGAAATTGAGGACATTTAAATGAGACATTTTAAGAGTAGAGAATCTTTGTGTCCCTGTTGAAAGGAAATAGTAAAAATTGGTAAGAGCCTTGGTTTGTTTAAAAAGGGTTCTAAGAGTAAACCTAGCAATTATAGACCTGTTAGTTTGACGTCAGTGGCAAATTGGATCAGTAAGTATGCAGATGGTACTAAGATAGGTGTTGTTGTGGATAATGAAGTAGATCTTCAAAGTCTACAGATAGATTTAGGCCATTTGGAAGAGTGAGCTGGAAGATGGCAGATGGAGTTTAATGCTGATAATTGTGAGGTGCTACATCTTGGAAGGACAAATCAAAATAGGACGTACATGGTAAATGGTAGCGAATTGAGGAATGCAGTTGAACAGAGGGATCTAGGGATAACTGTGCACAGTTCCCTGAAGGTGGAATCTCAAGTAGATAGGGTGGTAAAGATAGCTTTTGGTATGCTGGCCTTTATAAATCAGAGCTTTGAGTATAGAAGTTGGGATGTAACGTTAAAATTGTACAAGGCATTGGTGAGGCCAATTCTGGAGTATGGTATACAATTTTGGTCGTCTAATTAAAGTAAGGATGTCAACAAAATAGAGAAAGTACAGAGGAGATTTATTAGAATGTTGCCTGGGTTTCAGCAACTAAGTTACAGATAAAGGTTGAACAAATTAGGTATTTATTCTTTGGAGCGCAGAAGGTTAAGGGGGGACTTGATAGAGGTGTTTAAAATGATGAGAGGGATAGACAGAGTTCATGTGGATAAACCTTTCCCATTCCCGTGCCTTAATTGTTATATGGTTATTTGGTTATATGGTCATATGTGTGCTTTATAGGGGCGGTGGGATGCTCTGTGTTTGTCCCTTACACACACTTGCTTGACTGACTGCCTCATCTACGTTTTCCAATACTCTGTGAACTGCCGTCTTAATACACACGTTGTGATAATTTTGCTTCACCTGTTCTCACTGATTGCCCTGCAACAAGGCATTTCTGCTCTGCTTTTTGCGCTTTGTTTGAGATCGATACAGTGCCAACATCGGACGATGACCATAACGTCAGCCTCAGTTAACAGGTAACATGCTCTCCGTAATAGAAGACACATACCCTTGGCGGATACAAAGGATGAAATGGAGAGGGCTGTTTATATTAATGGGTTCATCGAACATTCAGTACACTTTATGGAACACGGTCTGCTATTCAAATTTATGAATACATGAATAAGTGTTTTGGCCGAGATTCACATACAAGAAAGTTAGGAATGACACATAATACGTTGAGTGTAAATTATAAAACATTATTGATTAAACGTGTGAATTAAATGAAATACCAGAGCAAAAGGAGGCTCCAGGTTTTGGTTATTAAGCAGAGCTACTACTCGTGTAAAAAAAGCTGTTACAATTCTCGCAGTGGCAGATTTGACAGTCCTGAGTCGCCTTCCAGAGGGAAGTGTTTCAAAGTGTTTGTGGCCAGGGTGAGTGGTGTCAGAGATTATTTTACCCGCTCGCTTCCTGGCCCTTGCAGTGAACAGTTCATCAATGGAGGGAAGGTTGCAGCCAATACACTTCTCAGCTGATCGGACGATTCGCTGCAGCCACCGAATGTCGTGCTTGGCGGCCGAGCCAAACTAGACCATGATGGAGAAGGTGAGGACAGACTCTACGATGAACGTATAGAATTGGACCATGATTGCCTGTGGCAGATTGTGGTTCCCCAGTTGCCGCAGGAAGTACATACTCTGTTGTGCTTTTATGACTGTGGAGTCGATGGTTGCCCCCCCCCCCCCCCCATTTAAGTTGCTTGGAGATGATCGTTCCCAGGAACTTAAAATACTCCACAGATGTGACTATGGTGTTGTTGATGGTGAGTGGGGTGGGTGATGGGGAGAATACCTAAAATCTACTATCAATTCCACTGCCTTAAGAGTATTGAGCTCCAGGTTGTAGCTACGGCACCAGGACGTCAGATGTGTCACTTCCTGTCTGTCGGCAGATTCTTCACAATCCTGGATCAGTCCAAACAGGGTTGTGTCGTCCGCAAATTTGAGAAGCTTGACAGATGAGTCAGTGGAGGTGCAGTCAGTGCTGTCCAGCGAGTACAGGTGAGGGTAAAGATCGCAACCTTGCAGTTCTCCTATACTGAGTGTTTGCGGTACGAGATGTTCTTACCCAGCCTCACATGCTGCTTCCTGTCTGTCGGGAAGTTGGTAATACACGGACAGTTTGGAGTGTAGTGGTTCTGGCACAATGGTGTTTAATGCAGAGCTAAAATCAACAACCAAAACCTCACATTAACCGAAATTAACGTTGTTTTTTACCTTCATTAAACCCTCGTAATAACGTTGATGCAGGAAGGGTGTGGATAGTGGCCGTTATTGCAAATTGTTCGCTATAACCGAGTCAGTTATTATCATTATATATGTTCTTTATGACTAAATTCATTTGAAAGAGATCCGTTTAACGTTAGCTTTCTGCATTTAAAATAGTGATAAGTTACACAGTGTGAATTCTGATAAGGTTCCTTAACTTCCTTAATGGACGCCTAAATGGAGTAAGCATGAGACCCACATCGACATCCCATTTGTTATTATACACGGCAGAACAACAGTGAGTTCAACATCGATCGCTGCAGCGTTGCAGTGCTTGCAGTCTCCAATATGAAAAACAGCCCTCAATTAATACCATCAATTTGTTTCCATCAGTCATGTTTTTTTATCAACTAGCTCACTCAGTATGGATCGCATGAAACCTAAACATCTGGCTACCATACGAAATGGTACACATCCAAAAGAACACATAGACAACCCCGACCGCCCTGTCCTCATTAATTATCTTGGTCACCTGTTCAAAAACAAAAGCAAATACGCGAAACGTGCTTTTCCGCGCGCAAACCCATCCTGACTCCTCCCAATTAGTCTCCTTCCTTCGATCCGCAGTGACATCTTGTCTCTCATAATTGCCTCTGGTGATTGATGCACCATTCATGTTTAGTCTATAGGCGGTGGTTTCCCGGCATACCCTCACAGCAACGACTAAAATATGAGCTTTCCAGGCTTCCTTGAGTTTGTTTTGGAGTCTCGGGAGCGTGGGACGTACAGCCCAAATGACGGTACAACAAGGGGCAGGGGGAACAGATGGTCCAGGGCGGAAAAATGCATCGTGTTCTGATTAACGACAGCCGCCGATTGAGGTTTTATTTTGCAACCTCAACCAACCGAATCACAAATTCTAGCTGTGCGGCATGAAGTGCGACGACGACGTATCTGATCCTTTATTCTGTGGCAAGGCAGGTGCAATTAGCTATGTGCAGCGCTTGTACTTGGGGAATTACATACTTGTACACCAGACCTCCCCACTGGTGTCTTCACCACCGCATTAGGGAACTATGGACATATCCCGGGATACACGTGTTTCTGATTATATTCTCGGACCCTCACAATCATGGCATATGTTCAAAACACATTAGAGTTCTCAAAATGCATGATCTCACTCATGAGAATAGAATTCCATACGCCTCCCGCACAAAAATGACGCTCAGAATGTATCCATTGGACGACATGTAACAATGGTTTTAAATATGTATATTTTTCACATTAGCCATGCATCCGTCCCCGTCTTATTTACAAGGACACTAAATGGAACATATCCGCGTTTTAAGCGCCTCGGGTTTGGTCAGAGTTGGGGTTATGAGGCTATGAAATATCGTGGTGTGACATCGAATGCTAACTCAGCTTTCATGATTTCTGATCCGCTTGAATGAAGCATGGAAGGTGAGAGAAAGCACAGTTGACTTTGTGAGGGTCACGGCAATCGACTTGTTTTCTGGAACACTCCCTTCTCTGTCATTCTACCCCATTCAAGTGCAAGTGTTGACGTACACATGGATAAACCTTTCCAATACAGTTTCATGTTTCTTCAAGGTAAAACACCGCGAGGCATCGGAAAAATATGTTTCCTGGTAAATACGAGTAAACGGATCTCTGTAATACATGACCCTGGAGACACAAAAGTATGCAATTGCTCAATAAACCCCAAAACGGAGTTATTCATAACATTTTCGGGAACGCTGGACATAATGAAAGAAAGGAACTTTATGAATTTATATGTAACGGATGAAAAACGCTGAAAAATCCTCAGCGTCAAATGCGCCAATGCCGACGCAGCAGTGTACCTGTGCGATAGCATGGCGTGCATTACGCGCGCATGACGTAGGCAATGACGCGCGCGGCGCCCCAGGATTTTGGCATTCACCTGCGTGACGCGAAAATGACGCCCAAGTGGGACAGGACCTCAGCAGGGTGGTGCAGTTGGAGTGTGCTTAGCCTATAACCCAGAGGTCGAAGTATTGAAACCATCTTCTGATATTTTATTTGGTTTCAAATACAATTTTTCATCCCTACATTTCTCACCAAAATCTTAATGCATTTAACGTTTACAAAATAAAACTATTATGAGGGGATGTAGCAGAATTTTGCACCAGGTGGCGTGCATGAGGGATTTTAATGAATTAAAATGAGTGAATTAAGGGACAGAAGTTTAGGGGTAACATGAGGGGGAACGTCTTTACTCAGAGAGTGGTAGCGGTGTGGAATGAGCTTCCAGTGGAAGTGGTGGCGGCAGGTTCGTTGGTATCATTTAAGAATAAATTGGATAGGCATATGGATGAGAAGGGAATGGAGGGTTATGGTATGAGTGCAGGCAGGTGGGACTAAGGGAAAAAAATTGTTCGGCGCGGACTTGTAGGGCCGAGATGGCCTGTTTCCGTGCTGTAATTGTTATATGGTTATATGGTTATGAGGCAAGAGACGATACTGGATAGGCCTGGTTTGTTTTCCTAGGTGCAGAGGCTGGGCGGAGGGGTGAACGACGTTTATCCATGATATGAGGGGTTGGACTGGCTAGATGCAGGAAGATTGTTCCCGATGTTGCGGAAGTGCAGGACAATGGGTCACAGTTTAAGGACAAAGGGGAAATCCTTTAGGACCGAGATGAGAAAAACATTTTTCACACAGAGAGTGGTGAATCTCTGGAACTCTCTGCCACAGAAGGTAGTTGAGGCCAGTTCATTGGCTATAGTTAAGAGGGAGTTAGATGCGGCCCTTGGGGCTAAATGGATCAGGGGGTATGGAGAGAAGGTAGGTATAGGATACTGAGTTGGATGATCAGCCATGATCATATTGAATGGCTGTGCTGGCTCGAAGGGCCGAATGGCCTACTCCTGCACCTATGTTCTATGTGTCTATGTTTCTATGAGTCTTAGGGAATAGGGCATTGATCCAGCAGCCCCTTCCCAGCCCGCCCAGAATAGGCGTCAGGGTATCTGAAAAATAACCTAATTCACAAGGAGGCTGGTAGGATTTTGGTCCCACTTCTCGAGTGGGTGGTGGAGACAGGGACCCCTCGCAGTATCCAAATGTGTCTGGTGTGCTTAAATCTCCAAAGTGTTGAAGGATATAGACAGCAGTGTGGAGATCGGTGCAGATGGGTAGTTGATAGTCTGTAATGAGAAGGTGGACTGAAGGGGCTGTTAATGCACTTCATGTTACGTCTGTCAGTGCGGATGAACGATATAGCCCATGTTGGTGTGAAAAGGATGCTAGTAAAGAGAATCCGCTACGTAAAATAGACGAAAGGCGGGCAGCGGACAATTTGACATACTCAGATCAACTGGTGGGGGGGGGGGGGGGGGGGGGGAATCCAAGTTACGAGAGATGGAATTTAACATAATTGATGCGAGATTATACATTTTTGGGAAGTTTCGCCAGGGCAGAACGTACACAATAAATGGCCTGTAGCGTGTTGTATTTCTTAGAGCTGGCGTAGTGGTACAATGGTTTGCAGAGAATGCAGACTTATCTTAGCACTGCAGTTATGGTGCTTGGCATGCCTTACCCATTGGCCATGGCACCGTGTAGAAGGCGTTGGTGAGAGCACTCTTGGAGCACAGTGTACAGTTCTGCCTGTGCCGCTATTGGAACGATTAAGCCGGAAAAATGTTGAAGAGATTCGCAGCGATGTTATTCGGACTGTAGGGTTTGAGATAGAAGGAGATATTTATAGGATGGGCCTTTTCACTGGTGCATAGGAAGCTGAGGAATTACATTCTAGATGAGGATAAAATCATACGGGGTCTAGATAAGGTGGATGATCACAGTTGTACCCACGCTCTACACTGTGATCAGTGGGGGCGTCAGCTGGCGGGTGAACAGCATCGTCGCTCGAAACAAAGCTTCCATCGCACCATCGAAAACCAGCAGCGCATCGTCATTCCACAACACGTCATTCCACCACACCTCTATCCAGTCAGCAACTGAATAATGCGGCTGCATGATCCTGGCCGTCGGCACAAAACAATGATAAAATGTGACCATCCCCTCGTACACCTGAAGGCCCCGCACCGCGGAAGGCCGCGGAAGGTGGCGAATGGCCACGACCTTGTCCCGCAGTGGAACAGCACCGTGGTGAGTCACTCGATAACCCAGAAGTTCAATGGAACTAAGGCCTAACTGGCATTTGGCGAAGTTGATGGCGAGACCATGTTCGCTGAGGCGCTCGCACAGCAAACGGAGGAAAGCGTCTAGCCACGTGAATATCGTCCAGGTAAATGAACAATAAATTAACAAGAAATTAACGTTAAAACGGCAAGTGCCAAGGATGAGCGGGTTTGGGCGAATGCCATAAGTCCGTATGGTGCTGCCATTCGCGGCAGTTAACCAGTGCCCCGCTTCCCAGAACGAGTGTCCACCCCCGATGAGGGAAAACGCTGACGTCCACCCCTGTGTCGACCAGGAATCGTCTTCCTGAACGCCGGTCCCATGCGTATAGGCCGGCCCCGCAATTTCCCGGAAACCAGCAGGGCGAGCGGCATTGGCGCCCCGCGGAAGCCCAGCGTTGGTGGTAGAAGCACCATATCTTTTTACCGGCTTCCGCTGGAACGGGAGACTCAGCTGTGCCTTCCGTGGGTGCTGCCTCTGATCGCAGTGTTTTCCAAGACGCTGCCGGCACCCGATCGAACAAACCGCTGCCCTGCTGCTTGGACAGCCACAGCTCATCGGTCGTCAAAGTTCCCACCTGCGAGGAGCAGGCGGATGTCGTCCGGCAACTGCTCCAGGAAGGCGTATTCAAAGAGCAGGCAGGGCCAGTGGCCGTTTATCAGCTTGAGCATTTCGCTCATAAGGACCAATGGCTTTCGGTCGCCGAGCACGCCCATGTGAAGAGGCAGCACCTTGAGGCCCTCAGACTTATAGGCAGCTGGCGGCTCGCGTAGGTAAGTAACCAAGCGACCGGCCGTCTCCCGATCGAGTGCGCTGACCGCATAATAGCAGCGTGTGTCGTCGGCTGTGATTCGGCGAATGTGGAACTGGGTCTCGGCCTGCCGGAACCACACCAAGGGTTGCGAGGTCCAGAAAACCGGCATCTTAAATGCGACAGCGTTTTGTTGGGCAGTATCGGCGGCAATGGAAGGTTTAGCGTTGAACCGCTCTTCCCGCCACGTCACGTGACCCAATCTACAGATCCGAGGGTTCGCACCACGAGTGGCTAACCACCAGGGGGCGCCTCGACGTATGTATGCACGTAAGCGTGTATGTGTGTATGTATGTACATTTGTGTGTATATGTGTGTGTGGGTGTATTTGTGTGCATGTGCGTGTGTATGTATATATACATGTATAAATGTGTGTGTTGTTTATAATATTGTTTACTGAGTACTACGCTTACATATTCCGTTGTGTTGTTGCAAGTAAGAATTTCATTGTTCTGTCTGGGACATATGATGGTAAAACACACTTGACTTGGGTTTAACTGCAAACCTCAATGACCTCCCGGACAGTTATTCGTGCGTCACTAAGCCCCGCCCCCTGTAGTGCACAGCGAAACGCGCTCCATTACAGCCCTGTGAGCAAAGATACCAGAGCCTTCTTTGATCTTTGCCTGTGAACGCGGTTCATTCAGCGAACGGCAGCAGCGGGGTTAAAGCAGCCGACAATGGAGAACTCCAGGGTACAGGGGCAGGGCGCTGACGATGGCGTCCTTCCACCCGCACATAGGTTCGAGAGCGGCAGTCGGACTGAGAGATCGGCAATGAGTCCGAACCCGAGCCATGGGAGACGGCGGCTGGGAGGATGTTGCGGCTGGGAAATCAAGTGGAGAGAGAGAGGGCGAAGGAGGCGGGTGGGATTAAGCTGCCGGTAACAATCGTTGCTGCTTTCATTCCCCAGTCCAGGAGGGAAAGTATCGGTTTAGCGCCAATCTCCCCGTGTGTGTAGTCACTGGACAGCGGACGCGGGACACTGAGCAGGCACTCAGAATGGGGGCATTTATACCAAGAGCGTTAGTCACCGGCTACGGATGAAATGTGTGGAGAGCCATTGTACACAGCGGCTATATGGGTCCGGATGAGCAGCGAATCGCGACGGAGATATGAGTGGAAATCCGAGCTGTGAATCTCCCCGACGACTGTCCCATTGCCGAATCCGTGCCGGGATGTGGAGATTCTTCATGCTTATGGCGTGCACAACCTAAAGTTGTAGGACAACGTGTTCTATTTGATTTTATTTGATTGTGCACGTCAGGTTGTTTGCATTCGTCGAAACAGCGCGGAGCACATGAAGGTTGCAATCTCTTCCATGTCATGGAAGTCCATGCCACCAGGATGCAGACTCCCCAAGCGGAATACGAGGTGCTGTTCCTCCAATTTTCGGTGTTGCTCACTCTGGCATGGGAGGAGACCCAGGACAGAGAGGTCGGATACGCAATGGGAGGGGGAGTGGAAGTGCTGAGCCACCGGGAGGTCAGGTTGGTTAGTGCAAACCGAGCGGAGGTGTTCGGCGAAACGATCGCCAAGCCTCCGTTTGTGCTCGCCGATTTAGAGCAGCTGATATCTAGAGCAGCGGATGCAATAGATAAGGTTGTAGGAGGTGCAGGTGAACCTCTGCCGCAACTGGAACGACTGCTTGGGTCCTTGAATGGTGTCGTGGGGGGAGGTAAAGCGGCAGGTGTAGCATCTCTTGCGGTTGCAAGGGAAAGTGCCCGGGGAAGGGGTGGAGCGGGAGGGAAGGGGATAATTGACAAATGAGTTACGGAGGGAGCGGTATTTGCGGAAGAGAGCATAATTGTAAATGCACACAGGGATACATGCTGATGGTTCATATACTCGCAATGTGTATTGACGGCGGTCAGGCAGTGAAAATGCTATCACTCTCGCCGACAATATAAATACTGGTGGACACAGTTGCGTAATTGTTAGAACTTCTGCCTCACAGCGCCAGAGACCCGAGTTCGATCCTCACACCAGATGCACTCAATTCGGAGTTTGCAGGGTTCCCCTGTGACCGCGCCGGTTTCCACTGGATACCCCGGTTTCCTCCCACTTCCCAAAAACGTGCGGGTTTGCAGATTAACTGGGTGTCCGCAACCCTGTGCAAACGTTTAGCGAATCTCCCTGTTCAATGCACGAGAATGGTAAATGGTGAATGAGGAACCAGACTGGCGTAGAGATTACATTTGCATTTAACATTATCAACTGGATGTGGTCCTGAAGTGATCCTCATATACTGCACTGCGCGAGTGGAACCTAGATGCGAACCTGACCTTTTGGTCCCAGATATTTGTCGAAAGAGGGGATTATTAGAGGGACACCAAGACCAGTCAGTTTCATGCACGACCGCACAGGAACATCATTGGATGGCCTCTGGGACTCAGAACACACTCGATATTCGGAACCAATCTACTATATGCTGACTCGACCATTATCGGATAATATCTGCACACTTCATGACAATCCTACCTCGCACAACTTAAGCATTGAAATGAGTGAGCCGACCTTAGGCCTGAGCAGGCTAACGTCAAATTTCTGCTAACGCTGCTATCGGTGGATATGACAAAGAAACACGCTCCCCAACGCGTTGACTCACCGCGCTGCATGTCGTTTAATCCCCCTGCGATCAGTTGAGTCAGCAGCAGCATTCCAAAAACTATTAAAAAGGCATTTCTCAGCTTCTGCGTTTTCTCTTGTCGGGGTCACGGTGGCGGTTAACTCCTGCACCTATTTTCTATGTTTCTATGTTTCTAAGTTTCTAATTAGTATGAGAAGGGAAGAATGCTTAATGGTCGATGTGGGCATGATGAGCCAAAGTGCGCGCTTCAGTGCTGTTTCTCCGGTAGGAGGGGGCCGACTCTGGTGTCCACGCCGCTGAGGACGTCCCGCAGCGCCGACGTCGGACTTACAACGCCCCAGCGAGCGGTCCTGAATATCGGGCCGCCCGTAGCTGCAACTGCGGAGGGCTTGGGGAGGCCCTGACCACGGGGAACAATGGAGAAAGAGACTGACTTTGGTGCCTTCCCACACAGTGGGAAATTTTGATTCTGCTGTGTGGGGATGCTTTATGTCAAAACCTACAGTGTGTTGTGTCCCTTATTTGTATTGTATGGCTGTATGGGAATTTCATGTCACTGCGCCTTTCTTTCCCCCATTGTTAGAGTGGGGTCCAGCGCAAATTAGAGGAACAACACCTCATATTTCGCTTGGGTAGTTTACACCCCAGCCGTATGAAGGTTCACTTCTCTAATTTCGGGTAGCACCAGAGTTTTCTCTATGCCCCTCCCCCTTCCCAGTCCACCCACTATTCCTACTTTCTCCTCCAACTTCCTTCCTTTGTCCTACCCCGTCTGAAGGAAGGTCTAGACCCGAAATGTCGCATATTCCATCTCTCCATAGATGATGCCTCGCCTGCTGAGTTCCTCCAGCATTTTGTATCTACCTTCGATTTTACCAGCATCTGCAGCCCTTTCATTGACCTGTATGGACGTTTGACACCAGGGCACTGTTATGTCGTGGCGTCATCTTGTCGCTACAATCTTGGGATGGAACCTTAACGTAGACAATTATTGTTAAATCAATTGGCTCACGCAGGCAGTTCTTGCCCGGAACTGAGCCAACGTGGACTATTCAGACTGACGGCCGCCTCCTGTATCAAATCAATCACGAGGTCCCCCCCCCCTCGGATACCAAACCATAGCCGCAAGTATAAATATAGCAAATTATGCGATCGGATTTACAATCATCTCCACCGCCACCGTGACCCCGACAAGAGAAAACGCAGAAGATGAGAAATGCCTTTTTAATAGTTATTGGAATGCTGCTGCTGACTCAACTGATTGCAGGGGGATTAAACGACGGGCATCGCGGTGAGTCAACGCGTTGGGGAGCGTGTTTCTTTTTCATATCCACCGATAGCAGCGTTAGCAGAAGTTTGACGTTAGCCTGCTCAGGTCTAAGGTCGGATCACTAATTTCAATGCTTAAGTTGTGCGAGGTAGGATTGTCATGAAGTGTGCAGATATTATCCGATAATGGTCGAGTCAGTATAGAGTAGAATGGTTCCGAATATAGAGTGTGTTCTGAGTCCCAGAGGCCATCCAATGATGTTCCTGTGCGGTCGTGCATCAAACCGACTGGTCTTGGTGTTCCTCTAATAATCCCCTCTTTCGACAAATATCTGGGACTAAAAGGTCAGGTTCGCATCTAGACCTCCTGTCGCTCAGTGCAGTGTATGAGGATCACTTCAGAACCACGTCCAGTTGATAATGTTAAATGCATATGTAATGTCTACGCCAGTCTGGTTCCTCATTCACCATTTACCATTCTCGTGCATTGAACAGGGAGATTCGCAAAAAGTTTGCGCAGGGTTGGGGACACCCAGTTAATCTGCAAACACGCACGTGTTTGGGAAGTGGGAGGAAATCGGGGTATCCAGTGGAAACCCGCGCGGTCACAGGGAAACCCTGCAAACTCCGAATTGAGTGCATCTGATGTGAGGATCGAACTCGGGTCTCTGGCGCTGTGAGGCAGAAGTTCTTACAATTACGCAACTGTGTCCACCAGTATTTATATTGTCGGCGAGAGTGATAGCATTTTCACTGCCTGACCGCCGTCAATACACATTGCGAGTATATGAACCTTCAGCATGTATCCCTGTGTACATTTACAATTATGCTCTCTTCCGCAAAGACCGCCCCCCTCCGTAACCCCCTTGTCAATTATTCCCTTCCCTCCCGCTCCACCCCTTCCCCGGGCACTTTCCCTTGCAACCGCAAGTGATGTTACACCTGTCGCTTTACCTCCCCCATCGACACCATTCAAGGACCCAAGCAGTCGTTCCAGGTGCGACAGAGGTTCACCTGCACCTCCTCCAACTTTATCTATTGCATCCGCTGCTCTAGATGTCAGCTGCTCTACATAGGTGAGATCAAGCGGAGGCTTGGCTATCGTTTCGCCGAACACCTCCGCTCGGTTTGCACTAACCAACCTGACCTCCCGGTGGCTCAGCACTTCAAATCCCCCTCCCATTGCGTATCCGACCTCTCTGTCCTGGGTCTCCTCCCAGGCCAGAGTGAGCAACACCGAAAATTGGAGGAACAGCACCTCATATTCCTTGGGGAGTCTGCAACCAGATGGATGAACATTGATTTCTCACAATTCTGTTAACCCTTGCTGTCTCCTCCCCTTCCAACCTCAGCCCTCGGGCTCCTCCTCCTCCTTTTTCGGTTCTTCTCCCCGCCTCCCCCACCCCTATCAGTCTGAATAAGGGTTTCAGCCCGAAACGTTGCCTATCTCCTTCGCTCCATAGATTCTGCTGCGCCCGCTGAGTTTCTCCAGCATTTTTGTGTTCTTGTGATCTCACAACATCAATAACACAATCGTCTCTTTTCTTTCGCCAATATTCTCTCCTTGCCCTTTGTTAATCAGGCAAGGTGAAGAAAACGGCATGGACGGCAGGCTCGCACAAATTCTGGCACTGGCTTTACTCAGCCCATCTCGCTAATGACCATCTGAAAATATGTTCATTAGAGCAGGAATTCGGCACAAGCAATGCTTAGCCCAATCCACCAAAAATGTTTCATATTAGCTTAATTTTCTTGCATGTTTGAAAAGGGTTTTTTTTTTCATCACTAGCACCCAAATGCAAACGCAGAGGAGGAGTGTGCAAATTCGGCTGTTTTATCCCGAGCGAGAAGCTGTTAAATATCTGGTGCCCCAATGGCACAGCGTGCTGCAGGCGAATTTAGAAACCATGGCGTGTTCGGCTCGAATCTTGTCTCGCTCTTCAGCTCACTTACATGTGTCCGTGGAAAACAATTGCCCGAGGAACTGGAACAATAAATAAAAGTAGTTGCATTGATCACAGCTGATTTCCTGATTCTCTGTTACTCCTTAAAAAAAATCGCCTGCTCACAGGGTGGCCACGGGAGAGTTCAACTATAGGTGAGTGCATCCTAGGTTCTGAGGGAATGGAGCATTGAGGTAGGGCAGCGTAGGTTCCCCAGGTTCATTCCTAGCTAAATACAAAATGCTGGAGTAACTCAGTGGGACAAGCAGCATCTCCGGAGAGAAGGAATGGGTGATATTCCGGGTCGATACCCTTCTTCGGACTGATGTCAGGGCAGTGGGCGGTACATCGATAGAACATAGTCGGAGACAGTAAGACTGGTGGAAGAACTGGGTAGGAGGAGGGGGTGGAGAGAGAGGGAAAGCAAGGGCTACTTGAAGTTAGAGAAGTCAGTGTTCATACCGCCGGAGTGGAAGCTACCCAAGCGAAATATGAGGTGCTGGTTCTCAATTTTTCGCCGGGCCTCATTCTGACAATGGAGGAGGCCCAGGACAGAAAGGTCATATTGGGAATGAGAGGGGTAGTTAAAGTGCTGAGCCACCGGGAGATCAGGTAGATTAACGCAGACTGAGCGTAGGTGTTCAGCGAAGTGATCGCCGATAGGTTAATTACCGGAATGGCAGAACTGACATATGATGAAAGAATGCGTCGACTGGGCTTGTATTCACTGGAATTTGGAAAAATGAGAGGGGATCTTATAGAAACATATACAATTCTTAATGGATTGGACAGGCTAGATGCAATAAAAATGTTCCCGATGTTGGGGGAGTCCAGAACCATGGATCACAGTTTAAGAATAAGGGATATGCCATTTAGGACTGAGATGATGAAACACATTTTGACCCACAGTGTTGTGAATCTGTAGAATTCTCTGTCACAGAAGGCAGTATAGGCCAATTCACTGGACATTGTCAAGAGACAGAGTTTGATTAGCTTTCAGGGCAAACGGGATCAAGGGATATGGGGAAAAAATAGGAAAGGGATACTGATTTTGGATGATCCGCCATGATCATATGGAATGGCGGTGCTAGCTGGAAAGGCGGAATGGCCTACTCCTGCACATATTCTCTATTTTTCTGTGTTCTATGTTTCTATAAGGAAAACTATGAGAACCATAGGAAACATTCATAGATAGCCAGGTGCAAGGTCAAAATGCAAGAGTTGATCATATATAGGTGATGATGTAGAGTTGTAGTATTTCCTGATGGGCATCAGTATGGCAAATGTCCAGCGTAGGCGCAACAACAGGAAGCAAAATAGACTCAAGGTGAGGAGGTACGCTTTATTAGGGGCATGAGGGACACATTTTCACATGGTGGTGAGTATATGAAACGAGCTGCCAGAGGAAGTAATTGAGGCGGGTACAATTATAACATTTAAATTAAATTGGACAGGCACATGTATATGAATTGTTTAGAGGGATGTTGACGAAAGGCAGACAAGTGTGGCTGGCAAATAAGGTATATTTGTCTGCATGGACGAATTGGGTCGAGAAGACTGTTTCGGTGCTGCAAATTATATGCCTCTCGCAGCAGAAATAGAAATACGGGGTTATAAGAGAAAATGCTGGAAACAGTCGGCAGTCGGGCAACATGTGACAAATCATTATCAGCATGAACAGTTAAATCGGCTTCACTTTACAGAAACACAAAACGCTGGAGTAACTCAGCTCACCAGGCAGCATGTGCGGAGGGAATAGATACAAGAAGTTTAGCAACTGGATCCTTCTTTCTACAGATGCTGCCTAAATTCTTGCATTCCTCTAACACTTAGTTTATTGGTGAAGATTCCAACATTAGCTCTCTCTCGTGTCTTGGTTTATTCAGTGATAACGCCTGAATTGTTTCTTTAATTGTGTAAAAATGAAGCAGTAAATACTGGTTTACATCGAAGAGAGACAAAAAATATAGGGGTAACACAGCGTAATAGGCAGCATTTCTGACGGAATGGATTACGTTTCGGGTCGATACCCTTCTTCTGACATTATCCGTGGAGTAAGAGACACTTAGATAAGGATGTGTAAAGTGTGTAAGAAATACATCAAGGGATGAGGATAAAGGAAAATGTAGAATAGATAATTGTTAGCTCGTTGAAGGCGACAACAAAGCATCGTGTCTGATCGGACGTCGAAAGACGAGAAGCCGAAGTCAAGAAGTGGAAGCCAGGATATCGAACGGATATATCGCTGAAAGGATACTAACGCGAAAGGACACGACGCCGAAAGGGTACGAACCCGAACAGACACGACGCGAAGGTATACGAAGCCGAACGGACACCAGGCCGAAAGGACACGAACCTGAACGGACACCACACCGCAAAGACAAGACGCAGAACGGGCATGACGTCGAAAGTTGCCGAACGGACATGAAGTCTCCGGGGACGGGATTTGTCCTAGACCTTGTGAGTGATTGGTCCATATCATCGTTGGCCAGGGAGGGGCGGAGGGGGGTGGGGACGGGAGGGGGGGAGCTTGAGCTTGCGTTTGTAAAATGGTGGCAGTCACTCCACGCTGCTGCGATTGCCTCAGAGGCAGTGATGTGATGGACGCTGCGGGGGTCTGGATCAATCGCTGACCATTGTGTCCCTATGAATACAACTTCGCCTCTCAATATCCTTATAATAATTTCCTGAACCATTTAGAGCTTAATGTTATCTTTCCAACAGCAGAGTGGGCATGCCAAGTGTGGTCTTACCAATATCTGACACAACAAAACTCTTAACTTTGAAATATTACCTAACTGGTGGTGACCAGCAACGCCCCTGTCTCTGTCTGCTCAACCCACTGGACTAGCTGGTCCTATTTTCTATTTACGCGTTAGCCTCCTCACCTGCTGTGATCCACGGTGGATCCAAGACCCATGCCTCATTGGAGTAAACCCACCTGAGCATCTCTGGTGCATCTATCAGAGATATTCGCTTGATTGCACCAACTGTCCTCCACAATCCTCTATGCTATCGAGACTGACGCATATTACGCAACCTTCAGACACTTACCATTGTGCTTAACTTTTGGAAAACAGTTCTAATTGCTTCATGGGGATGGGACAATGTCGACGAAACTAGCCAGTTTACTTCTGATACCTTGATTTTACCTTTTTGATCAACCTGCCCTGTGGGATTTATCACATGCCATAGCAAGGGGCAGGCCAACCACCTCAGCTACATAAACAGAAAATAGTATCCTTCAAACTCCCAGCCCAGTCACTGTCAAACAGACTTTGCACACCAGCAATTGCAAGTACAACATTCTTTATACAGTGTAACAGACCTGAACATAAAAGTCAATATCCAAATAATCCGGCCAATAGTAAAGTTGCATATGATCCCAGTGTGATATCTCTGCTCCATGTCTCAACTCAATACCCTTTGCCCCCTGATCTACTTCCTGAGTCACCATGTGACCTTTCGCCTGCACAACTACATAAAAGTCAACATAAACATTCATCACAGTGGATTCCACAATCCTCACATTGATGGAAGGCAATAAAGTTCAATCTTCTTCCTTGTTCTCCCGCGGTTGGGGCAGTCAAACCATCAATTGTCGAGTTGATCAAAGCCGCCGCAGCCGACGATCGAGGTAGACTAAGATTATTGTCATTCCTGTCACCTCTATAACTTCCAAACGCCACTCATTCCACGTTCATTGTAGTAAATGCCTACTATTTTTCTGTGTGCTTAAGCAAAGCAAGAATTTCATTGTCCTATACAGGGACACATGACAATAAACTAACTTGAACTTGAACTTGAACTACTCACCAGCCACTACGTGGAGAAATTTTTGCTCACGTCTCTTTTACATGCCCTCTCACCTAAAATATACCTGCTTGGTCTGAACTCTTCTACCCTGGAATAAAGACGGAACATTCACCTAATCTATTCCTCTTATGACTTTGTAAACCTCTGCAAAGTCAACCCTCGGCACCCTATGCTGCACGTGAGAAAAACCCCACCCTACCCTTCTACCCCAAGCACAAAAGTCCTGGTAACATCCTTGTAAATCTTTCCTGAACCCTATTCAACATATTTTAATCTTGCCTGGTCTTTGTGTACTGCAAAGTAACCTGTGTGTGGGACATGGGGCGGCTGTTCTACTTTTGTTCCTATAGAGGAAAGAATATTGGAGTTGATTGAAGTTTTTCCTTGTGGGAAGGAAAATGGGACTGGATCATTGAGAAAGGGTTAAAAGGCAGCTGCTTGTGTGAAGCGGGCAGGGCAGTTGGTTGCAGTGTGTGAGGCCGCTATAGGGCGGCAATTCCGCAGCAAGTCAGGGACAGACACACCGCCACATCGGGGTGGGAGATTGCAACCTTCACGTGCTCCGCGCTGTTTCGACGAATGCAATCAACCTGACGTCAAATGAAATCAAATAGAACACGTTGTCCTACAACTTTAGGTTGTGCACGCCATACGCAAGAAGAATCGCCACATCCCGGCACGGATTCGGCAATGGGACAGTCGACGGGGAGTTTCACCGCTCGGATTTCCACTCATATCTCCGTCGGGACTCGCTGCTCATCCGGACCCATATAGCCGCTGTGTACAATGCCCCACCACACATTTCATCCGTAGCCGGTGACTAACGCTCTTGGTATAACTGCCCCCATTCTGAGTGCCTGCTCAGAGTCCCGCGTCCGCTGTCCAGTGACTACACACACGGGGAGATTGGCGCTAAACCGATACTCTCCCTCCTGGACTGGGGAATGAAAGCAGCAACGATTGTTACCGGCAGCTTAATCCCACCCGCCTCCTTCGCCCTCTCTCTCCTCACTTGATTTCCCAGCCGCATCTTCCTCCCAGCCACCGTCTCCCCTGGCTCGGGTCTGGACTCATTGCAGATCTCTCAGTCCGACTGCCGCTCTCGAACCTATGTGCGGGTGGAAGGACGCTTCCCTCAGCGCACTGCCCCTGTACCCTGGAGTTCTGCATTGTCGGCTGCTTAACCCCGCTGCTGCCGCTCGCTGAATAAACCGCGTTCACAGGCAAAGATCAAAGAAGGCTCTGGTCTCTTTGCTCACAGGGCTGTAGTGGAGCGCGTTTCGCTGTGCACTACAGGGGGCGGGGCTTAGGGACGCACGCATAACTGTTCGGGAGGTCATTGAGGTTTGCAGTTAAACCCAAGTCAAGTGTGTTTTACTATCATATGTCCCAGGTAGAACAATGCAATTCTTACTTGCAACAACACAACGGAATATGTAAGCATTGTACTCAGTAAACAATAATATAAACAACACACACATTTATGCATGTATATATACATACACACGCACATGCACACAAATACACCCACATACACATATACACACAAATGTACATACATACACACATACACGCTTACGTACATACATACGTTGAGGCGCCCCCTGGTGGTTAGCCACTCGTGGTGCGAACCCTCGGTTCTGGAGATTGGGTCACGCGACTTGGCGGGAAGAGCGGGTCAACGCTAAACTTTCCATTGCCGCCGATCCGGCCCAACAAAACGCTGTCGCATTTAAGCTGCCGGTTTTCGGGACCTCGCAACTCCAGGTGTGGTTCCGGCAGGCCGAGACCCAGTTCCACATTCGCCGAATCACAGCCGACGACACACGCTGCTATTATGTGGTCGGCGCACTCGATCGGTAGACGGTCGGTCGCTTGGTTACTTACCTACGCGAGCCGCCAGCTGCCTATAAGTCTGAGGGCCTTAAGGTGCTGCCTCTTCACATGGGCGGGCTCGCGACCGAAAGCCATTGGTCCTCATGAGCGAAATGCTCACGCTGATGAACGGCCACTGGCCCTGCCTGCTCTTTGCATACGCCTTCCCGGAGCAGTTGCCAGACGACATCCGCCTGCTCCTCGTAGGTGTGAATTTTGACGACCGATTAGCTGTGGCTGTCCAAGCAGCAGGGCAGTGGTTCGATCGATCGGGTGTCGGCAGCGCCTTGGAAAACACAGCGATCAGGGGCAGCACCCACGGATGGCACAACTGAGTCTCCCGTTCCAGCGGAAGCCGGTAAAAATAAATGGTGCCTCCACCACCAATGCTGGGTTTCCGCGGGCCGCCAATGCCGCTCGCCCTGCTCGTTTCCGGGAAATTCTGGGGCCGGCCTAAACGCATGGGACCGGCGCTCAGGAAGACGATTCCTGGTCGACACAGGGGTGGAAGTCAGCGTTTTCCCTCATCGGGGGTGGACACTCGTTCTGGGAAGCGGGGGCACTGGTTAACTACCGCGAATGGCAGCATCATACGGACTTATGGCATCCGCGCAGTCCGCTCATCCTTGGCACTTGCCGTTTTACCTTGTTCAATTTTTGTTCATTTCTTGTTCATTTCTTGTTCATTTACCTGGACGATATTCACGTGGCTAGACGCTTTCCTCCGTTTGCTGTGCGAGCGCCTCAGCGAACACGGTCTCGCCATCAACTTCGCCAAATGCCAGTTAGGCCTTAGTTCCATTGACCTTCTGGGTTATCGAGTGACTCACCACGGTGCTGTTCCACGGTGGGACAAGGTCGTGGCCATTCGCCACCTTCCGCGGCCTTCCACGGAGCGGGGTCTTCAGGTGTACGAGGGGATGGTCACATTTTATCATCGATTTGTGCCGACGGCCAGGATCATGCAGCCGCATTATTCAGTTGCTGACTGGAAAGCGATGTGGTGGAATGACGTGTTCTGGAATGACGGTGGGGTGGTGGATTTCGATGGTGCGAAGGAAGCGTTGGTTCGAGCGACGATGCTGTTCACCCGCCAGCTGACGCCCCTACTGATAACAGTGTAGAGCGTGGGTACAACTGTGATCATCCACCTTATCTTGACCCCGTATGATTTTATCCACCTCTAGAATGTAATTCCTCAGCTTCCTTTGCACCAGTGAAAAGGCCCTTCCTTTAAATCTCTTCTTCTATCTAAAACCCTACAGTCCGAATAACATCGCTGTGAATCTCTTCAACATCTTTCCGGCTTAATCGTTCCAATAGCGGCACAAGCAGATCTGTACACTGTGCTCCAAGAGTGCTCTCACCAACGCCTTCTACACGGTGCCGTGGCCAATGAGTAAAGCATGCCAAGCACCATAACTGCAGTGCTAAGATAAGTCTGCATTTTCTGCAAACCATTGTACCACTAAGCCAGCTCTAAGACATACAACACGCTACAGTCCATTTATTGTGTAAGTTCTGCCCTGGCGAAACTTCCAAAAAATGTATCATCTCCCATTAATTATGTTAAATCCCATCTCTCGTAACTTGTATTCCCCCCCCCAGTTGATCTGAGTATGTCAAATTGTCCGCTGCCCGCCATTCGTCAATTTTACGTAGCGGGTTCCCTTTACTAGCACCCTTTCTACACCAACATTGGCTATATCGTTCGTCCGCACTGACAGACGTGACATGAAGTGCATTAACAGCCCCTTCCGTCTACCTTCTCATTACAGACTATCAACCACCCATCTGCACAGATCTCCACACTGCTGTCTATATCCTTCAACACCTTGGAGATTTAAGCACACCAGACACATTTGGATACTGCGAGGGATCCCTGTCTCCACCACCCACTCGAGTAGTGGGACCAAAATCCAACCAGCCTCTTTGTGAATTATGTTATTTTTCAGATACCCTGACGCCTATTCTGGGCGCACTGGGAAGGGGCTGCTGGATCAATGCCCTATTCCCTAAGACTCATAGGAACATAGAAACATAGAACATAGATGCAGGAGTAGGTCATTCGGCCCTTCGAGCCAGCACCGCCATTCAATATGATTATGGCTGATCATCCAACTCAGTATCCTATACCTACCTTCTCTCCATACCCCCTGATCCCTTTAGCCACAAGGGCCGCATCTAACTCCTTCTTAAATATAGCCAATGTACTTCCCTCAACTACCTTCTGTGGCAGAGAGTTCCAGAGATTCACCACTCTCTGTGTGAAAAATGTTTTTCTCATCTCGGTCCTAAAGGATTTCCCCTTTATCCTTAAACTGTGATACATTGTCGTGCACTTCCCCAACATCGGGAACAATCATCCTGCATCTAGCCTGTCCAACCGCTCATATCATGGATAAACGTCGTTCACCCCTCCGCCCAGCCTCTGCACATAGGAAAACAAACCAGGCCTATCCAGTATCGGCTCTTGCCTCATGCACGCCACCTGGTGCAAAATTCTGCTACATCCCCTCTTAATAGTTTTATTTTGTAAACGTGAAACGCATTAAGATTTTGGTGAGAAATGTAGGGATGAAAAATTGTATTTGAAACCAAATAAAATGTCAGAAGATGGTTTCAATACTTCGACCTCTGGGTTATGGGCCAAGCACACTCCAACTGTACCACCCTGCTGAGGTCATGTCCCACTTGGGCGTCACTTGCGCGTCACGCAGGTGGCGCGCGAGGATTTTGTGAATACCAAAATCCTGGGGCGCCGCGCGCGTCATTGCCTACGTCATGCGCACGTAATGCACGCCATGCGCGCATCACGTGCGCGTCACGTTATCGCTCAGGTACACTGCTGCGTCGGCTTCGGCGCATTTGACGCTGAGGATTTTTCAGCGTTTTTCATCCGTTACATATAAATTCATAAAGTTTCTTTCTTTCATTATGTCCATCGTTCCCGAAAATGTTATGCATAACTCCGTTTTGGGGTTTATTGAGCAACTGCATAATTTTGTGTCTCCAGGGTCATATATTACGGAGATCCGTTTTCTCGTATTTACCAGGAAACATATTTTTCCGATGCCTCGCGGTGTTTTAACTTGAAGAAACATGAAACTGTATTGGAAAGGTTTATCCATTTGTGCGTCAACACTTGCACTCGCATCGGGAAGAATGACAGAGAAGGGAGTGTTCCAGAAAACAAGTCGATTGCCGTGATCCTCACAGTCAACTGTGCTTTCTCTCACCTTCCATGTTTCATTCAAGCGGATCAGAAATCATGTTAGCATTCGATGTCACGGCACGATATTTCATAGCCTCATAGCCCCAAATCTGACCAAACCCGAGGCGCTTAAAACGCGGATATGTTCCATTTAGTGTCCTTGTAAAGAAGACGGGGACGGATGCATGGCTAATGTGAAAAAGATACATATTTAAAACCATTGTTATATGTCGTGCAATGGATACATTCTGAGCGTCATTTTTGTGCGGGAGGCGTATGGAATTTTATTCTCATGAGTGAGATCATGCATTTTGAGAACTCTAATGTGTTTTGAACATATGCCATGATTGTGAGGGCCCGATAATAAAATCAGAAACACGTGTATCCCGGGATATGTCCATAGTTCCCTTATGCGGTGGTGAAGACAACAGTGGGGAGGTCTGGTGTACAAGTATATAATTCTCCAAGTACAAGTGCTGCACATAGCTAATTTCACCAGCCTTGCCACAGAATAAAGGATCAGATACGTCATGGTCGCACTTCATGCCGCACAGCTAGAATTTGTGATTCGGTTGGTTGAGGTTGCAAAATAAAACCTCAATCGGCGGTTGTCGTTATTCAGAACACGATGCATTTGTCCGCCCTGGACCATCTGTTCCCCCTGCCCCTTGTTGTACCATCATTTGGGCTGTACGTCCCACGCTTATGAGACTCCAAAACAATCTCAAGGAAGCCGGGAAAGCTCCTATTTTTGTCGTTGCTCTGAGGGTATGCCGGGAAACCACCGCCTATAGACTAAACATGAATGGTGCATCAATCACCAGAGGAAATTATGAGAGACAAGATGTCACTGCGGATCGAAGGGAGGAGACTAATTGGGAGAAGTCAGGATAGGTTTGCGCGCGGAAAAGCACGTTTCGCGTATTTGCTTTTGTTTTTGAACAGGTGACCAAGATAATTAACGAGGACAGGGTGGTCGGGGTTGTCTATGGCGTCTTTAGCAAAGCCTGTGACAACATTTCGTATGGTAGCCAGATGTTTAGGTTTCATGAGATCCATATGTGTTTCGTGAGCTAGTTGATAAAAACATGACTGATGGAAACAAATTGATGGTATTAATTGAGGGCTGTTTTTCATATTGGGGACTGCAAGCACTGCAACGCTGCAGCGATCGATATTGAACTCACTGTTGTTCTGCCGTGTATAATAACAAATGGGATGTCATTGTGGGTTTCATGCTTACTCCATTTCGTCGTCCATTAAGGAAGTTTACCTAACTTATCAGAATTCTCACTGTGTAACTTATCACTATTTTAAATGCAGAAAGCTAACGTTAAAACGGAACTCTTTCCAATGCATTTAGTCATAAAGAACATATATAATTATAATAATTGACTCGGTTATAGCGAACAATTTGCAATAACGGACACCATCCACACCCTTCCAGCATCAACGTTATAACGAGGGTTTACTGTTTATGAAGGTAAAAAACAACGTTAATTTCGGTTAATTGGAGGTTTTGGTTGTTGATTTTAGCTCTGCGTTAAACACCATTGTGCCACAACCACTACACTCCAAACTTTCCGAGTTAACTGTGCCTGAACCCTTCTTTCTGTGGATTACCAACTTCCCGACAGACAGGAAGCAGCATGTGAGGCTGGGAAATAACATCTCGTACCGCAAACCTTCAGTATAGGAGAACTGCAAGGTTGCGTTTTTCGATTTCCCCTCACCTGTACTCTCTCGACAGCACTGACTGCACCTCCACTGACTCATCTGTCAAGCTTCTCAAATTTGCGGACGACACAACCCTGTTTGGACTGATCCAGGATTGTGAAGAATCTGCCGACAGACAGGAAGTGACACATCTGACGTCCTGGTGCCGTAACTACAACCTGGAGCTCAATACCCTTAAGGCAGTGGAATTGATAGTAGATTTTAGGTATTCTCCCAATCCCCCCCCCCCCCCCCAATGGTCCAATTCTATACGTTCATCGTAGAGTCTGTCCTCACCTTCTCCGTCATGGTCTGGATTGGCACGGCCGCCAAGCACGACATTCGGAGGCTGTAGCGAATCGTCCGATCGCCTGAGAAGTTTATTGGCTGCAACCTTCCCTCCATTGATGAACTGTTCACTGTAAGGGCCAGGAAGCGAGCGGGTAAGATAATATCTGACCGCTCTCACCCTGGCACAAACACGTTGAATCTTTTCCCTCTGGAAGGCGACTCAGGACTGTCAAATCTGCCACAGCGAGACATAGTAACAGCTTTTTTTACAAGAGTAGTAGCTCTGCTCAATAACCAAAAACCTGTAGCCTCCTTTTGCTCTGGTATTTCATTTAATTCACACGTTTAATCAATAATGTTTTATTATTAACACTCAACGTTTTATGTGTCATTCCTAACATTCTTGTATGTGAATCTCGGCCAAAACACTTATTCATTTATTCATAAATTTGAATAGCAGACCGTGTTCCATAACGTGTTCCATAAAGTGTACTGAATGTTCGATGAACCCATTAATATAAGATAAGGGGGAAATCCTTTGAAACCGAGATGATAAGAACTTTTTTTCACACAAAGAGTGGTGAAACTCTGGAACTCTCTGCCACAGAGGATAGTCGAGGCCAGTTCATTGGCTATATTTAAGAGGGAGTTAGATGTGGCCCTTGTGGCTAAGGGGATCAGAGGGTATGGAGAGAAGGCAGGTACGGGATACTGAGTTGGATGATCAGCCATGATCATATTGAATGGCGGTGCAGGCTCGAAGGGCCGAATGGCCTACTCCTGCACCTAATTTCTATGTTTCTATGTTTCTATGTAAACAGCCCTCTCCATTTCATCCTTTGTATCCGCCAAGGGTATGTATCTTCTATTACGGAGAACAGGTTGTACACTGTTGCATGTTCTTTTAACATAGTGACCTCACCACTACTAACCACTCCCCTTATCACCTTTAACATAGTGACCTCCCCACCTCTAGATCGCCCTCTAGCTCTGGTGACAGACCACGGACAGCTAGGGCAGTAATGTGTATGAGTTGTGTGACTAGTAATAAAACAGTAGTGAAGACATAGTGCGCTTTGACTCGTCTTTACATGGTGTCAGAAGTGGGATGAGGTGTCGTGGATCGGTTTATTCAGGATCGTTACCAGCGGCTGGTGATCGGTTTCGATAGTGAAGGTGTTGCCCAGGATGTAATCCTTAAACTTCGAGCAGGCAAACACCACGGCGAGGAGCTTTCTCGATTTGAGCATAACGCTGCTCAGCGGGGGTCATGGTGCGAGAAGCGTAGGAGACAGGCAGCTGCAGGCCATCGTAGAACTTCGAGGCGTCGCAGGTGAGGACAATTGCACGCTGCAAGTCGAAGAACTTGAGAGTGGGGGTACTAACCAGCCTGGACTTCAGGATGTCAAACGCCTGCTGGTGCTTCGGGAACCAAGCCCAGGCAGTGTCCTTTTTGATCAGCTCCCCCAGGGGCGCACTCAGCTCGCTGAGGTCGGGAATGAACTTCCCCAGGTAGTTCACCATGCCCAGAAAGCGCTGCAGGCTGGGCACGTCGGCGGGTGCAGACATCCCAGAGACCGCAGCCGTCTTCTGCGGGTCAGGCTTCAGCCCCTCAGCTGTGAAGACGTGGCCCACGTACGTGACCTCTGGGACGCGGAAACGGCACTTCTTGGGGTTAAGCTTAAGGTTGATCTCACGAGCCATGTCCAGGACTTGGCGGAGGTGGAGGTCGTGCTCAGCGATGTCCTTCCCGTATACCAGGATGTCGTCGACTATGATAGCACACGGCAGACCGGCAAACAGCTGCTCCATGGTGCGCTGGAAGACCTCGCTGGCAAAATTGATCCCGAATGGCATGCGAAGGAAACGGAACCTGCCGAAGGGTGTGCTGAAGGTGGTCAGGTATGAGGAACGTTCATCCAGCGGTGTCTGCCAGAAAGAGCTCTTGGCATCGAGGACTGAGAAGACCGTGGCCGGGCCAACCTGTGCAGCGACGTCCTCCACCGTCCGCATGGGGTAGTGCGGGCGCTTGATGGCAAGGTTCAGGTCCTTGGGGTTTATACAAATGCGAAGCTCACTCTTATCCTTCTTTGCAGCAACAACCATGGTGGAGACCCACCGGGTGGGATCACTCATCTCCTTGAGGATGCCCACGGCCACCATGTGGCGCTGAGTCGACTCTACCTTGTCCTTCATAGCAAAGGAGTTGCGGTGTGGCGGGCGGATCACAGGCTCGACACCTGGGTCGACAACGATCTTGTAATTGCAGGGCAGCTTGCCAAGCTCGTCGTCGAAACGATCAGGGTACTCACACAGGGGGTCCAGGAGGGTCCGCACCTGGTGGATATCGCGGTGAAAGGAGACCAAACCGAGGTCCTGGCACGCACGGGCGCCCAACAGCGTGATGTTCTCAGTGTCCAGCAGATAAAAAGTGAGGGGCCGAGAGGCCTTCAAAATCTTGCAGATAAGAGTTGCCTTCCCGACTGGTACGAGCACGCCTCCCCCATAGGCATGTAGATGGGAGTTGTCGGGAGTGACCTTCTCACCAGACCTTATCTTTTTAAAGAGGCTCACTGACATAACATTGGCCACCGCCCCCGTGTCGATTTTCGCTGGGAAGGTCGACCCATTCACAATAACACGCACCGAGGGATCCGTTATCAGCGCAGGTGCACCCAACAGTGAAAAAATGCTTGATTCGTCATGGGAGGAACTGTTATCAGAATCAGGGAGTTCGTCCGACTGGTACTGTGAACCGAGCGCGCTATCAGCCTCCAGTTGCGTATGAGTCGTGGTCGCCCTGTCACTGCTGTACTGCTTTGTTTCCAAGAGGAATGATGTAGACTAGTGCATGTTCCCTTAACATAGTGACCTCACCACTACTAACCACTCCCCATATCACCAGTATAATTGTAACCTCCCCACCTCTAGATCGCTCTCTAGCTCCGGTGACAGACCACGGACAGCTAGGGCAGTAATGTTTATGAGTTGTGTGACTAGTAATAAAACAGTAGTGAAGACATAGTGCGCTTTGACTCGTCTTTACACAGGTTACCTGTTAACTGGGGCTGACGGTATGGTCATCGTCCGATTTTGGCACTTTATCGATCTCAAACAAAGCGCAAAAAGCAGAGCAGAAATGCCTTGTTGCAGGGCAATCAGTGAGAAAAGGTGAAGCAAAAATGATCACAACGTGTGTATTAAGACGAGTCTAAGGCGGCAGTTCACAGAGTATTGGAAACCGTAAATGAGGCAGACAGTCAAGCAAGTGTGTGTAAGGGACGAACACAGATCATCCCACCGCCCCTATAAAGCACACATATAACCATATAACCATATAACCATATAACAATTAGGGCACGGGAAACAGGCCATCTCGGCCATTTAAATCCATGCCGAACACTTAATTTCCCCTAGTCCCATCTACCTGCACACATACCATAACCCTCCATTCCTTTCCCGTCCATATACCTATCCAATTAATTTTTAACTGATAACATCGAACCTGCCTCCATCACTTCCACTGGAAGCTCATTCAACACAGCTAACACTCTCTGACTAAAGATGTTCCCCATCATGTTACCCCTAAACTTCTGTCCCTTAATTTTCAAGTCATGTCCTCTTGTTTGAATCTTCCCTACTCTCAATGGGAAAGGCTTATCCACGTGAACTCTGTCTATGCCTCTCATCATTTTAAACACCTCTATCAAGACCCCCCTAACCTTCTGCGCTCCAAAGAATAAAGACCTAATTTGTTCAACCTTTATCTGTAACTTAGTTGCTGAAACCCAGGCAACATTCTAATAAATCTCCTCTGTACTTTCTCTATTTTGTTGACATCCTTCCTATAATTAGGCGACCAAAATTGTATACCATACTCCAGAATTAGCCTCACCAATGCCTTGTACAATTTTAACGTTACATCCCAACTTCTATACTCAAAGCTCTGATTTATAAAGGCCAGCATACCAAAAGCTTTCTTTACCACCCTATCTACATGAGATTCCACCTTCAGGGAACTGTGCACAGTTATCCCTAGATCCCTCTGTTCAACTGCATTCCTCAATTCGCTACCATTTACCATGTACGTCCTATTTTGATTTGTCCTGCCAAGATGTAGCATCTCACACTGATCAGCATTAAACTCCATCTGCCATCTTCCAACTCACTCTTCCAAATGGCTTAAATCTCTCTGTAGACTTTGAAGATCTACTTCATTATCCACAACACCACCTATCTTAGTACCATCTGCATACTTACTAATCCAATTTGCCACTGACGTTAAACTAACAGGTCTATAATTGCTAAGTTTGCTCTTAGAACCCTTTTTAAACAATGGAACAACATGCGCAGTACGTCAGTCCTCCGGCCCTATTCCCGTTTCTAATGACATTTGAAATATTTCTGTCATAGCCCCTGCTATTTCTACACTAACTTCCCTCAATGTCCCTGGGAATATCCTGTCAGGACCTGGAGACTTATCCACTTTTATATTTTTCAAAAGTGTCAGTACTTCCTCTTCTTTGAATCTCATATTTTCCATAGCTACTCTACTTGTTTCCCTTACCTCACATAATTCAATATCATTCTCCTTGGTGAATACCTAAGAAAGTTCAATATCTCCCCCATCTTTTTTGGCTCTGCAGATAGCTGTCCACTCTGACTCTCTAATGGACCAATTTTATCACTCGTTATCCTTTTGCTATTAATATAGCTGTAGAAACCCTTTGGATTTACTTTCACCTTACTTACCAAAGCAACCTCATATCTTCTTTTAGCTTTTCTAATTTCTTTCTTAAGATTCTTTTTACATTCTTTATACTCCTCAAGCATCTCATTTACTCCATGCTGCCTAAAAGTATTGTAGTTATCTTCCTTTTTCCGAACCAAGTGTCCAATTTCGCTTGAAAAGCAAGGCTCTTACCAATTTTTCCTTTCCTTTCAACCGAACAGGGACACACAAATTCTGTACTCTTAAAATTTCTCATTTAAATGTCCTCAATTTCTCTTCTACATCCTTCCTCTTTAAAAAAGTGACCCAATTCACACCTTTTAAATCCTTTTGCATATGCTGTAATATCTTCCCTGACAAGCAATGCAACAACTTCACCTCTTGCTCCTCCAATTCTATTACACATGAAGCAACGAAATCCTGGAATATTTAGTTTCCAATCACAGCCCTCCTGCAATCATGCTTCAGTGATCGCCACATCATACTTCCAGATGTCAATCCAGGCTCTAAGCTCATCCACCTTTCTTACAATGCTCCTAGCATTAAAATATACACATTTAAGAAACCTACCACCTCTTATTCTCTGTTTATTATCTTTTTCTTATTTCTCCCCTACATTTTGGGTCCCAGTGCATCCCTTCTCTGCCTCCTGCATCACACACTGTCTACTAGCTATCTCTATTTGAGTCCCTCCTCCCAACCGTTCTAGTTTAAAGTCTCCCCAGTAGCCTTTGCAAATCTCCGCGCCAGGATATTGATCCCCCTCGGGTTCAATTGCAACCCGCCCTTTCTGTACAGGTCACGCCTTCACCAAAAGAGGTCCCAATGATCCAGACACTTGAATTCATGCCCATTGCACCAGTCCCTCAGCCACGCATTTATCCTCCACCTCAGTCCATTCCTACTCTCACTTTCGCGTGGCACAGGCAGTAATCCTGAGATTGTTACTTTTTTGGTCCTTCTCCTTGACTCTCCTCCCAAATCTCTAAATTCTCCTTTCAGGACTTCTTCTCCTTTTCAACCTATGTCATTGATACCTATATGTACCACGACCTCAGGCTCCTCTCCCTCCGATTTCAGGATATCTTGGACACGTTCAGACACATCCCATACCCTGGCACCAGGGCGGCAAATTACCATCCAGATCTCCTGATTTCGTCCGCAGAATCGCCTGTCTGACCTCCTAACTATAGAGTCCCCTATTAATATTGCCCTCGTCTTCTTTTCACTACCCTTCTGAGCAACAGGGTCGGTCTCTGTGCCGGAGGCCCTGCCGCTGTCGCTACCCCCAGGTAGGCTGTCCCCCCAATAGTACTCAAACACGAGTACTTATTGCCAAGGTGTACAGCCACTAGTCCCTGCCTCTGCCCCTTGCCCCTCCTAATCGTGACCCACTTGTCTGCCTCCCGTGGTCTTGGAGTGACCACCTTTCTATAACTCCTCTCTGTGACCTCCTCACTCTCCCTGGCCAGACAGAGGTCATCGAGCTGCTGCTCCAGGTACCTAACACGATCCCTTATGAGCCCCATCTCGACGTACCTGGCGCAGACGTGGACGCCTGGAAAGCTATCAGCCTCCATGACCTCCCACATCTGACATCCAGAACAGAAAACTGCCCTGGGCCTCATTCTCCCCCCCTTCCCCAGGAAGAAATCAGCAGGGATCTGACTTCCAATCAGCTGCTGCCTCTCGTCCGCTTCCACCAATCAGCGGCTTCCTCACTTATATGAAATGTGAATGTAACGTTGCAGATTTGGGGTCGTCGGCTTGCAACGGTTCCTGTAAAGCAAAGCCCTGCGCTCTGACTTTTCTACTCGTAGCGATGTTACAAAACCTACCATCAGCGGCGCTGTAAATCTGCCACTGCCTGTGCGGGCGAATCCGGAGGCTTTGGGGAGGGTGGGGGGAAGGGGGGGGGGGGGGGGGAGGGGGAGGGGGGGGGGGTGGAGGCGGAAATAAAATGCAGGTTTGTGTTGAATGTCGGAGGGGGATTTCCTCGGGCTGCTAGTTGTGGAAGAAAAATCGTTCGCACTTCCGTTCGCGGTTTAAACATTTTTTTGCTGGATGTTTGCGTCGCTGGATTAAATTTAAACGCGATTAAAACGCGTTAAACGCACTCAACATCGTGGGTCGCAATATCAGGAAAAAACAAAAGGTATGTCGTTTATTTAACATATTATTTTGCTTTATTGTGTGCCTTTATTTTAATCTTATGATGCGAAAAATGTTATTTAGGCCCACATACGAATCGCGTCTGTCTAGCCTGCCGATATGGACTTAAATTTACGGCGGCAACATTCCAATCGAACACATTCCAGAAACACCCACTCTCAAGATAATTCAATTCATTAAATTTTTTTTGACAATAATGTCATAAGTGCATCTAAATCATCTATATTTTGTGTTATTGTCTATCCATGGTCAATATTTTCACACTAAGTATCCAGAGTGCAGTTTTAGTCAGATGTATTGTGCAAAAAATAATGATTTTGATCAAAGATTTATTATCTTGAGAGTGGATGTTTCTGGATTGATTTATGGGAATTAAACATTAAATTCCTTCAATTTGGCAAATAAATTCATGACAAAGTGAGATTTAAAAAAATTGCTATATTTTGAATTCGTGTGTGAATGGGATTAGTTGGTTATTTGTTATTTGGATACTTGGACTATTTAAATTTGTGACCTTTTACTTAAGAAATTGATAGATGTTTAGATCTAGTAATTGAATTTAAATTAATTGATTAGATGAATTTAATTGATTTGATGAAACTGATGAATATGCATTTTTGTTGGGTATTTACTATTTGATTTGGCGTTTAAATTTATCAATTAAACCTTTTTTCTAAAACTGCAAATAATAACTTGTTGCTGTAATGCTGTTCAGTGTTTTTTTTCCTTCACATTTTAAGCAGATTTCTCCGAAGAAGAAATGCAAAATCCAAATGCCCAGCAAAAGAGACTGATTTAGACAGCATTCGCAGAGATTATCCGAATTTGTACTCCAAATGTGATGATCTACAGGACATTCTTAATGGGAAAGTAGTGGGCAGAAAGACATGTCGTGCGTTGTTTGAACAGCAAAAACCTGTAGTTTAAAATGCCAACAATGAAAAGTTGAGGAAAAACAAGGTTTACAGATTTGCTTATTGGTTACAATATGAGTAGTATGGTGGTGCTACTGATTATGATAAGGCAATGTATCAAGTAGCAACTGATCTTCTCTATAAAGACTTGTCCCAATGTTAGGATTGTAATTTAAATACGTATCTGTTACGGACTTACAGCATATAATACAATAATATTAAAGTTCTGATCATGAGAATATTAAATTTTTGAATTTTCTAGGCAGCCTGTGTGTTTATTACTATTTCCGCCACAACGGTCAATTTTGTAACTAGCTACAATGAGGTAACTAACTAATTATATGCTTTAATTTCAGGTCATCCAAGTAAGATGTTTGATATTTATTTCAGAATGCTTCAATCTATAATAACTGAAAATGTCATTCAGTTCCTTTAATTTTTAAGAAGGTTATGGGCTTTTGACTGTCCTTGATCACAGCTTTTGTGTTAAGTCAATGGAAAAGCAATAGGGAACAAGATGCTAATTTCCAAGTATGAAAATGGCCATAACTTTTTTAAGACTGAAAGATATGAAAGTAAATTAGGTATGAAATTAAAGGTATTTTTATGCTTTATCTGATGGGATAAATTACAGGCTTCATTTTTTAATTCTCAATTTAACATTCCTACATAACGCACACAATCTGAATTCAATGCGCAATTGGTCCACTATATAGAGCAGATGAAACCTGAATCCTAAGATTACCCATTATCATCCTCAACAGACGAATAACAATAATTTCCTAAAGGTTGAGCCTTGTCGGCTACGCTGGAATGTCAGATCTGATGGGATCTAGAAAAAGCTAGCCGACTGGTTAGAATTGTGACGAAAACAAAGCGTGTTGGTGGAAGGTTGAATTTCAGAAGGGAGGCCTGTGTTTTCCATTACGAAGAGCACGGTACATGTTAACTATGACTGACGGTATGGTCATCGTACGGTTTTGGCACCGCAATGTGCTGTGTGCCTCGCGGATCGGAGCCGAACCAATTGCTGTTTGCGGTTTATATAAACCAATTGAATGATATGTAGAAGGCATGATTACAATGTTTGCTAGACAGCGAAGATGGCTATAAAAAATGACAGCGAGGTGCTGCATTTTGGCATGCAAACCAGGACCAGACATGCACAGTGAATGTCAATGTAATGAGGAGTGTTGTAGAGCAGAGATATTTGAAAAGTGCAGGTAGGTAGCTCCTTGAAAGTTGCATCACAGGTACGCGCAGTGGTCAATAAGTCTTTTGGTACATAGGTCTTTGATATAGACATTATGTAAAAGACGTCGAAGACGTTGGTTAGGCCGCATTTGTGTATTGTGTTCAGCTTTAGTCACTCTTCTATAGTAAATATGTTAAGCTGGAAAGAATGCAGATCAATTTTACAAGGATATTTTCACGACCTGAGGGCCTGAACTATTGCCAGAGGTTGGCAAGCATGGACGATTTTCCTTGGAGTGAAGAATAATGCGTTGTGCTTGCATAGATATGAATAGTACAACGAGGGAAATAACTATGGCAAATGCACAGTAATTTACCCAAAGTAGGGAAATTAAGAACCTGGAGAAATACGTTCAAGGTGAGAAGGTAAAGATTCAAGAGAAACCCGAGGAAATACTTTTTCATGCAAAATGTGGTGAGCATTTGGTACAAGGTGCCAGAGAAAGGCGCTGAGCGGGGTACACATGCGATAATGAATAGACATTTGGACAGGTACATGGGCAGGAAAGATTTAGAGAGCTACGGGTCAACGTGGGCAAATGGGAATGGTGTGGGTAGGACATTTATCTGTGATGTATGGCTCTATGATTCTCTATTACTCGACGGCCCTACGTTCATGTCAATTACAAACGCACAGCTCTTATCATCTACATTCCTATATAAACCATTAATACAAGTAAAACAGAATGCCAGCCGTCATGGATGAACTACTGAAAACAACCTTTGGGATACTTCCAGTCATTGGTTAGATAAGTCAAGAAAACATTGAGTCGGCCTGGGCAATGTTTACTGTGAAGTTTTCCACACCGTGCAATGAATGATAATTTGTAATCGGATGGAAACTGCCCAGAAGAGACATTCCCTGTTGTTACTTGAATCGGAAAATTTCGCTAACGAGGAGCGATGGCAACGGCTCCATTTATTTTTGAGAGAGCGGAGGCTACCAGAAAGGATAGCTGGAAGTAGAGGAAACTATGATGAATACAAACATGGTGAAACAGAGGAAGTCTATAGCATTGATAACAGTATTCATTATGACAGGGCATTGATTAAATTTAAACTATATAGTGTTTAGAGGATTGCGGGAAACGTGAATTCGGACATTGGGTGACCTCGAATGAGTAGTGGAGGCAGAAATTCGCACAACATTTAGAAAGTATCTGCGCGACCAGTGGGATCGCCAATCTATGGGAAACTATTTACCGTGTTTATAATTAGTGTGCGATTGGATGAATGCTTTATCTTTGATTTGGATGCGATAAGATCAAGTGCGTGCTTCTGTGCTGGTTATTCTGAGGAAAGAGATTCTGGCCATAGAGGGAGTACAGAGAAGGTTCGCCGGACTGATTCCTGGGATGTCAGGACTTTCATATGAAGAAAGACTGGATATACTCGGCTTGTACACGCTAGAATTTAGAAGATTGAGGGTTAATCTTTTAGAAACGTACATAATTCTGAAGGGGTTGGACAGGCTAAATGCAGGAAGATTCCCGATGTTGGGGATGTCCAGAACAAGGGGTCACAGTTGAAAGATAAGAGGGAAGTATTTTAGGACCGAGATGACCAGAGAGTGGTGAATCTGTGGAATTCTCTGCCACAGAAGGTAGTTGAGGCCAGTTCATTGGCTATATTTAAGAGGGAGTTAGATGTGGCCATTGTGGCTAAAGCGATCAGGGGGTATGGAGAGAAGGCAGGTATGGGATACTAAGATGGATGATCAGCCATGATCATATTGAATGGCGGTGCAGGCTCGAAGGGCCGAATGGCCTACTCCTGCACCTATTTTCTATGTTTATATTATGTCGCTACTGTATCCTTTAATTATAATCACCCTGGCGATCCACCTTAACTTCGGAAACACGTGGGTAACGAAACGAAAAGTAAGAAGCGCAAGGCAGACACAATTATGTGCAGATGCCGAGTAGTGTGGCTAGCTGAACAATGGCATTTTCCAGAGACATTTAGTCTTTAATTTCCTGGCAAAAAGAAGTCTCCATGGAGAAACGCCACGTTGGTAAACATTGAAAAAAGAGAGTGTCGGAAAGCTGAACGTAGGCGGCGGAAAACAAATCTCCAGGTTCAATATTACATTTAAAAAGAAAGACTTCGAATCTACAACTTGGAACTGAGAAATGCACGGCAATCCTTCTTCTCTGACATAATTGTCAAAAATAATAATAATGCACGGGACTTGTTTACTACTGTCGACAGGCTAACAAACCCTCCTGTGTCAGTAGCCCCTGAACTGCTTTCCACAAGGGCCTGTAATGAATTTGCCTCCTTCTTCACCGACAAAATTCAGAAAATTAGGCAAGCAGTCAGTGCCTCCACATCAGGTGCAGGACATTTGTTGTCCATGTGTCCACTTATAATCAATTCAAATACCATGACACAATTCTATGTTATTAACCATAAAACCTTGGAGGACATTATATAACATTTGAAATCCTCCGCCTGCTGCCTCGATATTCTACCAACAGGCCTTTTCAAAGGTGTATCAAATTGCATGACCTCAGACCTTCTACAGATTGTAAACACGTCCCTTCTCTCAGGTCTTCCCACAGGCCCTGAAAACTGCTGTCTCTTAAAAAAGAAAAACTTAGACACTTCACTACTGAACAATTATAGACCAATATCAAACCTCCCATTTCTCAGTAAAATCATTGAAAAAGCTATTTTTAAGCAGCTGAACAATTTCATGTTAATGAACAGCTGTTTTGATGTCTTCCAGTCAGGATTTAGACCACACCACAGCACCGAGACGGCTCTTGTTAAGGTCTTCAATGACATTCACTTAAACACAGACAATCGCAAAATGTCAGTCTTACTATTACTAGATCTCAGTGCTGCATTCGACACAGTCGATCACAACATATTACTAGACCGTCTGGAAAACTGGGTGGGACTTTCGGGCACAGCATTAAAATGGTTTGAAACCTACTTGAAAGACAGGGACTACTTTGTGTCTATAGGTAATTACACATCTGAGCGTGCAAAAATTACACGTGGAGTTCCCCAGGGCTCCATTCTGGGGCCTCTTCTGTTTAACTACATGCTTCCACTGACTCAGATCATGAAAAACATCAAAATATGTTACCATAGTTACGTAGACGACACACAAATCTACATAACAATATCACCAGGAGACTATAGTCCAATACAAGCACTGAGTAGATGCATTGAGCAAATCAACGATTGGATGAACCAGAATGTTCTCCAATTAAACAAAGAAAAAACTTAAATAATAGTTTTTGGAGCCAAGGAAGAACTATTAAAAGTTAGCACCCAGCTTCAAATGGTAATGCAAAAAAACAACAAACCAAGCCAGAAACTTAAGAGTAGTCATGGACTCAGACCTGAACTTCAACAGCCACATAAAAACAGTCATAAAGTCAGCCTACTATCACCTAAAGAATATATCAAGGATTAAAGGACTTATGTCTCAGCGGGATTTGGAAAAACTTGTCCATGCATTTATCTTCAGCAGGCTCGACTACTGTAACAGTGTCTTTACAGGTCTCCCTAAAAAGTCGACCAGACAGCTGCAGTTAATTCAGAGCGCTGCTGCTCGAGTTCTCGCTAAGACCAAAAAAGTAGATCACATTACTCCAGTTCTGAGGTCTTTACATTGGCTTCCTGTCTGTCAAAGAATTGATTTCAAAATACTACTGTTGGTTTACAAAGCACTGAATGGTTTAGGGCCAAAATATATTTCTGATCTTCTGCTTAGCTACGAACCACCCAGACCTCTCAGGTCGTCTGGGACAGGTCTGCTCTGTGCCCCCGGAGTCAGAACTAAACATGGAGAGGCGGCATTTAGTTTTTATGCACCACATATCTGGAACAAACTCCCAGAAAACTGCAGGTCTGCTGCAACTCTCAGCTCTTTTAAATCTAGACTGAAGACTTTTCGGTTTGCCGCTGCCTTTCAGTAAACAATACAATTTATTAATTATCTATATTGCACTGTAACTTCTATTCCTGGTTTTATTCAATTTTAAATATTTTATTTGATAGCTTTTAATTTAGTAATAATTTTATCTGAATAATCTAATAATCGTTTTACATCTAAATGTCATTTCATATGTGTTTCTTTCCAATGCTTATAATGTTTTATGTAAAGCACTTTGAATTACCTTGTTGTTGAAAGGTGTTATACAAATAAACTTGCCTTGCCTTGCCTTGCCTTGCCTATATAACTATTATCAGATTGGTAAAGATGTGAACCAAAATTCGGCCTCAAAATCACTGAGTTGAACATTAATCTGAAACGCGCTTGGATCACAGTGCGTAACATAATTTGCTAGCGCAAATCAACGGGTCAGGCAGCACCTGTGAATGAATGAATAGGGGATATTTCTGGTCAGGACGCTTTTTCTATCTCAGGTTACGGTGGTTGGAAGCAATAGTCAGCAACCTTTGGCGGTGCCTAATTGCATCAGAACAGAAGAAAGATTCAACGATGTATTGAGGATGACGTGTCAGACAGATTGAGCATGTGAAGCCAGAGGAATACCACACTTGGTGTATTGTGTGCAGTATTGGTCGCCAGGGTATAGAACGATGGTATTCCATTGGAAAAAATGTAGCAGAGATTCATCAGCATGTTACCCGGAATTGTTGGTTTGAGTTACCGGGAGCGAATGTTTTTGGTGTGGAGCGTAGGGGTTTAGGGGTGGCATTATTGAGGAATGCAACAATATGGGTGACATAGAGAAAATGCAAGTTCATTTGACCCCCTCCCGCACTACCACCACCACAATTGGCGGCTATGATTATAATGCTCAAGGTTTAACGTGTGTGGGAAACATTGAAGAGTTAGTGCAAGGTTAACCTTTTCACACTGTGCTGTCCACGTCTGGAATGAGCTGCCTGAGGAGGTTGCAGACGAGGATTGATTTATGACGATCAGAATACATTTGGACAGATATATACATGTACATAACGGATATATTGCACAGATATCCTCCAATGGCAGACACATTGCATCCGCCAAGCGTTCCGACCGTGAACGTCGCCTATTCCTTTGCTCCGGGGATCTGCACAGCAGCATTCCGCCTTGATACATTATCTCAGGACATCGCATGATTTATTGCTAGTTATGGATAATTTGATTTCGCGTCGAGGACCCACTTTCGACAAATGTGTCATCACACACGCGCCCCACATGCACATTGAACACTGTAATACCGAATTACTTCCAGTAGTTGATCAATATTTTGATCTTCACCGCTGATTCATTGCAACATTAAATTTGTCACATTGATCAAACGTATGAATCAATCACGCTAAACGTCTTCTTCGCAAACTGTCTAACTCTGTTTCTGATTTCAGGGAACGATAGGAACAATAAACTTGTACCTAGGGTACCCGACCTTCACAAACCTCCCTGGTGCTTTGCCATTTACTGTATGAGTCCTGAGAAACTTACCAAACGCTGTTCGTCGATGGCGCCCAATTTCTAGGGAAACCGTACAGCATTTTTCGACCCTGTTCAGTGTTTGCAAATGCCACCGAGAGATATACACGGATACCAAAGAGGTGAGTAATCCGGTGACTTAATGTTTTTTAATCATACTATGAGTATTTCATTCGTCTGTCCAATTTATTAAATTTCTGTAATCTGAATGCGGTCTTCGGTGCAAAAACAATTGCCAACTGCCCACATGCACTTGCATTATATTTTGAGATCACCGAAGGTATTCGATTTTTTGACTTTCATTTAATTTGTAATTACATATACTTAGCTACTTCCATAAATGTCCGTTCAATGATATTGAAAGGATACACCAAGTATAAATAAACAAATGGCTTGGAAAACACGCTTCCCGACATAAAACATCAAGCCATAGGTATTTAATGCGCCGGCGCTGTTTCACGTATTGATTCGAAATGATCTTGTTGCCTGACGTGGCAGCACAAACCTACTGACTGTTACATACGTTCCTGATACATTTCCAAAACGACATCGGAGTTCCATTAACTTTTATTCGGCCGCCCAACTGATTTTAAATTAGATTCGCGTGCTATTTACAACAATGTCCATTCAGTGTAAGCAAGACATTTCACACTATTCTTCAGCTCCTCTCTGAATTTCCTCTGTGACAGTATATAGATACATGTGTTGGTGCAGGTGCTGAGGAATTTAAACATAAACCCAAGTTGCTGCAGGATATATGTTGGGTTACCCAAATATCTGTCCGTGTAAAAATAATTTTGCGTTTGCCAGTTCACAGAAGATATCACATAAGGCATCCACAATAATATGAAATTGGCTGATAGAGCAAACAGCAAAACCATTGACTTTTTCCTGTTTTCCACTTCTGGATCCTTCTGCTTCTCTACAGAAGAGCCCGTAGTTGCAACCCTCAAAACAGTTGTCAGAGCACAAATGGGAGTGATGAGCAATAAACGGGAATATTTATGAATCATATTTGTCTGCTCCAATAATGCAACGACGATGACCACCATGTGGTCTGCCGCTGCCATCGCCACCAGGTAACGAGTGATGCACTTGGAAAGACCGCATTTTCCACGGGAGAGGATCACGATTGCCATTAAGTTCACTGCATGGAAACAAGAGGAACTATAGTGATAAAGGAATCCTCGTTGCAAACGCAGCCAATCTCATCGGTTCATTTCGCGTACCTGGGGCAACAGGTCCCTACCGTGGTGAAATCGATTTCCATCCTGGAGCTGATTGCAACCACCAGCGGACGCAATAGGTTTCTGCCAAATACAACACGGATTCGAACGATAATGAACTTGTTTAAAATTCTCACACGTTGGGAAAAATGGCTGTTAAGACATACCAAGGTCATTAATAGGTCGGTTACATCGTCTGTTAAGTGATCGATTTGAGATACATCAAAATAAATAAAAGAGCTGTATTACTTATTACTTAATGTAATATGATAAAATAAACGTAAATGTATTTCCCAAAGGGTAGAGAATTGACAATTGCAATGAAAGGGCCACGAATATGCATCGGCCTCTGTTATCACTTTGAATAATTTCGGAATAATAATGGCCTATTTCATATAAATACATTTTCTCCATCCAGCTGGTTGAATTAGTCAAAAAGGATGGCAACATCATGAAAGACCCTCACCATCCTGGCCACACACTCATTTCCCTGCTACCTTCAGGTAGAAGGTGCAGGAACCTGAAAACTGCAACAACCAGGTTTAGTAATAGCCACTTCCCCACAGCCATCAGGCTATTAAATCTGGCTCGGACAAAACTCTGATTATTAATAACCCATTATCTGTTATTCGCACTTTATCTGTTTATTCATTCATGTGTGTATAATGGTATATGGACTCACTGATCTGTTTTGTAGTAAATGCCTAGTCTGCTCTGTGCGCTGAAGCAAAGCAAGAATTTCATTGTCCTATCAGGGACACATGGCATTACACTCACTTGAATTTGAACTTGAACTAGAAAGGAACCATGATTGTTTAAAACTTAGGTATGCACTTATAAATAACATTTTACTGTGGCAGCAATTGATAAATATTCCAAAGCACTAATACATACAAATATCGGTAAAAAAGGTCGGGTATCACAGGAGAGTGACCAGAAATATATTCCACTTTCTTACCTCAGATAGACAAGATGCTATCAGTAGATTAACCAGGGTTGGGAACTTCGCTCATCGTTTAACGTTTATAAGAGGATCGGCCAACGTAGAGATCCGCATCAAAGCCGAGTGAGGCATCGGAAGCGATCGTGCGAACGTAGCCGTGCATAAAGGTCATCACGAGGAATATGTCCTGTTGGCTTCAACAAGACGCGTGGCTCACGCGGAGCCCTCCTTCTGTGATAGTCCATTGGACTTGGAAGGATGTGTTTGTAGCAGATAGCGGACGTCATGCGAAATCCAGAGCATGGCACATATGTATCCATCACATGAATTAAAGAACACGCGATTAAAATATTTTAATTATTTATATCTATGAAAGAATGAGGACTTCTTACAACGGTTTATACATAAATTAATAACAATCAATATATAGAATGGAAAATAATTGAGCTTCCGATTATTGGTCGATTCCATGTGTAAAAGTATAGTACACATGGCATTGAATTGTGAATTATATGTAGATGGCATCGGCCCTCGAAGTCTCTGTCGTTCACGATGCCAAGTTAATCTAATATACTTTGCATGTACGTGATCTATCTGTCTTCGATTCCTCCATCTTCATGATCCAAACTAAAAGTCATTGATAAGCAAACATCAAATTATTTGGCAACGCATTCTAACTGCTCGGCGTTCACTGGGCAAAAACCTACCTCGCACATCTAACTTAAAATGTACCCCTCTCAAATTAAGTCTATGTTCTCCAGTAGTTGACTCTTTCACCCACAAGGAAACGTGTTCTGACTATCTACCCTGTATATTGTATCAACGTAAAACATGCATCAGTAATGATTTTGTGAAATTACAGCGGGATCAAAAGTTGGCCACAAAAACACTAGCGCCAGTCAGTTTATATTTACAGCGGGCAACATATCTAAATCGAAGAGTAAACAGTGCGAGAAAATCAGATTTTAAAAGACCCCAAAAGCTTGAAATATGGAAATGATGCGAGAAACACATGTGATTGACATAACGGGCGAAGTTTTAACACACACCAGGGGTAACAAGAGAAAGAACCGCACCAAAAAGAGTCAGATTCTATTTCTTACCCGGTATTCCAAACGCGACTAGAACAGGATAGTATATGCTCGCTGTGTAGTAAATTGCTGAATATCCCATTTTCCATCCGAAGCAGCGAATTTGCATAATGCGCAAACTCCTTTCATCCGCCGGTGCTTGCTTTCGAGACCTATTATACAATCAGGACACGTCGACTGTGACAATTAGTGCGATCGTCACTTCAGTAACCTCAGACACAGTCCACTGAACAAAGAACCCGTCAACAAATTTCGCTAATTGCATCATTGTACAGTGTATTTTGCAACTCAAGGGATGTCGCAAACAATTATTATTATTAGATTTCTTATGACTCTACTCCGACTGTAATAGTACAAACTTAGATTTTATACAGGGATATAGAAGCTTGAATGTAATTTAATTCAGGACGAGTATCACAATTGATAAGTGCAATTACTTATAGTGTCACTTGCAAAACTAAGAAAGGGGTATTACTTTGTTGGATGGGGTAGAGTAGACCTAGATCGGATAATTCATAGCGATCATTTAAATTTCTGTTTAACTGAGCATCTGACCTTTACGTGCACAGGGAAGTGATGCGGCACAGACGTTGTCACCATTTACCAAACTAAATACTTTAACATTTGGAATGTACTCCGTTGAACATATTGCATATGCTTCTTCAAACTAGCTGAAGTTACTATGAAGGTTGAAGATCAACCAGTAGGATGCATATAACTATACATCGTCGTCTATATCTCTCGTTTCCCTTTCCCCTGACACTTTGTCTGAACTACGGTCTCGACACAAAACTTTACCCATTCCTTTTCTCCCGTGATGCCGTTTGACCCATTGAGCTATTCCAGCTTTCTGTGTCCATCTGTAATTTGTGAACAGCTCAATTTAAGGATTGAGGAAATTGCAGCGTTGTGGACGTTGCCCAGACGTTCAAGCAAAACCAACTTCCCTTCATTGACACCATCTAAACATTACGCTGCCTCGCCCAAACCATCAGCATAATCAATGACCATCCTCACCCCGGTCATTCCCTTTCCTACCCAGTCCCGTCAGACAAGATGTGCAGAATTGCAAAACCTGTGTCGCCGGACTCAGGGAAGTCTCTTATCAGCGCCTATCAGACAACTGGACGGTCCTCCCTTCAGCTCAGCTGCGTTCCTGACATCCCATCTACTTTATCGGAGACTTTTAAACTGTGCATTTTTTCGTATTAAGTAGACTTTACTTGGATTTTACTTCATGCTTTGGCTGTTCACTTGTGCGCCGCCACATGTCCAGGGCTGATTACATTCCGCAGCCCTCACTCATCCTTGGAACACCTGGAGAAAAAGGACACCTACGTCAGACTACTAATCATATACGGCAGCTCTGCTTCAAATACCATTATCCCAACCAGGCTTATCTCCAAGCTCGGAGAGACAGGTTTTAGCACAACCCTCTGCAACTGCACCCTGTACATCCCGGCCACAATCAGTCAGGCTACGTGACAAGTTGTGCTCTACGATAATTTTCAACGCTGCTGCCTTAAAATGATGCGTTCGTGGCCCCTTACTATGCTACTCCTAGATTCGTGACTCTGCATCCAACTACTAATCCAACTCACTTTACAAGTTCGTAGCCGACACCACCGTAGAGGCTCCTATATCAAAGAATTACGAGGTGTAGTGCCGGTAGGCTATTGATAACCTTGTATCCTTGTGCCAAGACAATATATAATGATTTAATATATAACTAAATGTTAAATTTATGGATATGTGGATATTATTATAGTTGTATTTATGAAGGGGATCTCATGCCTGACTAATGCTCTGGAGGTTGTAAGAAGTAGAATAGATAAAGGCGAGCCAGTTGATGAGGTGTACCTGTACTTTCAGAAGACTTTGCGTAGATCCCACACAAGAGATTAGAGTTGAAAATTAGAGCACATGTTATTGGGGGTTGTGTATTGACATGGAGAGTGAACCGGTTGGCAGACAGGAAACAAAGAGAGGGAAATAACGGCTCCTTTTCACAATGCAGACAGTGACTAGTGGGTTACCGCGAGGCTCAGACCCGAGACTAAATTTATTTACAACATATGTTATCGATTTAGACAAGGGAATTAAATGTATCATCTCAAAGCTTGCGGATTGCACAGAACTGGGTGACAGTGTGAGGTGCGAGGAGGAGGCTATGAGGCTGCAGTGTGAATTCGATAGGTTGGGTGCGTGGGCAGGTTCATGGCAGTTGCAGTATTATATGGATCAATGTGAGGTTATCTACATTTGGGGCAACAATATTAAGGCAAATTATTACTGAATGGTGTCAGTTTAGGACATGGGGAGGTGCAACGAGACCTGGGTGTGCTTGTACATCAGTCAATGAAGGTAAGCATGCAGGTACAGCAGGCAGCAAAGAAAGTGTAGATGGTTTATGCATGCAACCTATAACGTAGCTACCTCAATACCACTAACCACGCCTACCCATATCAGTATAAATGTGAGATCCTACCTTTGTTCCTCCCTGTTGGTTCCAGCACGTCTGAAGACTAGATGCAGTCAGTGCTGGGACGTGTGTACCATGTGCTATAATAAAAGACTCAGTAAAGGTTACAGTGTGTTAGACTTCACTCCTTTACATGGTGTCAGCAAGTAAGCCTAGCGCCTCCTGTTTCTCGGTTTTTATTTCCCCCTTGTGTATCAGTGTTTAATTTCATTTTGTCATGGCATCTTCATGCCGAAGGCCATCTCCCCTTGTCTTTGACGCTGACATTGCGGAACGATGGGCTACTTTCGTGATGGACTTCAATCACTTCGTTAATATTGTGCACCGAAATGACCCAGATGCGGTCAAAGCCTCCCTTCTGTTGAACCTTGCCGGTCCAGACGCCATGAAACGGGCTCAAGCTTTCGTCTACACGCCAGCGGTCCTGGATGACAACGACCAGGTCGTCGAGCCGGCGGAATCTGCTAATGACCCGGTATGTCTCTTGCGCAAGTTTGCCGAGATTTGTGACTTGGCCGCCAACCGCATATTGGAGCGGGCTAGATTCTTTACTCGTAAGCAGCAGCCTGATGAGCCTGTTGAGTGATTTATCGCCGACCTGCGCTACCTGGCTCAGCGGTGCCGTTTCGATACCATGCGTGATCAACTCACCAGGGATATCCTGGTCACCGGCATGCTAGATCAGAAACTACGTGCAGATCTGCTTCAGAAGCCGGACCTCACTCTAACTCAGGCTATGCATGCCTGCCGTATCGCTGAAGTGGTAGTCCCGCCACATGGGCTGAGGGGGTCTGAAAACCGTACTGTAAATCTAACGGGCTTCGCCGTGCCTCGTCGCAGGCAGGACAATTTTCGCCCTCCGCCGCGTCCCGCCCGCACATCCAGGGTCCCGATTACCAAGAAGTGCCCCAACTGCAGTTATGTCCACTACATGCAGTCCCAGTGCCCGGCATTTGGAAAAGCCTGTAATTTCTGTGGTAAAATGAACCATTTTGCAGCTGTATGCCGCTCCCGTGGGAACGCTCCCCAACCTTCCAGACAATTCTTAAACAACCTTCAGCAGGTTGATAATGACCTCGATTCTCAGTCTTCTGCCGACACTGCCCCCGACTCTGACCTCAGCATTTCCATGGGAGACACCAGTATTTACACTCTCCTCCATAGCCGATCTCGCCTCCCCGATCCTTCTGTGCTCGTTACTGTGAACAACAAGTCCTTCTCTGCGAAGCTGGATACTGGTGCAAGAGTGAATGTTATGTCAACTTCACTGTTCAACAAGATAAGGAATAATGAGCTGTTGACTGCTGATCGCTCTATACTACGTGCTTATGGGGGAGAAGAACGTAGTGGGGAGGGCCACCTTCCACTGTGTGCTGCAGAAAGCATCCCGTGACCTGTCGTTCTTCATTCTGGACTGTGACTGCGTGACTCTTTTGAGTAATCAAGCCGGCCAGGAACTTGGTCTAGTGTCTTTCGACCGCACGGTCCACGAAGTGTGTGTGATGCTGAACCCACTCTCCGAGTACCCCGACCTATTCGATGACAAATTGGGGAAGCTGCCTCTTGTGTACAAGATTGCTACTGACCCCTCTGTCACGCCTGTGATCCGTGCACCACACAGGGTGTCGTTCGCTATGAAGGACAAGGTGGAAGCCATGCTGAACAACATGGTTAATATGGGGGTGTTTGAAGCCGTCAGCGATCCCACCGAGTGGGTCTCCACCATGTTCGCCACCACGAAGAAGGGTAAGAACGAAATACGGGTGTGCATCAACCCAAGGATTTAAATATGGCTATAAAACGTCCCCACTACCCCATGCGGACTGTAGAAGTTGTTGCTGCCCAGGTCGGTCAGGCCACAGTGTTTTCGGTCCTCGATGCCAGAAGCTCGTTCTGGCAAATTCCTCTGGACAGACGCTCCTCGGACTTAACTACATTTAGTACACCCTTCGGAAGGTTCAAGTTTTTACGAATGCCGTTCGGCATCAACTCTGCTAGCGAGGTGTTTCAGCGCTCCATGGAGCAACTGTTTGCCGGTCTGCCGTGTGCCATTATTGTGGATGACATTCTTGTTTATGGGAGAGATGCTGCTGAGCATGATCGCAACCTCCGACGGATTCTTGACCGCGCTCGCCAGATCAACCTAAAGCTGAACCCGTCTAAATGCAGGTTTCGTGTAGCTGAGGTGCTATATGTTGGCCACATTTTCACGTCCCGCGGGCTGAAACCTGATCCGCAGAAGACAAACGCTATCTCCGAGCTGCCTGCCCCGACTGATGTTACCAGCCTGCAGCGGTTCCTGGGTATGGTCAATTACCTGGGCAAGTTTATCCCGAACTTCAGCGATCTGAGCGCGCCCCTGAGGCAACTGACAAAGAAGGACATCGCCTGTCCTGGTTTCCCCAACACCAGCAGGCTTTCGATCTCCTCAAAACGAAGTTGATCAGCACACCGACTCTTCGGTTCTTCAATCTGCAGCGTCCAATCGTGGTGACGTGCGATGCTTCCCGTTTTGGACTCGGTACTGCCTGCCTGCAGCTCTATGGTGATGGCTCGCTGCAGCCCATATCCTATGCCTCGCGGACAATGACGGACACCGAGCAGCGCTATGCTCAAATAGAGAAGGAGCTTCTGGCGGTTGTGTTTGCCTGCTCCAAATTTAAGGACTTCCTTTTCGGTGCCAGGTTCACTGTCGAGACGGATCATCAACCTTTAGTGACTATCCTCAACAAGCCGATCCACATCGCCCCGGCCAGACTGCAGCGGATGATGCTGCAACTACAGCGGTTCGACTTCAAGATCGTGTACAAGAAGGGCACTGAGATGCACGTGGCTGACGCCCTGTCCAGAGCTCCCGGTCCTCCTGCGACAGACATCCCTACGAACTTGCAGGTTCTCAACGTCAATTTCGTTCCCTCCAAACAGCTGCAGTGCCTGGTTGAGCACACTGCCAACGACCCCGATCTGCAACAGCTTGCTGCTGTCATCAGGCGCGGGTGGCCCGACAAGCGCACCTCGTTGCCTGCGGGTGTACTTCCTTTCTTTCTGGTTCGCGATGAACTGGTGCTCCGGGACGGGATCATCATCAAGGTTCACAAGGTGGTCGTCCCTGCCTCCCTGTATGCCTCGTACTACACCGCTGCCCACATGGGGCACCCAGGAGCCGATGCCACAGTCTCACATGCCCAAGAACAGTACTATTGGCCTGGCATGGCAAAGTACATTAAGGCCCATGTAGCCTCCTGCCTTGATTGCAACTCTCTTGCCCCTCACCAGCAGCGCCAGCCACGCCAGCCGCTTCTACAACAGCCGGCCCCTGACATGCCCTGGTCATCGCTGGCCGCAGACGTTCTTGATTGGCGTGGTAAGCAATACCTCGTATTGGTTGATTCCTACTCGAACTGGTTCGAAGTGGACCTTCTCCCTGCCATCACCTCTGAGATGGTCCTCAGTAACCTACGCCGACACTTCGCCACCTTTGGGTCCCCGGTCCGTTTACAGACCGACAACGGCCGTCAGTTCACCAGCACTGAGTTTAAAGCTTTTGCCGTGAAGTGGAACTTCACTCATTTCACCAGCAGCCCAGAATACCCGCAGCGCAATGGCCTGGCCGAACGTGCTGTCCGCAGCGCCAAGACCTTGCTCGAACAGTCTCGTCTCTCCAACAGTGATTTCTACCAGGGCTTGTTAAACCTCCGTAACATTTTCAGGGACAATACCATGGGATTCCCTGCTCAACGTCTGATGTCACGCGTTCTTCGCCCTCCTATGCCGATCGCAAAACAATCCTTGGTGCCAAAGGTCCTTCAGCCTGCTGCTGTCCAGCAGCGGATTGCTCAACGGCATGAAGTTCAGCGCCGCTCCCACGACAAGTCCTGCCGCCCCCTCTCACCTCTGCTGCCTGGCCAGTTCGTTCGCTTGCAGACTTCTACCGGTTTCTCCCGACTCGCAACCGTGGTCGGGGTGGACAATTCGCCACGTTCCTACTTGGTGGACTTTGAAGAGACTATCTATCGCCGCAGCCGCCAGCACCTGTTGGCTGTCAACGAGCCTAAGCCATCCCATGCGGCCCCGCATGCTCCTCGGTTGCGATTCGAGCCTGCTCCCACTAACTACCCCTCGACTCGCATGCCCCCATCTGCCCGTTCGCCGCGGTCCCCTCACCATGGTCTTTCTCTGGGTTTCTCAACCCCTGTCCGCTCCTCCCCTTCCCGCGCTCCTCTCTCACCGCCTGCTCCAATCTCTCTTGCACAGTCCCCTTCCACAGGCTCTCCTGTGCCGGTCGGGTCCCCTTCCGCATTCCAGGCTGAGTCTCCGCCTGCGTTCTCCATTCCAGCTGTTCCTGCTCCTCCTCCTCTTCTTTCGGATGGGGAGGGTGAGGGTGCCATGCGCACCCGCTCGGGTCGGGTTGTCAGACCTCCTGACCGTTACGGTGATTTCGTTTAGATTTGCAGGTTTTGTATAATCTCCCTCCCACTGTTGTATCTTTGATTTCTTAATTTCCCAAGGGGAAGGATGTAGATGGTTTATGCATGCAACCTATAACGTAGCTACCTCAATACCACTAACCACGCCTACCCATATCAGTATAACTGTGAGATCCTCCCTTTGTTCCTCCCTGTTGGTTCCAGCACGTCTGAAGACTAGATGCAGTCAGTGCTGGGACATGTGTACCATGTGCTATAATAAAAGACTCAGTAAAGGTTACAGTGTGTTAGACTTCACTCCTTTACATGGTGTCAGCAAGTAAGCCTAGCGCCTCCTGTTTCTCGGTTTTTATTTCTCCCTTGTGTATCAGTGTTTAATTTCATGTTGTCATGGCATCTTCATGCCGAAGGCCATCTCCCCTTGTCTTTGACGCTGACATTGCGGAACGATGGGCTACTTTCGTGATGGACTGCAGCAGGAGTACAACTGCAGTTGTACAGGGGCCCGGTGAGACCGCACCTGGAGCATTGTGTGAAGTTTTGGTCTTCTTCTTTGAGGACATACATTCTTACTATTACGCAAGGGCAGATAAGGTTCGCCAGGTTAAATCCCGGGATGGCGGGATTGACATATGATGAAAGAATGGATCGACATGAATTATATTGACAGGAAATTAGAAGGGTAATCGGGGATCTTATAGAAACATAGACAATTCTTTACCAATCAATGAATCAATCAATCAACCTTTATTGTCATCTTGCAAGCAACAGTTGTACAGTGCAAAATGAAAAGACGTTTCCCAGGGAATAGCGGAGATTAAATTTAAAACATTTAAAACATTTCACACATAATACTAAAAACAATCCAGTCCCTGATGGAACAGTATAAATAGTTAAAAGCAGGTAAAACACAACGTTAAAATACAATAAACCAATCATAAATTGTCCGGGGCAGCTGATTTGAGTGGCCAGTGCCAGTTATTAAAGTGGCTGTTATTAAAGTGGCTGAGATTACGGATTGGAAATGATAGATGCAGAAAGAAATGTTCCCGATGTCGGAGAAGTCTAGAACTAGGGATCACAGTTTAACAATAAGGAGTGGGTCATTTAGGACAGAGATGAGGAAAAATATTTTCACCCAGAGAGTAGTGAATCTGAGTAAAGATCTGCCACAAACGGCAGTATGGGGCTATTTCACTGGATATTTTCAACAGAGAGTTACATTGAGCTCTTAGGGCTAAAGTAATCATGAGTAATGGGGAAAAAGAAGAAACGGGATACTGATTTTGGATGATCAACCACGATCATATTGAATGGCGGTGCTGTCTCGAAGTGCCGAATTGGCTACTCCTGCTCCTATTTTCTGTGTTTAGGCTGTGGGCCGAGCACAACACATGTGTCCAGAAATCAATTTTCGTGACCCAGGTCTCGGACCTACATGAAATTTTACACAGATTTCGATGAAATATAATTGAGAAGGAAGTCATAACTCGTCATTGCCAAAGGTTGCACATTAATTAATTAAACTAATTAGAAAATGAGATCGGAAAAGTAAGCGCCATCTAGTGTCCAATGCCCATATTACACCATGGGGAGCCTATTTCCGTGTTGCAGTCCATTTAATACATATACAGTGCATTCAGAAAGTATTCAGACCCCTTCACTTTTTCCACATTTTGTTACATTACACCCTTATTCTAAAATTGGTTACAGTCATTTTTTTAAATCATCAATCTACGCACAATACCTCATAATATAAAAGCGAAAACAGGTGTTTAGTAATTTTTGCAAAATAATTAAAAATAAATAACTGAAATATCACATTTACGTAAGTATTGAGACCCTTTGCTGTGACTCTCAAAATTGAGCTTTGGTGCATCCTGTTTCCATTGATTATCCTTGAGATGTTTCTACAACTTAATAGGAGTCTACAAGTGGTAAATTAAATTGATTGTACATGATTTGGAAAGGCACCCACCTGTCTATATAAGGTCCCACAGTTGACAGTGCATGTCAGACCAAAAAACAAGCCATGAAGACGAAGGAATTGTCTGTAGACCTCCGAGACAGGATTGTGTTGAGACACAGATATGGGGAAGGGTATAAAACATGTTTTGGAGCATTGCATGTCCCGAAGAGCACAGTGGCCTCCGTCATTCATAAATAGAACTTTGAAACCACCAGGACTCTTCACAGAGCCTGGCCAAACTGAGCAATCGGGGGAGAAGGGCCTTAGGATAGAGACTTACTAACATATTCAGGGAGGTGGCCAAGAACCCGATGGTCACTCTGACAGAGCTTCAGAGTTCCTCTGTATAGATGGGAGAAACTTCCAGAAGGACAACTATATCTGCATCACTCCACCAATCAGGCCTTTATTGTAGAGTGGCCAGACAGAAGCCACTCTACAATAAGGCACTCTACAGTTAAAGGCACATGACAGCCAGCTTGTAGTTTGCCAAAAGGCAACTAAGCAAGATTCCCTGACCTGATGAAACTAAGATTGAACTCTTTGGCCTGAATGCCGAGTGTCACGTCTGGAGGAAAACAGGCACCGCTCATCACCTGTCCAATACCATATCTACGGTGAAGCATGGTGGTGGCAGTAGGGATGTTTTTCAGCGGTAGGAACTGGGAGACCAGTCAGGATCGAGGTAAAGATGAACGGAGCAAAGTATATAGAGATCCTTGATGAAAACATGCTCCAGAGCGTTCAGGACCTCGGACTGGGGCAGACGTTCATCTTCCAACAGGACAACGACCTAAAGCTCACGTCCAAGCCATCGCAGGAGTGGCTTTGTGACAAGTCTGTGAATGTCCGTAAGTGGCCCGAACAGAGCCCGGACTTGAATCCGATCGAACATCTCTGGAGGGCATGTGCTGGACAACTATCCCCAGTCTTTACCGACATTTTTAATCTCTCACTGGCCCAGGGTGTTGTCCCCACTTGCCTCAAGACATCAACCATCGTGCCAGTGCCCAAACAGTCAGCCACAGGGAGCCTCAACGATTTCCGCCCAGTGGCACTCACCCCTGTCATTGCTAAGTGCTTTGAGCGGCTGATCTTGGCTCACCTCAAAGCCAGCCTCCCCCCCACACTGGACCCCCATCAGTTTGCCTACCGGGCCAACAGGTCTACAGAGGACGCCATATCGGCGGCCCTACACTATGCCCTGACCCACCTGGACAACAACAACTCCTACATCAGGTTGCTGTTCATTGATTTCAGCTCCGCTTTTAACACTGTCATCCCCGCCAGCTTGATCACCAAACTCAGCGGGCTAGGCATCTCCACCTCCCTCTGCAACTGGACACTGGATTTCCTCACCAACAGACCACAGTCTGTTAGGGTCAACAACCGCACCTCCACCACTATAACACTGAACACCGGCGTGCCACAGGGCTGTGTGCTCAGCCCTCTCCTCTACTCCCTCTTCACCCACGACAGCATCCCTAAGTACGGATCCAACGCCATCATTAAGTTTGCTGACGACACCACGGTGGTAGGACTGATCAGTGACAACGATGAGTCAGCCTACAGAGAGGAGGTCCAGCACCTGACAACCTGGTGTGCCAATAATAACCTCGTCCTCAACTCCAAGAAGACGAAGGAACTTATTGTCGACTTCAGGAAGGTCAGAGGGGGCAGACATACCCCCATCCATATAAACGGGACTGAGGTGGAGCGCGTCTCCAGCTACAAATTCCTCGGGGTACACATCTCGGAGGATTTGTCCTGGTCCCTCAACACCTCCAAGCTGATCAAAAAGGCACAGCAGCGCCTTTACTTCCTGAGGAGGCTCAAGAAAGCCCACCTGTCCCCCCAGATCCTGACCAACTTCTACCGGTGTACCATCGAGAGCATCCTGACCGCCTGCTTCACGGTATGGTACAGCAGCTGCACTGTTGCGGACAGGAAGGCACTACAACGGGTGGTGAAAACCGCGCAGCACATCATCGGTGCCCCGCTCCCTGCCATGGATGCCCTCCACCGAAAACGGTGTCTGAAACGGGCTGGGAAGATCATTAAAGACCCCTCCCACCCCAACCATGGACTGTTTGCCCTCCTCCCATGAGGGAGGCGGTACAGGAGCCTCAGGTCTCGTACCAGTAGGATGAGGAACAGCTTCTACAATCATACCGTCGTATTGCTGAACTCGGAGTCCCGCCGATAGATTCCTCCGGTCTCTCCGTCCCCATTGTTTAATTATTCTGTATTTTTTATTATTCTGTATCCTCTTTTTTTTTAAATGTCTATATTGCACTACTACGGACTGACGCAAAACTGCATTTCGTTGTACCCATACTCAGTATTTGTGCAATGACATTAAAGTTGAATTGAATTGAATTGAATTGAATTGAAAAAATAGCTGTGCATCAACACTCCCCATCCAACATGAGAGAGCTTGAGAGGATATGCAGAGAAGATTGGGATAAATTACCCAAATACAGGTGTGCCAAGCTTGTAGCGTGGTACCCAAGAAGACTTGAGGTTGTAATCACTGCCAAAGGTGCCTCAATAAAGTACGATTAAAGGGTCTGAATACTTATGTAAATGTGATATTTCAGTTATTTATTTTTGATTATTTAGCAAACATTTCTAAACACCTGTTTTCACTTTTTTATTGTGGGCTATTGTATGTTGATTGCTGATAAAAAACGTTTTTTATTCCATTTTAGAATAAGGCTGGAACGTAACAAAATGTGGAAAAAGTGAAGGGGTCTGAATACTTTCTGAATGCACTGTATATGTGACGTGAACATGACTGTAATCATATATAATTAAGTGTAATTATATTACATACAAATAATATAATAAATATTATTGTGAGTGTGTTCTTTGAATGAGACTGCCGCAGAAGTCCTTTGCAAATGAGGGCTATTACCTTTAACCTAAAATAACTCCAAAAATGTTGCATTGTTTGAGTATCTGCAGTTTGTGTGTATGTATGTGTTTACATGTCAAACGTGTATCTGTAATAATAATATAATAATATATTTTATTGTCATTGCACATAAGCGCAACGAGATTTGTTATGCAGCTTCCAACCGATGTCATAACATAAATAAATAATACAATTTGGATTTAGATGTCCCGAGAACATGGATTGTAAAAAGAACAGTAAAACAGTCAAAACAGTTCACAGAGCAAAGTGTAGATGTGAGGTTGTAAGTGTGTATGTTCATTATGGCTCAGTGCCTACAGTGCATGTCCACACAAACCCTTCTGTGTGTGAATGTGCATGGGGCTTTGAAGAGTGGAGGGGCAGAAGCTACAGAAAAAAAACATATCTTAGTACTTAGGTCTCATGGAGTTCAATTCATAAAATGTGAACCTTTTAATGTCAGTGAGACTTACACTGTAATTTACTGCCATAGATCAGTTAGTTCTAGTGGAAGAGCAGAGACTGCAGAATAGCCAGATAAAGACACATCTCATAGTACTTAAGTCTGCATGAACTTCAATCATAAAATGTCAACCTCTTCTTAATGTCACTGAGACTTACATTGTTATTTATTACCATAGATAAGTTAGTTCAAGTTCAAGTGGAGGGGCAGAGGCTACAGAAAAAACACATCTCAGTCATTAAGTCTGCATGCAATTCATAAATTCTCAACCTCTTCTTAATGTAAATGAGATTAAGTTACTAAGTTACTACCATAGATAAATTAATTCAAGTTCAAGGTACATACACCAATTGATTTCAAAATAAACATCAACGATTTCTGACCATTTCTCACTCCGATGGAAGCCTATAAAGTGCAGTCAATATGCCTCCGTTTCCCCCCGTGGTCGGGGCCTGGAAACGGCCGCTAAGGAGGCACTTGGTACAGCCTATCCACCTCGGAGATGATCGCAACACACTCCTCGGCTTCCGCTTTCGCGAATCGTCCGCTTCTTAACGGAGACCGCGACTTCACTATGTGAAGTACATAGGCCCCGCGGTCGGAGCACTTTTTCTCGGTAAGTGATCGCAGGCAGCTCCGAGATTAGATGTTAAAGAAGACGTATTTGCCTTCAACAAGCAAGCATTAATGACAAACTTAATTTACTTTGTTATGGATACACATAGTTTAGGCCATGAATGAATGAATGTATAATGAATGATTGAATGAATGAATGAATGAATGAATGGATGAATGAATGAATGAATGAATGAATGAATGAATGAATGAATGAATGAATGAATGAATGAATGAATGAATTTACAGCCTCCAAATCTCATTTTTTTCAGAATAAAAAAGGAGATATTAAATTAATTAAAGTCCATACAGATTAATTTCCATAAATTCAGACTTTAGATCTTACCTTTAGTTCCGTGAGTTGGGTCACGAACTTGCACACAAAAAATCTCCTCGGCCCACAGCATAGATTCTGTTTTTTCTATATCCATTATCTTGTATCTGTACACTGGGGACGGCTTCACGTCAATCGTGTATTGTCTATTTGTTGACAAGTTGGCTAGCTCTCACCAAAAAGGCTTTTTTCTGTACCTCGATGCACCTAATAATATAGGAAACTAAACTAAATTGATCTTAACTGAATCATCAGATATCTTATCCTTGACGTTTGATGTCGACGGCTTAGTTTATCTATATTTCTGCATTAATTTCAGTTAATTTAGATTAATTTGTTATTGTCACGTATGCCGAGGTACAACATTTTAACGGTATATCCTAGGCAATTAACGTCGAAGGGTTATATAGCATGAACACATGCCCTTCAGCCCACTTTGTACATATCTGACCAAGTGGGCCTACTGAGCCAGCTTCATTTATCATTCGCTGCATTTATGCAAGCCTTCTTAACTCTTCATAACTCTACATCTGACCAACTGACTTTTAAAAGTAGGAAACAACACGAGTATCCTTTTCAGTAACTTCCTCTGACAGCTCATTCCAGATTCGGTCCAATCTCGGAATTGAGACGAAGGTCTGACATCCTTTTTAAATCTCAAACTTCTCACCGCAAGGGAATAGATTACAGGAAAGTTGGCAAGCATATCTACATGATGTTAATAAATAGATAGGGTACTGGAAGATTGCATGGTGTCACTGCCTGCCAATCTGAAAAGGAGCCGTTAATTCCCACTCTTTGTTTCCTGTCTGCCAACCAGTTCATTCTCCATGTCAATACCCCAATAACATGTGCTCTAATTTTGAACACTAATCCCTTGTGTGGGATCTTCTCAAAGGCTTTCTGAAAGTACAGATACACCACATCAACTGGCTCACCCTTATCCATTCAACTTCTTACAACCTCAAAAACTCCAGAAGATTAGTCAGGCATGAGATCCCTTTCATAAATACAAATATAAGAATATCCACATATCCATGAGTTTAACATATAGTCATATATTAAACAATTGGATATTGTCTTGGCACAAGGATGCAAGGTTTCCAATTGCCTTCCGGTACTACACCTCGTAATTGATTTATTTTTTTATTTTTTGTATGGCTTTTTTGATTAGTGTATAAATGTAAATAATTTGGTGTACATATAGTGGCTGGTGTACATATGGTGTACATATAGCTGCGAAATTTGTATAAGATAATTACAAGCAGTTGAATAAGGGGTGGGAATTAATGAGCTTTTACTTCTTCCTGCTCCTTTTCGGACACATCCGATTTCATTTATTTATAGATATTGTTTATGACACATTATAAATATTCTTGTTTTGTTTTTTTGTATGCTGTTTCACACTTGCTTTTTATTCTTTTATTCTGTTCGAAATAAATAATAAAATAAATAAATTAATAAATACATATAGGAGTATATATAGGAGTGGTGTCGGCTGCGAACTCGGAAAGTGAGTTGGAGTAGTAGTTGGCTGCAGAGTCATAAGTCTAGAAGTAGCATAGAAGGGGGCCACAGTCCCATCATTTTAAAGCAGCAGCGTTGAAAATTATCGTAGAGCACAACTTGTCACGTAGCCTCACTAATGGTGGCCTGGATGTATAGGGTGCAGTTGCAGAGGGATGTGCTAAATCCTGTTACAACGAGTTTGGAGATAAGCTTGGTAGGGATAATGGTATTTGAAGCAGAGCTCCAGAATATGATTAGGAGTCGGACGTAGGTGCCCTTCTTCTCCAGGTGTTCCAAGGATGAGTGCAGGGCTACGGAATGTGATCAGCCTGGACATGTGGCGGCGAACAAGTGGACAGCCAAAGGATAAAGTAAAATCCATGTAAAGTCTATTTAACTCCGAAAAAAACCCAGTTTAAATGTCTCCGTCAAAGTAGATGGGATGTCAGGAACGCAGCTGAGCTGAAGAGAGCACCATCAAGTTGTCTGGTAATTGCTGAGAAGAAACTGTGCCTGAGTCCGAGACATAGGTTCTGAAATTCTGCACATCTTGTCTGACATGACTGGGTAGAAAAGGGAGTGACAGGGGTGAGGATGGTCATTGATTATGCAGCTGGTCTGGGCCAGGCGTAATATTTAGATGATGTCAATGAAGGGAAGTTGTTTTGCTTGAGCGTCTGGGCAACGTCCACAACGCTGCAATTTCTTCCGTCCTTAAATGGAGCTGTTCACAAACTATAGATGGACACAGAAAGCTGGAATAACTCAATGGGTCAAACGGCATCTCGGGAGAAAAGGAATGGGTAACGTTTTGTGTCGAGACCGTACTTCAGACAAAGAGTCAGGGGAAAGGGAAACGAGAGATATAGTCGTCGATGTTGCGTGATATACATCCTAATGTTTGCCTTTCATCGAAAGATAGAAACATAGAAAATAGGTGCAAGAGTAGGCCATTCGGCCCATCGAGTCTGCACCGCCATTCAACATGATCACGGCTGATCATCCAACTCAGTATCCTGTACCTGCCTTCTCTCCATACCCCCTGATCCCTTTAGCCACAAGGGCCAGATCTAACCCTCTGAAATATAGCCAATCAACTGGCCTCAACTACCTTCTCTGGCAGAGAATCCCAGAGATTCACCACTCTCTGTGTGAAAATGTTTTTCTCATCTCGGTCCTAAATGCTCCGGTGGCTGGGACGGCGTTCTGGCGGCGGTGACCTAAGTCCTGGGTTCAGCTGCGGGCCTGTGGTTGCGTACGCTGGACTGGAGGGCGGTAGCTTCGACCACCCCGGGCCGCGGTGTTTGAGCCGGCCCGTTGCGGGGTTCGGTGAGCCGCAGGACTGATTTACCATCGCCCGGTGGGGAATCGCCTCGGCGCAGAGGGAGAAGAGGAGGGAAGAGACTGCAGCCCTAAGATTTTTGCCTCCACCACAGTGAGGTGCTTGGAGGACTCACTGTGGTGGTTTTAATTTGTGTTTATTGTTGTTATTATTGTATGATTATATGTATGACTGAAGGCACGACATTTCGTTCAGACCGTAAGGTTTGAATGACAATAAATGCATTCAATTCAATTCAATTCAATAAAATATTTCCCCCTTATCGTTAAACTGGGACCCCTTGTTCTGGACTTCCCCAACATCGGGAACAATCTTCCTGCATCTAGCCTGTCCAACCCCTTAAGAATGTTGTACGTTTCTAAAACATTCCCCGTCAATCTTCTAAATTCTAGCGAGTACAAGCCGTGTCTATCCAGTCTTTCTTCATATGAAAGTCCTGACATCCCAGGATTCAGTCTGGTGAACAGTCTCTGTACGCCCTCTACGGCAAGAATGTCTTTCCTCAGATTAGGAGAACAAAACTGTACGTAATACTCCAGGTGTGGTCTCACCAAGACCCTGCACAACTGCAGTAGAACCTCATATGCAATCATATGCAATATGTTCATCGAATTACATTACAAATTTTCTTGTATTTAGAGTTTGGTAAATGGTGACAACATATGTGCTAAATCTCTTCCCTGTGAACGTAAAAGTCAGATGCTCAATTCAACAGAAATTCAAGAGATCGCTTTTAATTATCCGATCCAGAACTACACTACCTCATCCAACAAAGTAATACCCCTTTCTTAGTTTTGCAAGTTACACTATAAGTAATTGCGCTTGTCAAATGTGATCCTCGTCCTGAATTAAATCACATTCAATCTTCTATATCCCTGTATAAAATCTATGTTTGTACTATTACAGTCGGAGTAGAGACATAAGAAATCTAAAAATAATAATTGTTTGCAACATCCATTGAGGTGCCAAATTCATTGTACGATGATGCAATGAGCGAAAGCTGTTAACGGGTTCTTTGTTCAGTGGACTGTGTCTGGGGTGACTGAAGTGACTGAAGTGACGGTCGCACTAATTGTCACAGTCGACGTGCCCTGATTGTATAATAGATCTCAAAACTAAGCACCAGTGAATGAAAGGAGTTAGCGCATTATCCAAATTCGCTGCTTCGGATGGAAAATGGGATATTCAGCAATTTACTACATAGCGAGCATATACTATCCTGTTATTGTCGCGTTTGGGATACCGGGTAAGAAATAGAAGCTAACTCTTTTTGGTGCAGTTCTTTCTCTTGTTACCCCTGGTGTGTGTTAAAACGTCGCCCGCTATGTCCATCACGTGTGTTTATCGCATCAATTTTCAGGTTTCAAGCTTTTGGAGTATTTTAAAATCTGATTTACTCGCACTGCTTACTCTTCGATTTAGATATGTTGCCCGTTGTAAACATAAACTGACTGGCGCTAGTGTTTTTGTGGCCAACATTTGATCCCGCTGTAATTTCAAAAATCATCACCGAAGCATTTTTTACGTTGATACAATATGCAGGGTAGATAGTCAGAACACGTTTCTTTCTGAGTGAAAGAGTCAACTACTAGAGGACAGAGGCTTAATTTGAGAGGGGTACATTTTAAGTTAGATGGGCGAGTTAAGTTTTTGCCCAGTGAACGCCGAGTACTTAGAATGCGCTGCCAATGCTCTGATGGTATAAAATTTGATGTCTGCTTATCAACGACTTTAAGATTGGAGCATGAAGACATAAAGATCACGTACATGCAAAGTATGTTAGATTAACTTGGCAGTGTGTACGACACAGATCGAGGGCCGATGCCATCTACGTGTAATTCATGGTTCAATGCCACGTGCACTATACATAGACTATTAAAGCAGGAAGGGCCAAATAAGTCGAAGCTCAATTATTTTCCATTCTATATATTGGTTTTTATTAATTTATGTATAAACCGTTGTAAGAATTCTTCATTCATTCATAGATATGAATAAGTAAAATATTTTAATCGCGTGCTTTTTAATTCATGTGATGGAAATACATATGTGCCATGCTCTGGATTTCGCATGACGTCCGCTATCTGTTACAAACAAATCCTTCCAAGTCCAATGGACTATCACAGAAGGACGGCTCCGCGTGAGCCACGCCTCTTGTTGGAGCCAACAGGACATATTCCTCGTGGTGACCTTTATGCACGGCTACATTCGTACGGTCGCTTCCGATGACTCACTCGGCTTTGATGATCATCTCTACGTTGGCCGATCCTCTTATAAACTTAAAACGCCGAGCGAATTTCCCAAACCTGGTTAATTTACTGCTAACATCTTGTCTATCTGAGGAAAGAAACTGGAATATATTTCTGGTCACTCTCGTGTGATACCCTACCTATGCGACCGACATTTTTTTAATGTATTACTGCTTTGGAATAATTATCAATTGCTATCATAGTAAAATGTAAGTTCATACGTTTAAAAAAAATGATGGTTCCTATCTGTGACGTGTTTGACTAATTCGAACAGCTGGATAGAGAAAATGTGTTTAAATGAAATAGGCTATTATTATTTCGAAATTATTTAAAGTGATAACAGAGGCCGATGCATATTCGTGGCCCTTTCATTGCAATTGTCAACTCTCTAACCTTTGGGAAATACATTTTCGTTTATTTTATCATATTACATTAAGTAATAAGTAATACAGCTCTTTGATTTATTCTGATGTATCTCCACTCGATCACTTAACAAACGATGTAACCGACCTATTAGTGACGTTGATATGTCGTAACAGCCATTATTCCCAACGTGTGAGTATTTGAAGTTGAACAAGTTCATTATCGTTCGGATCCGTGTTGTATTTGGCAGAAACCTATTGCGTCCGGTGGTGGTTGCAATCAGCTCCAGGATTGAAATCGTTTTCACCAGGGCAGAGACCTGTTTCCCCAGGTACGCGAAAAGAACCGATGAGATTGGCTGCGTTTGCAACAAGGATTCCTTTATCACTATTGTTCCTCTTGTTTCCATGCAGTGAACTTAATGGCAATCGTGATCCTCTCCCGTGGAAAATGCGGTCTTTCCAAGTGCATCACTCGTTACCTGGTGGCGATGGCAGCGGCAGACCTCATGGTGGTCATCGTCGTTGCATTATTGGAGCAGACGAATATGATTCATAAATATTCCCGTTTATTGCTCATCACTCCAATTTGTGCTCTGACAACTGTTTTGAGGGTTGCAACTACGGGCTCTTCTGTTTGGCTTACGGTGGCTTTCACCTTCGATCGCTTCATCGCAATTTGCTGCCAACAGTTGCAGATAAGGTATTGTAGTGAAAGAACTGCGACGATGGTTATAGTAGTGGTGACAATATTGTGCTTTGCGAGATGTATCACGGTGTACTTTGCAATAGAGCCTTACGCCATAATTGATCACGTGCCATGGGGATGCATCTTAATAGCAGGATACTACACTTCCTCCATGTGGAAAGCGTTCGAGTTAATTGACAGTATCTTGACACCGTTATTACCAATCGCGTTAATTCTACTGTTTAATGGGTTGACAGTTAGACATATTATTGCGGCAAATAGAGTTCGCCAACGTCTGCGGAACAACAGCGAAAATCAGAAGGATCCAGAAGTGGAAAACCGGAGAAAGTCAATGGTTTTGCTGTTTGCTCTGTCAGCCAATTTCATATTATTGTGGATGCCTTATGTGGTATCTTCTGTCAACTGGCAAATACAAAATTATTTTTACACAGACAGATATATGAGTAACCCAACATATATCCTGCAGCAACCTGGGTTTATGTTTAAATTCCTCAGCACCTGCACCAACACATGTATCTATATACTGTCACAGAGGAAAATCAGAGAGGAGCTGAAGAATGGTGTGAAATTCGTGCTTACACTGAATGGTCATTGTTGTAAATAGCACGCAAATCTAATATAAAATCAGCTGGGCGGCCGCATAAAAGTTAATGGAACTCCGATGCAGTTTTGGAAATGTATCAGGAATGTATGTAACAGTCAGTAGGTTTGTGCTGCCACGTCAGGCAACAAGATCATTTCGAATCAATTCGTGAAACTGCGCCTGCGCAGTAAATACCTATGGCTTGATGTTTATGCAAGGAAACGTGTTTTCCAAGCCATATGTTTATTGATACCTGGTGTATCGTTTTAATATAATTCAACGGACATTTATGGAAGTAGCCAAGCATCTGTAATTACAAATTAAATAAAAGTCAAAAAATCGAAAACCTTCGGTGATCTCAAAATATAATGCAAGTGCATGTGGACAGTTGGCAATTGTTTTTGCACCGAGGACCGCATTCAGATTACAGACATTTTTTTAATTGGACAGACGAATAAAATACTCATAGTATGATTAAAAAACATTAAATCGCCGGATTACTCACCGCTTTGGTATCCGTGTTTTTCTCTCGGTGGCATTTGCAAACACTGAACAGGATCGAAAAATGCTGTACGGTTTCCCTAGAAATTGGGCGCCATCGACGAACAGCGTTTGGTAAGTTTCTCAGGACTCATACAGTAAATGGCAAAGCACCAGTGAGCTTTGTGGAAGTCGGGTACCCTGCGTACAAGTTTATTGCTCTTATCGTTCCCTGAAATCAGAAACAGAGTTAGACAGCGTGTGAACAAGAGGTTCAGCGTGATTGATTTAATACGTCTGATCAATGTGACAAATTTAATGTTGAAATGAATCAGCGGTGAAGATCAAAATATTGATCAACTACTGGAAGTAATTTCGTATTGCAGTGTTCAATGTGCATGTGCGACGCGTGTGTGATGACATATTTGTCGAAAATGGGTCCACGACGCGAAACCAAACTATCCGTAGCAATAAATCATGCGATGTGCTGAGAGAAGGTATCAAGACAGAATGCTGCTGTGCAGATCTCCGGAGCAAATAAATAGGCAACGTTAACGGTCGGAACCATTGGCTGGTGCAATGTGACTGCCATTGGGGCATACATGCGCAAAATATACGTTATGTATATGTATATATCTGTCCAAATATATTCTAATAATTCAATCCTCGTCTGCAGCCTCATCTGGCAGCTCATTCCAGACGTGGACAACACAGAGTTAAAAGGTTAACCTTGCAATACCTCTTCAATGTTTCCCACACACATTAAACCTTGAGCATTCATAGCAAAGGGATTTGAGTATAGGAGCAGGGAGGTTCTACTGCAGTTGTACAGGGTCTTGGTGAGACCACACCTGGAGTATTGCGTTCAGGTTTGGACTCCAAATCTGAGGAAATACATTCTTCCCATAGAGGGAGTACAGAGAAGGTTCACCAGACTGATTCTTGGGATGTCAGGTCTTTCATATGAAGAAAGACTGGATAGACTCGACTTGTACTCGCTAGAATTCAGATGATTGAGGGGGGATCTTATAGAAACGTACAACATTCTTAAGGGGTTGGACCGGCTATATGCGGGAAGATTGTTCCCAATGTTGGGGACGTGCAGGACAAGGGGTCACCGTTTAAGGATAAAGGGGAAATCCTTTAGGATTGAGATGAGAAAAACATTTCTCACATGGTGGATCTCTGGAACTCTCTGCCACAGAAGGTAGTTGAGGCCAGTTCATTGGGAGGGGGGTGTCAAATGAAATTTTATTTTCTCTACCTCACTCATATAATCGCACTCCTCAATAAGGCCACCCCTGAACGCCTACGCTCCACACCAAAAACATTTGCTCTCGGTAACTCAAACTAACAATTCCGGGTAACATGCTGATGAATCTCTGCTACATTTATTTCCAACGGAATACCATCGTTCTATATCCTGGCGACCAGTACTGCACACAATACACCAAGTGTGGTCTTCCTCTGGCTTCACATGCTCAATCTGTCTGACACGTCATCCTCAAAGCATTATCTTTTGTTCGTTGAATCTTTCTTCTGCTCTGTATGCAATTAGACACAACCAAAGGTTGCTGACTATTGCTTCCAACCATCGTAACCTGAGACTGAAAAGGCGTCCTGACCAGAAATATCCCCTGTTGCATTCGTAATAAGGTGGATGAGTTGAATGTGCAGATAGCTGTTCATGACTATGATATAGTTGGGTTCACGGAGACATGGCTCCAGGGTGACCAAGGCTGGGAGCTGAACATCCAGGGTTATTCAATATTCAGGAGGGAGAGACAGAAAGGAAAAGAAGGCGAGGTAGCGTTGATGATTAAAGAGGAGTTTAACGGAATAGAAAAATAAGGACATTAGCTTGGAGGATGTGGAATCGATATGGGTAGAGCTGCGAAACACTAAGGGGCAGAAAACACTAGTGGGAGTTGTGTACAGGCCACCTAACAGTAGTAGTCGAGTTGGGGAAGGCATCAAACAGGAAATTAGATATGCGTGCAACAAAGGTAAAACAGTTATGATGGGTGACTTCAATCTACATATAGGTTGGGTGAATCAAATTGGCAGGGGTGCTGAGGAAGAGGATTTCTTGGAATGTATGCGGGAGAGGTTTCTAAACCAACATGTAGATGAACCAACGAGATTTCGGGCTATTCTAGACTGGGTATTGAGTAATGAGGAAGGGTTAGTTAGCAGTATTGTTGTGCATGGCCCCTTGGGCAAGAGTGACCATAATATGGTTGAGTTCTTTATTAGGATGGAGAGTGACATAATTAATTCAGAAACAAGGGTTCTGAACTTAAAGAAAGGTTACTTAGAGGGTATGAGACGTGAATTGGCCAAGATAGACTGGCAATTGATTCTTAAAGGGTTGACGGTGGATATGCAATGGAAGGCATTTAAAGACTGCATGGATGAACTAAAACTGTCGTCGAACTATGGAAAGACAAGTATGCAGAGACTAAAGGTGGCATATAACGATGCCATGAGAACACGGCTATGGCAACCTAGATGGTGTAGTGCCAGTAATATGTCTATGGCTGCAGTAGTCAGTACTTTAGAAGCTATCCTAAGACATCACATGTATAATTCATTTGCAGGATAAATGACTCTAAAAATGTGCTTATTGTGTCCTTGTCAAACATAAGGGTTAGCACTACACGCTACGAATCCAAGCTGTGGAGACACTGGTACCGTTGTCTCGTTGTGGGGCATTGATCATTCTTTTAATCAGGATTTTTAACTTATGTATTGTGTTTTTAAAAATATATTTAAATTATGATGTTTTTATAAGTGATATACAAAGATGTTATATGTATTTTATGATATTTAATATGCAATGCATTTTTAATGTAATGTTGTTCCTTGTCTGGACCTTGAGTCCGTAATAAACTTTATTATTATTATTATTATTATTATTATTATTATTATTATTATTATTATTATTATTATTATTATTATTATTATTATTATTATTATTATTATTATTATTATTATTATTATTATTATTATTGTTATTATTATGACAATTGTTCATCCCAGTTTGGTAAAATAATAAATCAGGGAAGGTAGTGCATCCGTGGATAACAAAGGAAATCAGGGATAGTATCAAAACAAAAGATGAAGCATACAAATTAGCCCGAAAAAGCAGCCTACCAGAGGAATGAGATAAATTCAGTCCAGCAGAGGAGGACAAAGGGCTTAATTAGGAAAGAGAAGATAGATTATAAAAGAAAACTGGCAGGGAACATAAAAACTGACTGCAAAAGTTTTTATAGATATGTGAAGTGAAAAGGATTAGTTAAAACAAATGTAGGTCCCTTGCAGTCAGATGAATTGATCATGGGGAACAAGGACATTGCAGACCAGTTGAATATCTACTTTGGTTCTGTCTTCACCAAGGAAGACATAGATAATCTGCCGGAAATAGCAGGAGACCGGGGGTCAAATGTGATGGAGGAATTGAGTGAAACCCAGGTTTGCCGGGAAGTGGTGTTAGGTAAATTGAATAGATTAAAGGCCGATAAATCCCCAGGGCCTGATAGGCTGCATCCCAGAGTACTTAAGGAAGTAGCCACAGAAATAGTGGATGCATTGGTGATTAAAAAAAAAAACTCTTTAAATTCTGGAGTAGTTCCTGAGGATTGGAGGGTCGCTAATGTTACCCCACTTTTTAAAAAGGGAGGGAGGGAGAAAACAGGGCATTACAGACCAGTTATTCTAACATCGGTAGTGGGGAAATTGCTAGTCAGTTATTAAAGATGGGATCGCAGCACATTTGGAAAGTGGTGAAATCATTGGACAAAGTCAGCATGGATTTATGAAAGGTAAATCATGTCTGACGAATCTTATAGAATTTTTCAAGGATGTAACTAGTAGAGTGGATAAGGGAGAACCTGTGGATGTATTATATCTGTACTTTCAGAAGGCTTTCGACAAGGTCCCACATAAGAGATTAGTATTAGATTACATTAGATTCCTTTAATGTCATTCAGACATTTCGGTCTGAACGAAATTTCGTTGCCTGCAGTCATGCATATAATAATAATAAATAACAAAACACACAATAAACACAAATTAACATCCACTACAGTATGTTCCCCAGGCACTCCCTCACTCTGATGGAGGCAAATTTCTTAAAGTATCTGTGTCTTCCCGCCTTGTTCTCCCTCTGCGTTGAGGCGATCCAGGCCTCCGTTGTTGCGACCCCGCCGGATGATAGAAGGTAAGTCCCGCGGCTCAACCGAGCTCCGCGAACGGGCCGGATCAAACTCCGCGGCCCGGGGTGGTCGAAGCTGCCGAAGCAGCCGCCCTCCAGTCCAGCGGATGAAGCTGTTGTTGCGGGAGCTCCGGAAAAGCAGGTCACCAACCTGTGACCTGCGAGCTCCCGACGGTGTCGTCCACTGTGCCGGCGGCCCAGCCCCGAATTCAGGTCGCCGCCGCCGCAACGCCGCCGCAGCCCCGAAGCCCCGATGCCGGGCCACCGCCACCGAAACGCCGGAACGCAGCCACAGCCCGATGTCGGCCAGCCTACCGTTGGTAAGTTCTGGTTTTCTCAGCCTCCGGAGCCTCGAGGTCGGTCGCAGTTGAAGGCCGCCAGCTCCGCCATTAGGCCTCAGCGCAGACGGAGACAGAGAAGGGGGATACGACAAAAAGTCGCATTCCCCAGAAGGAAGATACATAAAAACGTTTCACCGCTCCCCTCCCCCCCGCCCACACACACACATACACAACCTAATAAACTAAAATTTAACTAAAACAGGACAAAAAATTCAACTACAATAGTAAAAACTGACGGACTGCAGGCGAGCCACACCTGTCAACAGCGCCGCCACTTCCGGAACCTGGATACCATACAAGTATACACACTTAAAGCACACGGGATTGGGGGTTCAGTATTGATGTGGATAGAGAACTGGCTGGCAGACAGGACGTAAAGAGTAGGAGTAAACGGGTCCTTTTCAGAATGGCAGGCAGTGACTAGTGGGGTACCGCAAGGCTCAGTGCTGGGACTCCAGCTATTTACAATATATATTAATGATTTGGACGAGGGAATTGAATGCAACATCTCCATGTTTGCGGATGACACGAAGCTGGGGGGCAGTTTTAGCTGTGAGGAGGATGCTAGGAGGCTGCAAGGTGACTTGGATAGGTTGGGTGAGTGGGCAAATGCATGGCAGATGCAGAATAATGTGGATAAATGTGAGGTTATCCACTTTGTGGCAAAACAGGAAAGTAGACTGTTATCTGAATGGTGGCCGATTAGGAAAAGGGGAGATGCAACGAGACCTGGGTGTCATGGTACACCAGCCATTGAAAATAGGCATGCAGATGCAGCAGACAGTGAGGAAAGCGAATGGTATGCTAGCATTCATAGCAAAAGGATTTGAGTATAGGAAAAGGGAGGTTCTACTGCAGTTGTACAGGGTCTTGGTGAGACCACACCTGGAGTATTGCGTACAGTTTTGGTCTCCTAATGTGAGGAGATATATTCTTGCCGTAGAGGTAGTGCAGAAACGGTTCACCAAACGGATTACTGGGATGTCAGGACTTTCATATGAAGAAAGACTGGATAGACTCGGCTTGTACTCGCTAGCATTTAGAAGATTGACGGGGGATTTTATAGAAACTTAAAAAATTCTTAAGCGGTTAGACAGGCTAGATGCAGGAAGCTTGTTCCCGATGTTGGGGAAGTCCAGAAGAAGGGGCCACAGTTTAAGGATAAGGGGGAAATCTTTTAGGACAGAGATGAGAAAAACATTTTTCACACACAGAGAGGCGAATCTCTGGAATTATCTGCCACAGAAGGTAGTTGAGGCCAGTTCATTGGCTATATTTAAGAGGGAGTTAGATGTGGCTCAATGGATCAGGGGGTATGGAGAGAAGGCAGTTACAGGATACTGAGTTGGATGATCAGCCAAGATTATATTGAATGGCGGTGCAGGCTCAAAGGGCCGAATGGCTTACTTCTGCACCTATATTCGATGTTTCTATATTTCTATTCATTAATTCACATGTGCTGCCTGACCCGTTGAGTTGCCCCAGCAAGTTATGTTTCGCACTGTGATCCAAGCGTGTTTCAGATTAATGTGCAACTCAGTGATTTTGGAGGCCGAATTTGGGTTCTCATCTTCACCAATCTGATAATAGTTATATTGGAAGTTAAAGGCTAAATGTCGCTGAAAAATTCCCTTGTTCAGCCAGAGCTGAGCACACTATTAGGTATCTGCACACAATCGTGTCTGCCTTGGGCTTCTTATGCACCTGTCCCACGTAGGAAACCTGAACGGAAACCTCAGGAGACTTTTCACCCCATCCAAGGTTCAGTCAGTCTCCCCACCTGCTTCCACTAACTGCAATCTACGGCAACCGCCTGCAACCTTCGGGAACCGCACGGAAACCTTGGGTGGGGCGCAAAGTCTCCGGAGGTTTCCGTTCAGGTTTCCTAAATGGGACTGGGGCATTATTATGCTTCTTGTGGGCGGTGGTGGAAAGATCGGTGGAAACAGGGCCGTGACGTGACTCCTCCTTCTTTCTAATCCATTCGGACGAAACAGACAATGGCCTGAACGCACGTACCACCAGACTCAGGAAGACCCCCCCCCCCCTCTCTGTTATCAGGCTTCTGAACTGTTCTCCCAAAGGCTATGATGTAGAATCAATCTGCCAATCATCCGCCTTGCGGATATTGGACGTTTATTCTGGAACTGTGAAGCTACTGTGTACACGTTACAGTATTAAACCAATACAATGTCAGTGATGCGGAATAGACCAGTGGTTGGAATTTACTTAAATGACATGAAAATCAGATTACAATGAAAATTGAATACCCGCAATGTGCAGGATCTACACGATTTCTAGTGCTTTAATTTGTCGTTACTTGGTTTTTAGACTTTTATTCCTACTTCATTTTCTTTTAATTTGGTTCAGCATTCCCAACCATAGTCATCGATTTATTTCACTATTCTTCGTAGATTTTGTTGTCCATTTGTTTTCTCTTCCAAACTCCAATCCTATTCGCTCCAAATGCTTCCTGTTTGATCCCCTACCGCTCTGTACGTTGTGCTCTATTCCCGACCCCGTTGCATATATCATATGCTTCCAATTATATTATATATAAAATATTGAAAATTGCGAGAGTAAATAGTCGTCTTCGCCAGTAAATACATTACTATAAACATCTACCAGCGCACCGAGGCCGCAATATTTACCAATTATAAAACAGATCATATTTACCTCTCCAGGTTATACGTTATTACTTGCAGAACTCAGCCATAATGAAAAACGAAGAGGCCGATATAGCCCTGACGTTCCTCTCCGGGTCTCACGCAAATCTGACATGGAAATATACATGGCAACTCAACACAAATACATTTCTATCCAGAGGGACCTAGCTTCCAAACTAACCACATTGACGGCAGCATAACAAACACGTGGTTTATAATATTGCCAAGAACTGCCAACGACGGATAGTAATATCGACACCAGAAATTGAAAGATGAGGAATACATTTTGCAACAGCTGCATGCAACATTTTTGAAAAGAAATCATAGAAACATAGAAACATAGAAAATAGGTGCAGGAGTAGGCCATTCGGCCCTTCGAGCCTGCACCGCAATTCAATATGGCTGATCATCCAACTCAGTATGCCGTACCTGCCTTCTCTCCATACCCCCTGATACCTTTAGCCACAAGGGACACATCTAACTCCCTCTTAAATATAGCCGATCAACTGGCCTCAACCGAAGATTATAGAGCAAGATAGGCCACTCCTCGAAAAAAGCGTATGTGACGTGTGTGATTGTCGACGCCATTTTATTGGGCATTTTATTGGGCTTCCCCCACACTGTCATGGCGTCCTCATCTAAATCTTCATCTCACTGCTCTGCTATCAATTGTTCTAATCGTAAATCTAGACGACCCGACCTGTCATTCTTTAGGTTCCCTAATAAAAAAGAAAGGTGAGAAAATATTATTATTATTTTCCGTCGATATTCTGTCGTGAAAATGTTATTTTCTGTTCTCCCATCAACGGCCATTGGGAAACTAGGCTTGTCGGTACATTAGAATGCTAGTAGACTTATTTTTAATAGATCTTTACTTACCACAATAATAAAGACAATTTTAACACTTCTGTACGTTTTTGGTTTTATTTTTGTAAGGGAGGGGTCTCCAAAATATGGCCCGCGGGACACATTAGGCCCAGTGACCACGAGATTTTTCGAGCTCAGATTCGAATCCGACATGGCTGTTACCGGTTATGTCCCTCGAATTGTCGAGACATCACAAGCAAAGATCACACGCCCGCCGCGAAGAAGGGTGCAATCAAAGATTATACAACTCCGCTCTATAATCTTTGGGTGCAATGATGGGGCGGGGGGTCGGCGGCGGCGGCGGTCGCAATCAAAGATACTAGAGGAGCTCTGCTCTATAATCTTTGGTCGGAATGGGACGTCTACGCGTTATAATGTCCTATCGTTCCACTCTCCCTCTCCCCCTCTCCCTTCTCCCTCTCCCCTTCTCCCACTTCCCCTTCTCCTTCTTCCTCCTTCTCCCTCTCCTCCCTCTTCCCCCTCTTCCCCTTCTCCCCCTTCTCCCTCTCCCTCTTCCCCTTCTCCCTCTCCCCTTTTCTCTCTCCCCCTTCACCCTCTTCCCCCGTCTCCCTCTTCCCCCTCTTCCCCTTCTCCCCCTTCTCCCTCTCCCCCTACTCCCTCTTCCCCTGTCTCCTTCCCCCTTCTCCCTCTTCCTCCTTCTCCCTTTCCCCTTCTCCCTCTCCCCTTCTCCCTCTCCCGTTTTCTCTCGCCCCTTCTCCCTCCCATTTCTCTCCCCCCCTTCTCCCTCGCCGCTTCTCCCCTTCCATCTCTCTCTCCCCTTCCCTCTCGATCTCCCTCTCTCTCCCCTCTCTTCTCTCGATCTCCCCTCTCTTCTCTCGATCTCCCTTCCCTCTTTCCCTCCCTTCCCTCTCTCCCTCCCTTCCCCTTCTCCGTCCCTTCCCTCAGGACTCGGAACTGCTGTAGATTTGGGAGCAACAGCAGCAGGAGTTTAGCAAGAGATACGACTGATTGGCTCTAGCCCAAGTGGGAGGAGAGAAGTGAAAACAGTTAAAGTAGAGGCCAAGGACAGGCAGACTTGACTCAGAACTGCTGTAGTTTTGGGAGCAACAGCAGCAGGAGCTTAGCAAGAGATACGACTGATTGGCTCTAGCCCAAGTGGGAGGAGAGAAGTGAAAACAGTTAAAGTAGAGGCCAAGGACAGGCAGACTTGACTCAGAACTGCTGTAGATTTTGGGAGAAACAGCAGCAGGAGCTCAGCAAGAGATACGACTGATTGGCACTAGCCCAAGTGGGAGGAGAGAAGTGATAACAGTTAAAGTAGAGGCCAAGGACAGGCAGACCTGACTCAGAACTGCTGTAGCTTTGGGAGCAACAGCAGCAGGAGATTAGCAAGAGATACGACCGATTGGCTCTAGCCCAAGTGGGTGGAGAGGTGAAAACAGTTAAAGTAGAGGCCAAGGACAGGCAGACTTGACTCAGAACTGCTGTAGATTTGGGAGCAACAGCAGCAGGAGCTAAGCAAGAGATACGATTGATTGGCTCCAGCCCAAGTGGGAGCAGAGAAGTGAAAACAGTTAAAGTAGAGGCCAAGGACAGGCAGACTTGACTCAGAACTGCTGTAGATTTGGGAGCAATAGCAGCAGGAGTAGACAAGCGATACGACTGATTGGCTCTAGCCCAAGTGGGAGGAGAAAAGTGAAAACAGTTAAAGTATAGGTCAAGGACAGGCAGACGTGACTCACAACTGCTGTAGATTTGGGAGCAACAGCATCAGGAGTTAGCAAGAGATACGACTGATTGGCTCTAGCCCAAGTGGGAGGAGAGAAGTGAGTCAGTGCTGGGAAAACAGTTGCAAACTGAGGAATTTGGTTTGTAAATTGGTAAATCAGGCAATTTATCAGTCAATTTAAGCAAGACTGCTCTTAGCGAGCGGCAGTGAGTGAGCGGCCTTGTGAGGGAAGTGTGAGTCTTTGGCTCGAGAGTCTTCGGAGATGAGACGAAAGAAGGAAATGTCAGGCAAGCTGATTCAGTGCGATGCTTGCAGTATGTGGGAGGTCAAGGACACCGCTAGAGCCTCTGGCTGCTACAAATGCGAGAAGTGCATCCAGGTAGAGCTCCTGAAGGGCCGTGTTGGGGAACTGGAGAAGCAAGTGGATGACCTCCGGTTCGTCCGAGAAACGGAGTCGTTCCTCGACAAGTCCTACAGTACGATTGTTACACCTAGGGTACTGGAAGAGAGAAGGTGGGAGACAGTGAGAACGGGAGGGAAGCATGGAATGCCAACGTCCCTGGGTGTTGTACCTCTTGTGAACATGTTCACCCACTTAGAAGCTGTCTGGACAGAAGAGGTGTTTACACTGGGCGACGGACTGGCTTGTGATGCGAATAGGGCTGTTGAGCCAAAACCAAAAAGGCCTAAGGCAGGCAACGCCATTGTAGTGGGAGACTCCATTGTGAGAGGTACGGACAGGGGTTTCTGCGGCAACAGACGGGATGCGAGGATGGTGTGCTGCCTTCCTGGTGCCAGGATCCAGGATGTCACGGACAGAGTGCAGAAAATCCTCAAGGGCGAAGGTGAACATCCGGAAGTGGTAGTGCATGTCGGCACAAACGATGTCGGAAAGAAGGGGATGAATATTCTGCAGCGTGACTTTAGAGAGCTCGGAAAAATGCTGAAAAGCAGGACCTCCAGGGTTGTTATCTCTGGTTTGCTTCCAGTTCGTCGTGCTGGCGAGAGCAGGAACAGGGACATACGGGACCTCAACGTGTGGCTGAGGAACTGGTGCACGGGGCAGGGATTTAGATTCTTAGATCACTGGGATCTGTTTTGGGGTAAGGTGGGGAACTGTACAAAAGCGACGGATTGCATCTTAATAGGTGTGGGACCAACATTCTGGCAGGCAGGTTTGCCACTGCTACACAGGTGGTTTTAAACTGAATAAGGGGGGTGGGGTGTCGAATGGGATAGTGGAGGATGGAGTTAAAGGGAAATGGTTTCTTAAATGTGTGAGCGTAGAGACAGAGGGGTGTAAAATGAGGGTAGAAGCAATAGGTAGCAAGGTGAAAAGTAAAAGTGGCAGGCAGACAAAACCAGGGCAAAAATCAAAAAGGGCCACTTTTCAACATAATTGTATAAGGGGTAAGAGTGTTGTAAAAACAAGCCTGAAGGCTTTGTGTCTCAATGCAAGGAGCATTCGTAATAAGGTGGATGAGTTGAATGTGCAGATAGCTATTAATTACTATGATATAGTTGGGATCACGGAGACATGGCTCCAGGGTGACCAAGGCTGGGAGCTGAACATCCAGGAATATTCAATATGCAGGAGGGATAGAGAGAAAGGAAAAGGAGGTGGAGTAGCGTTGCTGGTTAGAGAGGAGATTAACGCAATGGAAAGGCAGGACATTAATTTGGAGGATGTGGAATCGGTATGGATAAAGCTGCGAAACACTAAGGGGCAGAAAACGCTGGCGGGTGTTGTGTACAGGCCACCTAACAGTAGTAGTGAAGTTGAAGATGGTATCAAACAGGAAATTAGAAATGCGTGCGACAAAGCCAAAACCGTTATAATGGGTGACTTCAATCTACATATAGATAGGGTGAATCAAATTGGCAGGGGTGCTGAGGAAGAGGATTCCTTGGAATGTATGCGGGATAGTTATCTAAATCAACATGTAGAGGAACCAACAAGAGAGCAGGCTATTTTAGACTGGGTATTGAGTAATGAGGAAGGGTTAGTTAGCAGTCTTGTTGTACGTGCCCCCTTGGGCAAGAGTGACCATAGTATGGTTGAGTTCTTCATTAGGATGGAGAGTGACATTGTTAATTCTGAAACAATGGTTCTGAACTTAAAGAAAGGTAACTTTGAGGGTATGAGACGTGAATTGGCCAAGATTGACTGGCAATTAATTCTAAAAGGGTTGACGGTGGATATGCAATGGGACACATTTAAAGACTGCATGGATGAACTACAAAAATTGTTCATCCCAGTTTGGCAAAAGAATAAATCAGGGAAGGTAGTACATCCGTGGATAACAAGGGAAATCAGGGATAGTAACAAAGCGAAGGATGATGCGTACAAATTAGCCAGAAAAAGCAGCACACCGGAGGACTGGGAAAAATTCAGAGACCAGCAGAGGAGGACAAAGGGCTTAATTAGAAAAGGAAAAATGGATTATGAAAGAAAACTGGCAGGGAACATAAAAACTGACTGCAAATGTTTTTATAGATATGTGAAAAGAAAGAGATTAGTTAAAACAAATGTAGGTCCCTTGCAGTCAGAAACAGGTGAGTTGATCATGGGGAACAAGGATATGGCGGACCAATTGAATAACTACTTTGGTTCCGTCTTCACTAAGGAAGACATAAATAATCTGCCGGAAATAGCAGGGGACCGCGGGTCAAATGAGTTGGAGGAATTGAGTGAAATCCAGGTTAGCCGGGAAGTGGTGTTGGGTAAATTGAATGGATTAAATGCCGATAAATCCCCAGGGCCAGATAGGCTGCATCCCAGAGTACTTAAGGAAGTAGCTCCAGAAATAGTGGATGCATTAGTAATAATCTTTCAAAACTCTTTAGATTCTGGAGTAGTTCCTGAGGATTGGCGGGTAGCAAACGTAACCCCACTTTTTAAGAAGGGAGGGAGAGAGAAAACGGGAATTACAGACCAGTTAGTCTAACATCGGTAGTGGGGAAACTGCTAGAGTCAGTTATTAAAGATGGGATAGCAGCACATTTGGAAAGTGGTGAAATCATTGGACAAAGTCAGCATGGATTTACAAAAGGTAAATCATGTCTGACGAATCTTATAGAATTCTTCGCGGATGTAACTAGTAGCGTGGATAGGGGAGAACCAGTGGATGTGGTGTATCTGGACTTCCAGAAGGCTTTCGACAAGGTCCCACATAAGAGATTAGTATACAAACTTAAAGCACACTGCATTGGGGGTTCAGTATTGATGTGGATAGAGAACTGGCTGTCAAACAGGAAGCAAAGAGTAGGAGTAAACGGGTCCTTTTCACAGTGGCAGGCAGTGACTAGTGGGGTACCGCAAGGCTCAGTGCTGGGACCCCAGCTATTTACAATATATATTAATGATCTGGATGAGGGAATTGAAGGCAATATCTCCAAGTTTGCGGTTGACACTAAGCTGGGGGGCAGGGTTAGCTGTGAGGAGGATGCTAGGAGACTGCAAGGTGACTTGGATAGGCTACGTGAGTAGGCAAATGTTTGGCTGATGCAGTATAATGTGGATAAATGTGAGGTTATCCATTTTGGTGGCAAAAACAGGAAAGCAGACTATTATCTAAATGGTGGCCGACTAGGAAAAGGGGAGATGCAGCGAGACCTGGGTGTCATGGTACACCAGTCATTGAAAGTAGGCATGCAGGTGCAGCAGGCAGTGAAGAAAGCGAATGGTATGTTAGCTTTCATAGCAAAAGGATTTGAGTATAGGAGCAGGGAGGCTCTACTGCAGTTGTACAGGGTCTTGGTGAGACCACACCTGGAGTATTGCGTACAGTTTTGGTCTCCAAATCTGAGGAAGGACATTATTGCCATAGAGGGAGTGCAGAGAAGGTTCACCAGACTGATTCCTGGGATGTCAGGACTGTCTTATGAAGAAAGACTGGATAGACTTGGTTTATACTCTCTAGAATTTAGGAGATTGAGAGGGGATCTTATAGCAACTTACAAAATTCTTAAGGGGTTGGACAGGCTAGATGCAGGAAGATTGCTCCCGATGTTGGGGAAGTCCAGGACAAGGGGTCACAGCTTAAGGATAAGGGGGAAATCCTTTAAAACCGAGATGAGAATAACTTTTTTCACACAGAGAGTGGTGAATCTCTGGAACTCTCTGCCACAGAGGGTAGTCGAGGCCAGTTCATTGGCTATATTTAAGAGGGAGTTAGATGTGGCCCTTGTGGCTAAGGGTATCAGAGCGTATGGAGAGAAGGCAGGTACGGGATACTGAGTTGGATGATCAGCCATGATCATATTGAATGGCGGTGCAGGCTCGAAGGGCCGAATGGCCTACTCCTGCACCTAATTTCTATGTTTCTATGTTTCCCTCCCTTACCTCTGCGTGAGAGTTGGCAGCCCTGCTATGCCTTAGGTCCAAAAGAGGATAAAAAGAAAATACTTGATTTTCTTTGTAAGAAGATTTTAATAATCTCTACATTTAAGTTAAATTGACATATTAGAGGCAAAATGCATATTCAATATAGAGGTCTCTCCACACAACTGAAAACAATTGCTCTTAAGTGATACATCATCCATTCTTCAGGTATGTAGTTATGATCATTTTTTTTTCTTATTAGTTAATCCTAAATGATATTTCCTATAATTTCAGATGTCAACAGTGGGTTCAGAATATTCGTCGACAAGATCTCCTGCACCGAACTCCGGAGTACTTGTCAGCCAACTGTTGTCTTTGTTCTTTACACTATGAACTTGACCAGTTTTCCAACAAGCATTATGTACATTGTGTGAAATTTTGATTTGTTAACTGCACAAAACTAATGCTAATGGCGATTTATTTATTATTGTATCTACGTTGGACGTTTTGCTCTTTGGTGTAAGCAGGGGTGCTTTGTATCATTGTGTTACATACATTAAATTGTACATCACTTTCACTGTTTAGCTGATATGCTGAACACTGCAAGCCTGTATATCTCGCGCACAGAATAATGTGAATTGTGTAAATCTTACCATGCATGTCGGAAATAAAATGTTAACCATGTTAATGGATCTCTATTATGAAATATTTAAAATTGAGTGTGTTTGAGCAATATCGGTTCCAGCCGTCAGTGACTGCACTGCCAGCCCGCCAGCTGTCAGTGACTGAACTGCCAACCCACGAGCCGTGAGTAAGTGAACTGCCAGCCCAACAGCCGTAAGTGACTGAACTGCCAGTCCAATAATCCATTCAGACCACCCTCTCCCCCTTTTCTCTCACAGAGTCTGTCACCTGTTTTGGGCAGAATTTCTGGCAGTTTCTCGGCTTCCAGCCTGCCAGGTCTGAGTGACTGTACTGCCAGGCATCAGTGACTGAGTTGCCTGGACTTAGTGATTGAGCTGGCAGCCCAAGAATCTTTTCGACCCACAATGTCCATACGAGCCCTCTGGAAACCAGTCCCTTCGGCCCACAACACCCATACTAGCGCAACAGAAAGACCCCCCACCCCACTGGCCAGCAATATTGGAATTGGTGGAGAGGTGGAATATTGAATTGGGTGACCAGCCCTCCCGTGTGATGCTGGGACCCAACAGGTCCCGCTTAGTCTAGTTATTGTACATACGTTGGAAATGTTGTCCTTTGTTGGAAATGTGTTGAATTTGACATCACTTTTATTGATTAGCTGATATGCAATACACTGCAACCCTGTATATGTCGCGCTCAAAATGATGTAAATAAAAAGTGTTTTCCTTGTGTAAGAAGTTCAATTTAGAATTATTTGAAATTGTGGGGGTTAATAATAATAATAATGGATGGGATTTATATAGCGCCTTTCTAATACTCAAGGCGCTTTACATCGCATTATTCATTCACTCCTCAGTCACACTCGGTGGTGGTAAGCTACTTCTGTAGCCACAGCTGCCCTGGGGCAGACTGACGGAAGCGTGGCTGCCATTCTGCGCCTACGGCCCCTCCAACCACCACCAATCACTCACACACATTCACACACATTCACACACAGGCAAAGGTGGGTGAAGTGTCTTGCCCAAGGACACAACGACAGTATGCACTCCAAGCGGGATTCGAACCGGCTACCTTCCGGTCGCCAGCCGAACACTTAGCCCATTGCGCCATCTGTCGTCCCGATATGGTACAAAATACTGCTGATCCACAAATGTGTTGTTATGAGACATTCACATTTTAAAAATCCATGTCTCAAAAAAAGCAAGAAGGTTCCCATGTTATTTGACCAACTTATCGGCTGAATTTAAATATTAAGGTATGTACGCACTAGCTTTGCTCCTAATTCCCTCTTCCAAATCATTAATATATATGGTAAACAGTTTCGGCCCCAACACCAAGCCTTGTGGCAAAACAATCCAGAAGATTAGTCAAACATGATTTCCCTTTCATAAATCCATGTTGACTTGGACTGATCCTTTTACTGCTATCCAAATGCCCCATTATTACATCTTTAATAATTGACTCCAGCATCTTTCACACCACCAAAGTCGGGCTAACTGGTCTGTAATTCCCCGTTTTCTCTCTCGCTCCTTTCTTCAATAGTGGGATAGCATTAGCTATCATCCAATCCACAGGAACAGATCCTAAATCTATTGATCGTTGGAAAATGATCATATGTATATATGTGTGTGTGTGTAATATGCATGTATGTGTATATATGCATGTATATATACACATATACATATGGGAGTGGCTGCGCTGCCTTGCAGCAGCGGCTCGCCTGCAGTCCGTTTGTCTTTTCTGTTTTTTGTTTTCTTTTGTCCTGTTTTTGCGGTTTGTTTCGGTTTGTTTGGCTGTGTGTCTGTGGGGGGGGGGGAGTGTGTTTTTTGGCTCTTCCTTCGGAGGGATGCGACTTTTCCTGCCGTATCCCCGTCTCCGTGTCCGTCTGCGCTGAGGCCTATCGCGGAGCTGGCGGCCTCCAACTGCGACCGACCTCGAGGCTGTGGAGGCTGTGGAGCAGAGCCAGGACTTACCAACGCGAGCCTGGCCGACTTCGGGGCTGTGGTTGCGGTGCGACACAACTTCCGACCCGACTTTGGAGCCTCGGAGGCTCGGCCGCGGGCCAGTGGACGACATCATCGGGAGCTCGAGTTCTGTTTTCCGGAGCTCCCGCAACTATAGCTGCGTCCGCTGGACTAGAGGGCCGCACCTTCGGCAGCTTCGACAGCCCCGGGCCGCGGAGTTTGAACCGGCCCGTTTGCGGAGCTCGGATTCAGCCTGCGGGACTTACCTACCATCACCCGGCGGGGTCATAACATCGGAGGCTTCGATTGCCTCAGCGCAGAGGGAAAGCAAGGAGGGAAGAGACCATGACTTTGGGACTTTAAACTGTGTTGAGTGTTTGTTCTTTATTCTATGTTATGACTGCAGGCTAAACCATATTGTTTGTTTTGTTTTCGTCTTTTGTTTTTACCTTGTTTGGGATGTGTTTACCTTGTGTGGGACTAAAGATGGAAATTAGCTACTGGCTACAATCTTTATTACATGCAAATGTTTATTAATATGCACTGTCCCTAATAAAATCAATTCAAATTCAATATATCTATACGTGTGTGTATATGTAAATATATGTATTTATGTATGCATATTCATATATGCATATGTATGTGTGCATATGTATGTGTGCATATGTATGTGTATATATGTATGTTTATATGTATGTGTATATATATATGTGTGTATATATATATATATGCATATATTTATATGCATATATATATATATACACACATATATATATAGGCATACCGGAAGTCGCGTTTGGCATAAACAAATGGCGGCCGTGACGTTCCGTCACGTACTACACGTCAGTCCATTGGATTTCGGCGGAGTGGTCTATCTTGCCCCTCTATAATCTTTGGCCTCAACTACCTTCTGTGACAGAGAGTTCCAGAGATTCACCACTCTGTGTGAAAAAAGTTATTCTCATTACGGTCCTAAAGGATTTCCCCTCTATCCTTAAGCTGTGACCCCTTGTCCTGGACGTCCCCAACATCGGGAACAATCTTCCGGCTTCTAGCCTGTCCAACCCCTTAAGAATTGTGAAAGTTTCTATAAGATCCCCCCTCAATCTCCTAAATTCTAGCGAGTACAAGCCGAGTCTATCCAACCTTTCTTCATATGAAAGTCCTGACATCCCAGGAATCAGTCTGGTGAATCTTCTCTGCACTCCCTCCATGGCAATAATGTCCTTTCTCAGATTTGGAGACCAAAACTGTACGCAATACTCCAGGTGTGGTCTCACCAAGACCCTGTACAACTGCAGTAGAACCTCCCTGCTCCTATACTCAAATAATTTTGCTATGAATGCTAACATATCATTCGCTTTCTTCAATGCCTGCTGCACCTGCATGCCTACTTTCAATGACTGGTGTACCATGACACCCAGATCGATGACATTTCAGATGTTAATTGTTTTATTCCGGATCTTCGCCCAAATATCTAATACCAGTCGAATTTGTGTGGGCAATAATCCGGTTGCAATACCAGAGATGGATGGGACGATGACCATGATAGACTAAATCGGATTACAAGAGCAACCTTTGGCATGGAAATATTGCAGCTCACCAGACAATAGGCAATAGACAATAGACAATAGATGTAGGAATAGGCCATTCGGCCTTTCGAGCCAGCACCGCATTCAATTTGATCATAGCTGATCATCGACAATCAGTACTTCATTCCTGCATTCTCCCCATATTCCCTTACTCTGCTATCTTTAAGAACCCTATCTATCTCGCTCTTGAAAGTATCCAGAGAACCGGCATCCACCGCCCTCTGACGCAGATAATCCCACAGACTCACAACACTCTGCGTGAAAAAGTGTTTCCTCATCTCCGTTCTAAATGGCTTGCCACTGATTCTTAAACTGTGGCCCCTGTTTAAGGTCTCAGCTAACATCGGGAACATGTTTCCTGCCTCTAGCGTGTCCAAACACCTAATAATCATATATGTTTCAATAAGATCCACTCTCTTTCTTCAAAATTCCTGAGTATGCAAGCCCAGCCACTCCATTCTTTCAGCATATGAAAGTCCCGCTATCCCGGGAATTAACCTTGTGCACCTGCGCTGCACTCCCCCAATAGCAATAATGCCCTTCCTCAAATTTGGAGACCAAAATTGCACACAATACTCCTGGCGTGGTCTCACTAGCGCCCTGTACAACTGCAAAACTGCAACTGCTACATTAAACTCCTCTTGTTATGAATGGCAACATGCCATTCACTTTCTACACTGCCGGCTGTAACTGCATGCTTACTTTCATTGACTGGTGATCAAGGACCCCTAGATCCCGTTGTACTTCCACTCTTCCTAACTTGACAACATTTAGATAATAAACCTCCTTCTTGTGTTTGCTACCAAAGTGGAAAACCTCACATTTATTAACATTCAACTGCATCTGCCCAGTCTGCCAACATGTCGAAGTCATCCTGCATTCTTAAAGCGCCCTCCTCACAGTTCATGCTGCCACCCAGCTTTGTGCCATCTGCAATTTGCTAATGTTACTTGTAATCCCTTCATCTAAATCATTTATATATATTGTAAATAGCTGCGGTCCCAGCACCGAGCCTTGCGGTACCCCACTAGTCATTCTGAATCCTGCCATAAAACTGCAAATAATAACTTGTTGCTGTTAATGCTGTTCAGTGTTTTTTTTCCTTCCCATTTTAAACAGATGTCTCCGAAGAAGAAATGTAAAATCCAAATGCCCAGCAAAAGAGACTGATTTAGACAGCATTCGCAGAGATTATCCGAATTTGTACTCCAAATGTGATGATCTGCAGGACATACTTAATGAGAAAGTAGTGGGCAGAAATACATGTCATGCGTTGTTTGAAGAGCAAACACCTGTAGTTTACAATGCCAACATTGAAAAGTTGAGGAAAACCAAGATGTACAGAGTTGCTTATTGGTTACAATCTGAGGAGTATGATGATGCCACTGATTATGAGTTGCCAATGTCAGCAACTGATTTTCTGCATAACAACTTGGTCTATTGCTAGAAATTCTAATTTATTTACCTATCTGTTACGGGCATACAGCATATAATACAATAATATTAAAGTTCTGATCTTGAAAATATCGCATTTTTGAATTTTCTAGGCAGTCTGGGGGTTTATTAATATTTCCACCACAACGGTCAATTTTGTAACTGGCTACAATAGACAACTAACTAATTATATGCTTTAATATCAGGTCATCCAAGTAAGATATTTTATATTTGTTCCAGAATACTTCAATCTATAATAACTGAAATTGTCTTTCAGTTCTCTTAATTTGTAAGAAAGTTATAGGCTTTTGACTGATCACAGCGTTTGTGTTAAAGTCAATGAAAAAGCAATAGGGAACAAGATGCTAATTTCCGAGTATGAAATTGGCCATGACGTTTTTAAGACTGAAAGATATGAAAGTGAATTAGGTATCAATTTAAAGGTATTTTTATGATTTATCTGATGGGATAAAGTACGGGCTTGATTTTTAAAATCTCAATTTAACATTCCTATATAAAACACACAATCTGCATTCAATGCGCAATTGGTCAACTAAATAGAGCAGATGAAATCTGAACCCTAAGATTACCCATTATCGTCCTCAACAGAAGAATAGCAATAATTTCCTAAAGGTTGAGCCTTGTTGGCTACTCTGGAATGTCAGATTTGATGGGATCTAGAAAATGCTAGCCGACTGGTTAGAATGGTGACGAGAACAAAGGGTGTTGGTGGAAGGTTGAATTTCAGACGGGAGGCCAGTGTTTTCCATTACGGAGAGCACGTTACATGTTAACTATGACTGACAGTATGGTCATCGTACGGTTTTGGCACCGCACTGTGCTGTGTGCCTCGCGGATCGGATCCGATCCCATTGCTGTTTGCGGTTTTATAAACCAATTGAATGGTATTGTAGAAGGTATGATTACAATGTTTACTGATGACTCTAATGTAGGAGCATTATAGGACCATTAGACAGCTAGGCAGCGAAAATGGCTATCAAAAATTACAGCGAGGTGCTGCATTTTGGCATGCAAACGAGGACCAGACATTCACAGTGAATGTCAATGTAATGAAGAGTGTTGTAGAGCAGAGATATCTGAAAATTGCAGGTAGGTAGTTCCTTGAAAGTTGCATCGCAGGTAGGCGCAGTGGTCAAGAAGTATTTTGGTACATCGGTCTTTGATATAGACTTTGGTATGTTATGTTAAAGACGTTGATTAGGCCGCATTTGGGCATTGTGTTCAGCTTTAGTCACTCTTCTATAGGAGATATCTTAAGTTGGAAAGCATGCAGAGGAAATTTACAATGATGTTTTCACGACCTGAGGGCCTGAGCTATTGACAGGGGTTGGCAGGCAAGGACGTTATTCCTTGGAGTGAAGAATAATGCGTTGTGCATGCATAGATATGAATGGGACAATGGGGGAAATGAAAAGGGTAAATGCACAGTCATTTACCCAAAGTAGGGAAATTAAGAAGCAGGAGAAATACGTTCAAGGTAAGAAGGGAGAGATTCAAGAGAAATCCGAGGAGATACGTTTTCATGCAGAGTATGGTAAGTATTTGGAACAAGGTGCCAGAGGAAGTCGCCGAGTTGGGTACAAAATGCGATAATGAATAGAAATTTGGACAGGTACATGGATAGGAATGATTTAGAGAGCTACGGGTCAACGCGGGCAGATGAGACTGGTGTGGGTAGGATGCATGCCCCTATGATTCTCTATTACTCGACGGCCCTATGTTCCTGTCAATTGCAAACTCACAGCTCTTATCATCTACATTCCTATATAAACCATTAATACAAGTAAGACAGAATGCCAGCCGTCATGGATGAAATGCTGAAAACAACTTTGGGGATACTTCCAATCATTGGTTAGTTAAGTCAAGAAAACATTGAGTCGGCCTGGGCACGGTTTACTGTGCTGTTTTCCTCACCACGCAATGAATGGCAATTTGTGATCGGATGGAAACTGCCCAGAAGAGACATTCTCTGTTGTTAATTGAATCGGAAAATTTCGCTGACGAGGAGCGATGGCATCGGTTCCATTTATTTTTTGTTGAGAGCGGAGGCTACCAGAAAGGATAACTGGAAGGAGAGGAAACCATGCTGAACACAAAAATGGTGAAACAAAGGAAGCCTATAGCATTGATAACAGTATTCATTATGACAGGGCATTGATTAAATTTAAACTATATAGTGTTTAGAGGATTGCGAGAAACGTGTATTCGGACATTGAGCGACTCCGAATGAGTGGTGGAGGCAGAAATTCGCACAACATTTAGAACGTATCTGCGCGACCACAGGGATCGGCAATCTATGGGAAACTATTTACCGTGTTTATAGTTTGTATGAGATAGGATGAATGCTTTATCTTTGATTTGGTTACGATAAGATCAAGTGCGTGCTTCAGTGTTGCTTATTCTGTCGCTACTGTATTGTTTAATTTCAATCACACTTGCGATCCACCTTAACTTCGGAAACACGTGGGTAACGAAACGAAAAGTAAGAAGCGCAAGGCAGACACGAATGTGTGCAGATGCCGAGTAGTGTGCTCAGCTCTGGCTGAACAAGGGAATTTTTCAGAGACATTTAGTCTATGACTTCCTATATAACTATTATCAGATTGGTGAAGATGAGAACCAAAATTCGGCCTCAAAATCACTCAGTTGCAAATTAATCTGAAACACGCTTGGATCACATTACGAAACATAATTTGCTGGCGCAACTCAACGGGTCAGGCACCACCTGTGAATGAATGAATAGGGGATATTTCTGGTCAGGACGCTTTTTCAGCCTCAGTTTACGATGGTTGGAAGTAATAGTCAGCAACCTTTGGCTGTGCCTAATTGCATACAGAGCAGAAGAAAGATTCAACGAACTAATGGTAATGTATTGAGGATGACGTGTCAGACAGATTGAGCATGTGAAGCCAGAGGAAGACCACACTTGGTGTATTGTGTGCAGCATTGGTCGCCAGTATGTCGAACGATGGTATTCCGTTGGAAAAAATGTAGCAGGGTAATCAGCATGTTACCCGGAATTGTTGGCTTGAGTTACCGGGAGAGACTTTTTTTCTGTGGAGCGTATGGGTTCAGCGGTGGCCTTATTGAGGAGTGCGATTATATGAGTGACATAGAGAAAATAAAACTTCATTTGTCCCCCCCGCACTACCACCACCACAATTGGTGGCTATGATTATAATGATCAAGGTTTAAAGTGTGTGGGAAACATGGAAGAGGTAGTGCAATGTTAGCCTTTTCACTCTGTGCTGTCCACGTCTGGAATGAGCTGTCAGATGAGGCTGCAGACGAGGATTGAATTATGACGATTTGAATACATTTGGACAGATATATACATGTACATAACGGATATTTTGTACAGATATCCTCCAATGGCCGACACATTGCACCAGCAAAGTACCCCGACCGTTAACGTCGCCTATTCTTTTGCCCCGGAGATCTGCACAGCAGCATTCTGCCTTGATACCTTATCTCAGTTCATCGCATGATATATTGCTAGTTGTGGATAGTTTGGTTTCGTGTCGAGGACCCTTCTTCGACAAATGTGTCATCACACATGCGCCCCATATGCACATTGAACCCTGTAATACCGAATTACTTCCAGTATGTTATCAATATTTGATCTTCACCGCTGAATCATTTCGACATTAAATTTGTCACATTGATCAGACGTATGAAATCAATCGCGCTAAACGTCTTCTTTGCACACTGACTATCTATGTTTCTGATTTCAGGGAATGATAGGAGCAATAAACTTGTACGCATGGTATCCGACCTCCACAAAGCTCCCTGGTGCTTTGTCATTTACTGTATGAGACTTGAAAAACTTATCAAACGCTGTTCACCGAAGGCGCCCAATATCTATGGAAACCGTACAGCAGTTTTCGATCCTGTTCAATGTTTACAAATGTCACCGAGAGATATACACGGATGCCATAGAGGTGAGTAATCCGGTGATTTGATGTTTTTTATTCATACTATGAGTATTTCATTCGTCTGTCCAATTTATTAAATGTCTGTAATCTGAATGCGGTCTTCGGTGCAAAAACAGTTGCCAACTGTCCACATGCATGGATTATATTTTGAGATCAACGAAGGTTTTCGATTTTTTCACCTTTCATTTAATTTGTAATTGCATATGCTTAGCTACTTCCATAAATGTCCGTTCAATGGTATTAAAACGATACACCAAGTATCAATAAACAAATGGCTTGGAAAACACGTTACCCGACATAAACATCAAGCCATAGGTATTTAATGCGCCGGCGCAGTTTCACGTATTGATTCGAAATGATCTTGTTGCCTGACGTGGCAGCATAAAGCTGCTGACTGTTACATACGTTCATGATACATTTCCAAAGCGACATCGGAGTTCCATTAACTTTTATGCGGCCGCCCAGCTGATTTTATATTAGATTCGCGTGCTATTTACAAAAATAACCATTCAGTGTAAGCAGAAATTTCACACCATTCTTCAGGTCCTCTCTGAATTTCCTCTGTGACAGTATATAGATACATGTGTTGGTGCAGGTGCTGAGGAATTTAAACATAAACCCAAGTTGCTGCAGGATATATGTTGGGTTACTCATATATCTGTCTGTGTAAAAATAATTTTGCGTTTGCCAGTTCACAGAAGATATCACATAAGGCATCCACAATAATATGAAATTGGCTGATAGAGCAAACAGCAAAACCATTGACTTTCTCCGGTTTTCCACTTCTGGATCCTTCTGATTCTCGCTGTTGTTCCGCAGACTTTGGCGAACTCTATTTGCCGCAATAATGTGTCTAATTGTCAACCCATTAAACAGTATAATTAACGCGATTGGTAATAACGGTGTCAAGATACTGTCAATCAACTCGAACGCTTTCCACATGGAAGAAGTGTAGTATCCTGCTATTAAGATGCATCCCCATGGCACGTGATCAATTATGGTGTAAGGCTCTATTGCAAAGTAAACCGGGATACATCTCGCACAGCACAATATTGTCACGACTGATATAACCACCGTCGCAGTCCTTTCGCTGCAATACCTTATCTGCAACTGTTGGCAGCATATCGCGATGAAGCGATCGAAGGTGAACGCCACGGTAAGCCAAACGGAACAGCCCGTAGTTGCAACCCTCAAAACACTTGTCAGAGCGCAAACTGGAGTGATGAGCAATAAACGAGAATATTTATGGATCATATTTGTCTGATCCAATAATGCAACGACGATGACCACCATGAGGTCTGCCGCTGCCATCGCCACCAGGTAACGAGTGATGCACGTGGAAAGACCGCATTTTCCACGGGAGAGGATCACTATTGCCATCAAGTTCACTGCATGTAAACAAGAGGAACAATAGTGATAAAGGCATCCTCGTTGCAAACGCAGCCAACCTCATCGGCTCTTTTCGTGTACCTTCGGAAACAGTTCCCTACCGTGGTGAAATTGATTTCCATCCTGGAGCTGATTGCAACCACCACCGGACGCAGTAGGTTTCTGCCAAATACAACACGAATCCGAACGATAATGAACTTGTTCAACTTAAAATTCTCACACGTTGGGAAAAATTGCTGTTAAGACATACCAACGTCACTGATTGGTCGGTTACATAGTTTGTTAAGTGATCGAGTTGTGATACATCAGAATAAATAAATGAGTTGTATTATTACTTAATGTAATATGATAAAATTTACGAAGAATTCTTTCCCAAAGGGTAGAGAGATGACGATTGCAATGAAAGGGACACGAATATGCATCGGCCTCTGTTATCACTTTAAATAATTTCGGAATTATAAAGGCCTATTTCATATAAACACATTGTCTAGGTATGTTACAATACTTACCTTCAGCGGCGGGGGGGGGGGGGGGGGGGGGGGGGGGGGGGGGGGGGGGGGGGGGGAGGGGGGGCGTGGGGGCGGGGTTAAAACGCGGTTTTGTTCTTACCTTGGTCTGCATTATATTTGGTTGGAGTGCAAGCTTTTGTTGAATAATCGTTCCGACGGGCGTTCTGTCTATTTTATTTTTTTAATCGTCCGGCTCGTTCAGCGCTGGATTAATTTTAAAATCAGCTTCTAAAGACGTGAACGCCGACAACGGGGACGGATTTCATGTAGGTGAAGCGGTTTAGTGTTACGTATAAAAGTGGTCCTTAAGATACCTTTAGTTCACATTTTATGTTGCGAAACGGTGATTTAGTCCCCATACCAACCGGCAGTGTTTTCCATGCAGACATGGGGATCTAAATCACTGCACACCGCAACGTTCCAAATGGTCGCGTTCCAGAAAAACCCACAGGCAAGTTGATTTAAATGGCCGTTAATTTACATGGAAATAATTCCTTCCATTTGGCCTATAAATCCATGACAATGGGATTTAAAAAAATATGTTATATTGTGAATTCTTGTGTGAATGTTATTTGGACACTTGGGCTATTTAAAAATGTTAATCTATTCTTAAGAAATTGATAGATGTTTAGATCTAGGAATTGCATTTTGTAATTAGCTACAATTATGTAACTAACTAATTATATGCTTTAATTTCAAGTCATCTAGGTAAGATTTTTTCATATTTGATTCAGAATGCTTCAATCTATAATAACTGAACATTTATTTTAGTTCTCTTAGTTTTTTAAGAAAGTTATGGCCATTTCACTGTCCTCGATCACAGCTTTTGTGTTAAGTCGATGTAAAAGCAATAGAGACAAGATGCTAATTTCCGAGTATGAAAATGGCCATAACTTTTTTAATTCTGAAGATATGAAAGTGAATTAGGTGACAAATTAAACTTATTTTTATGCTGTAACTGATGGGATAAATTACAGACTTGATTTTAAAAATCTCAAAATGTTGTAACATTGCTACATTGTCTCCAATTACTCAAACACGTCACAGAAAGGAACCATGATTATTTTAAACTTAGATATGAACTTACAAATAACATTTTACTATGGTAGCAATTGATAATTATTGCAAAGCAGTAATACATAAAAATGTCGGTAACATTGGTCGGTTATCACAAGAGAGTGACCAGAAAACTAGTCTGAAGAAGGGTTTCGGCCCGAAACGTCGCCTATTTCCTTCGCTCCATAGATGCTGCTGCACCCGCTGAGTTTCTCCAGCAATTTTGTGTACCTTCGATATTCCAGCATCTGCAGTTCCTTTTTGAACACGACCAGAAATATATTCCGTTTCTTACCTCAGATAGACAATATGTTATCAGTAAATTAACCAGGTTTGGGAACTTCGCACAGCGTTTTACGTTGATAAGAGGATCGGCTAACGCAGAGATGATCATCAAAGTCTAGCGAGGCATCGGAAGCAACCGTGCGTCCGTAGCCGTGCATAAAGGTCACCACGAGGATATGTCCTGTTGGCTTCAACAAGAGGAGTGGCTCACGCGGAGCCGTCCTTCTGTGGTAGTCCATAGGACTTGGAAGGATTTGTTTGTAACAGATCGCGGACGTCATGCGAAATCCAGAGCATTGCACATATTAAAGAACACGCGATTAAAATATTTTAATTATTCATATCTCAGAAAGAATGAAGAATTCTTACATCGGTTTATATATAAATTAAAAAAAATCAATATATAGAATTGAAAATAATTGAACCCGGTTATTTATCTCTTTTCTGCTGTAAAAGTCTAAGCATAGTACACATGGCATTGAACCGTGAATTACATGTGGATGGCATCGGCCCTCGAATTCCGTGTCGCGCACGATGCCAAGTTAATCTAATATACTTTGCATGTACGTGATCTGTATGTCTAAGATTCCTCCATCTTCATGACCCAACCTAAAAGTCGTTGATAAGCAGACATCAGATGTTATGCCATCAGAGTGGCAGCGCATTGTAAGTACACGGCATTCACTGGGCAAAAACCAACCGCGCACTTCTAACTTAAAATGTAACCCTCTCAAACTAAGTCTATGTCCTCTAGTAGTTGACTCTTTCACTTTCATCCACAAGGAAACGGGTTCTGACTATCTACCCTACATATTGCTAACAACTTCACTGGCTTCCCATCTCCCACCGGATCACCTACAATATCCTGGTCCTACAAAGCCCTCCACCATCTGCCCCCCCCCATCCATATCTCACTGACCTCCTCTCCCCCTACCAACGCTCACGGTCCCTCAGATCCACATCAGCCGGTCTCCTCTCCATCCACAAGTCCAACCTCCGCAGTTTTGGGGACAGAGCCTTCTCCAGGGCAGCTCCCAGGCTCTGGAACTCCCTCCCCCAACTGATCCGCAATTCCGTGTCCCTCACCATCTTCCAGTCCCGCCTCAAGACCCATCTCTTCACCTCTGCCTATCCTTAGCCCCACGTCCCCCTCCCTTTTCATCTGTGCTTGAATTGCCTCATATTGTGTTTTCAATTGAATTCTGTCTTTAATTTGTGTACTAGTCATGTCTCTACTATTTATTTCATTCCGCTTACATGTTTTTCCTCTACTTGCTAAAAATTTTAAGGTGTCCTTGAGACTCTTGAAAGGCGCCCATAAATAAAATGTATTATTATTATTATATTGTATCAACGTAAAAAAATGCTTCAGTAATGATTTTTGAAATTACAGCGGGATCAAATGTTGGCCACAAAAACACTAGCGTCAGTCAGTTTATGTTTACAACCGGCAACATATCTAAATCGAAGAGAAAACAGTTCGATAAAAACATATTTTAAAAGACTCCAAAAGCTTGAACCCTGAAAACGATGCGAGAAACACATGTGATGGACATAACGGTCGACGTTTTAACACACGCCAGGGGTAACAAGAGAAAGAGCCGCACCAAGAAGTGTCAGCTTCTATTTCTTACCCGGTATTCCAAACGCGACAAGAACAGGATAGTATATGCTCGCTATGTAGTAAATTGCTGAATATCCCATTTTCCATCCGAAGCAGCGAATTTGGATAATGCGCTAACTCCTTTCATCCACTGGTGTTTGGTTTCGAGACCTATTATACAATCAGGGCACGCCGACTGTGACAATTAGTGCGACCGTCACTTCAGTCACCTCAGGCACAGACCACTGAACAACGAACCCGTCAACAACTTTCGCTCATTGCATCATTGTACAATGAATTAGGCACTTCAAGGGATGTTGCAAACAATTATTAATTTTAGATTTCTTATTACTCTACTCCGACTGTAACAGTACAAAGTAAGATTGTATACAGGGATATAGAAGATTGAATGTAATTTAATTCAGGACGAGTATCACAATTGACAAGTGCAATTACTTTTAGTGTCACTTGCAAAACTAAGAAAGGCGTATTACTTTGTTGGATGAGGTAGAGTAGTTCTCACACGGAGTAGTTTCACACAGAGAGTGGTGAATCTCTGGAAAATTCACACAGAGACTGGCGAATCTCTGGATTTCTCAGCCACAGAAGGTAGTTGAGGCCAGTTCATTGGCTATATTTAAGAGGGAGTTAGATGTGGCCGCTGTAGCTAAAGGGATCATGGGGGATGGAGAGAAGGCAAGTACAGGATGCTGAGTTGGATGACCAGCCATGATCTTATTGAATGGCGGTGCAGGCTCGAAGGGCCGAATGGCCTACTCATGTCCCTATTTTCTATGTTTCTATGTTTCTGGACTTGATAATTCATGGCGATCTCTAGAATTTCTGTTGAATTGAGCGTCTGACCTTTATGTGCACAGGGAAGAGATGTAGCACAGACGTTGTCACCATTTACCAAACTCTAAATACTCTAGCTATGGTTACTATGAAGGTTGAAGAGCGATAATTATGATGTATATCACTCTACATCGCCGTCTAGATCTCTCGTTTCCCTTTCTCCTGACTCTTTGTCTGAAGTACGTTCTCGACACAAAACTTTACCCATTCCTTTTTTCCCGAGATGCCGTTTGACCCATTGAGTGATTCCAGCTTTCTGTGTCCACCTATAGTTTGTGAACAGCTCCATTTAAGGACCGAAGGAATTGCAGCGTTGTGGACGTTGCCCAGACGCACAAACGAAACCAACTTCCCTTCATTGACACTATTTGAACAATACGCTGCTTCGCCCAGAACAACAGCATCATCATTGACCATCCTCACCCCGGGCACTCCCTTTCCTACCTAGTCCCGTCAGACAAGATGTGCAGAATTTCAAAACCTATGTCTCCGGACTAAGGGAAGTTTCTTCTCAGCACTTATCACACAACTGGACGGTTGTGCCAAGACAATATCTAATAATTTAATCTATATTACTAAAAGTCTGATCTTGACCGCTTTTGGCCCACTCTGCTGCGATTTCCTCGAGAACCCCGCCACCTACGGCCGTCATTTTTGGCCACCGCGCTCAGAGCCCACGTTTGCCTTCCTGGACCAGAGGATATTTCCCATTGATGAAAAATCAGAAAGATATTAATGTTTTTAAAAATTTCACCACTCTCTCTGCTGCCCCTGCTGGTGGGAGATGGAGGGACTATAAAACCAGGAAGTGGTGTACATCACTCAGTCTCTGCAAGATGGAGTTCACGTCTCTCTGTGCTCTGAATAACACTGAACACACTTCTACTCAACTGTGCGCCCTTAATGTGGTTTGAAAATTAAAATATGGTTGGTTTGAAGTAAAAAGGCACTCGCCCTCTCTCCCCTCTCTCTCCCCACTCTCCCTCCATCCTCTCTCCCCTCCTCTCCACCCTCTCTCTCCCTCTTCTCTCCTCTCCTCTCCCCCTCTCTCTCCCTCTCCCCTCTCCTTCTCCCCTCTCTCTCCCTCCCCTCTCCTTCTCCCCTCACATCCCCCCCCTCTCCTCCCCTATCACCCCTTCCCTCCCCCTCCCCTCCCCCCTCTCTCCCCCTCCCTGCCCCTCCTCTCCCCCTTCTCTCTCGCTCCCCTCTTTTTCCCCCCTCCTCCCCTCCAACCCCTCCTCCACCCTCCCTCCCTTAAACCCCCCTACCCTCGACACCCCCTACCACCTTCCCTCCTCCGCCCTCCCTGCTCCCCACTTCTCCCACCTCCCCTCACCTCACCCCCCCCTCAGCCCCCCCTTTCTCTCCCCCTCACTCTGCACCCCCTCTCTCCCTCCTCCCTACCCCTTATCCCCCTCCCCCCTCGTTCCACCCCCTCTCCTCCCCCCACTATCCTCCCTCCTCCCCTCTCCCCCCTCTACCCCCTCTTCCCCCAATTCCCCGCGGGGTTGGGAGATAGTTAGTGTTTGTGACGCTGCATGTCTCTCCCCCCCCCCCCCACAACCGCACGTTGAGGGAACAGACGCAACAGGTCTGCACTTGGTCTAGTATATGACTAAATTCATGGATATGTGGATATTCTTATATTTGTATTTATGAAGGGGAACTCGTGCCTGACTAATCCTCTGGAGTTTTGAGGTTGTAAGAAGTAGAATGGATAAGGGTGAGACAGTTGATGTGTTAAATCTGTACTTTCAGAAAGCCTTTGAGAAGATCCCGCACAAGAGATTAGTTTTCAAAATTAGAGCACATGCTATTGGGGTTAGTGTATTGACATAGAGAGTGGACCGGTTGGCAGACAGGAAACAAAGAGTGGGAAATAACGGCTCCTTTTCAGGAAGGCAGGCAGTAACTAGTGGGTTACCGCGAAGCTCAGACCCGAGACTAAAGTTATTTACAAAATATGTTAACGATTTAGAAATGGAAATTAAATGTAGCATCTCAAAGTTTGCGGATTACACAGAACTGGGTGACAGTGTGAGGTGCGAGGAGGAGGCTATGAGGCTGCAGTGTGAATTCGATAGGTTGGGTGCGTGGGCAGATGCATGGCAGTTGCAGTATAATATGGATCAATGTGAGTTTATCTACTTTGGAGGCAACAATATAAAGGCAAATTTTTATCTGAATGGTGTTAGTTTAGGAAATGGGGACGTGCAACGAGACCTGGGTGTGCTTGTACGTCAGTCACTGAACGTAAGCATGCAAGTACATCAGGCAGTAAAGAAAGCAACAGGCATGTTGGCCTTCACAGCGAGTGGATTTGAGCATAGGAGGAAGGAGTACAACTGCAGTAGTACAGGGGCCCGGTGAGACCGCACCTGGAGCATTGTGTGAAGTTTTGGTCTTCTTCTTTGAGGACATACATTCTTAATATTAAGCAAGGGCAGATAAGGTTCGCCAGGTTAAATCCCGGGATGGCGTGATTGACATATGATGAAAGAATGGATCGACATGAATTATATTGACAGAATATTAGAATGGTAATCGGGGATCTTATAGAAACATTCACAATTCTTTACGGATTGGAAATGATAGATGCAGAAAGAAATGTTCCCGATGTCGGAGAAGTCTAGAACTAGGGGTCATAGTTTAAGAATAAGGAGAAGGCCATTTAGGATAGAGATGAGGAAACACTTTTTCACCCATAGAGTTGTGAATCTGAGGAATAATCTGCCACAGAATGCAGTAGGGGCTATGAAACTGGATGTTTTCAACAGAGAGTTGGATTTAGCTCTTAGGGCTAAAGGAATCGTGGTTACTGGGGAAAAGCTGAAACGGGGTAGTGATTTTGGATGATCAGCCACGATCATATTGAATGGCGGTGCTGTCTGAAGTGCCGAATTGGCTACTCCTGCTCCTATTTTCTGTGTTGGAAAATATGTCCAGAAATCAATTTTCGTTTATATCTCTCGCTTCCTTTATCCCTAGCCAGTTTGAAGTGGGGTGTCGAGCTGGAACGCTACCCATTCCTTTTCTCCAGAAATACTGCCTGTCCCGCTGAATGTGTCCAGCTTTTTGTGTCTATCTTCGGCTGAGGATGCATTCTCTGTTGGGGTGGTACAATCACAAAGGGTCAAGTCGAGTGGGCGAATACGTGGGTAAATAAAAGAGAGGGAGGAGAAAATTGCATCGGTTGTTATATGTCCGACTAATAATGTAGATGAACTAAAAACATTAACAAGTCCTCGGCACGACTACATTGTTGTCATCGCTGAGTCAGGAACCATGGAGTCATAGAGGTACACAGAACGGATGCATGTTCTTCGGGGCAACTCGTCCACGTCGCCCAATACATCTAAATCCGCTAATTCAATTTACGTGCGTTTGACTGAAATCTTGTTGAACTTTCTATCTATGGACCCGTCGAAATATTTATATTGTGAATTGGTAACCTTCCTCTGACAGATGGTTTCACATATCCAAATTCTCTGCGTGAAAATGTGACCCTCGGGTCCTCTGTAAATCTTTGCCCGCTCACAATAAAGCTCTGCGCTGACGCTCTAGACTTGCTACTCTTGAAAATAAAGACAATCCACCTCATCTGCACCGATAGGGATTTTCCATCCTTCCAGAACATAAGCCCTGTCCCCCTGCGCTCGATGAAATAAAAGGATAGACCATGGAGCCTGTCCGAATATGTTCCAGTCTTGGTACGATCTATGTGGATCCTTTTTAGCCGTTTCTAGATTAAATACATTAATCTTACTGATGGGCGACGAGAACTGCGAACAACACTCGATGTGTAGGCTTAATAACGGTTTTACAGTATCCACGACGTCATACCATCTATACTCAATGCCTTGACGTATGAAAGATTCTTATCATCACCGTGTCTACTTGTACCTCACTTATCAGGAGTTATTGACTTGTAACCTTCTGTCTCAATGTTCGACATCACTCCACAAGGCCCTAACGTTTACTATGCAAGTCTTAACTTGGTTCAAATTTTCGAAGTGAAAATGCTTGCACGTCTCCGAGTTCAATGCCTGGCATATAATCCCTGGCCCACTTCTCTAGTTCATCTGGATTTTGTTGCCATCTTAGATAGCCCAGTTCACTCCGCCGCCATTACATTTGTGGCATCCAGAAGATTACTGACGACGATTCCATCATTGCTATCCGGAAAAGTAATAGATATGGCAAACAACACCGTAGCCTAATGCGATCCCTGTTGCACCGCCATGCTTACAATCTAAACAACTCGTAATCAGTATTACGCCCCGCCTCATTTAACCGAACCAACGTTGTTTCGAATCGGACTAGTGACCTTAAATCGTACACGATCTAACCTTCAACACGAAATAACCACGCGGGCCAATGTCGGCCACCCTGTCCACGACATAACTTCTCATCATCGATTCGAAAAAAAAAATGTTTTTGCAAGTTCGTCACCCAACTCACGGAATTACATGAATGTTTTACATATTGTGTAAAAAAGATTATATAAATCATCCATGAATCTCGTCAAGAACAAAACCCGCACATTTTTTAATAAATTTGAGGAAAACCTGACTATTTTCGAGTAGCTTTCGACCAATGAACTGGCCTCAACTACCTTCTGTTGCTGAGAGTTCCAGAGGTTCACCACTCTCTGTGCGAAAAATGTTTTTCTCATCTCGGTCCTTAAAGATTTCCCCCTTATCCTTAAGCTGTGACCGCTTGTCCTGGACTTCTCCAACATCGGGAACAATCTTCCTGCATCTAGCATGTCCAACCCCTTAAGAATTTTGTGAGTTTCTAGAAGATCCCCCCTCAATCTCCTAAATTCTAGCAAGTACAAGCCGAATCTATCCAGTCTTTCCTCATATGAAAGTCCTGACATCCCAGGAATCAGTCTGTTGAACGTTCTCTGCACTCCCTCTATGGCAAGAATGTCCTTCCTCAGATTAGGAGACCAAAACTGTACGCAATACTCCAGGTGTCGTCTCACCAAGACACTGTACAACTGCAGCAGAACCTCCATGCTCCTCCTCCGTGCTGCTCCCGGAGGTTACCGGAGGTTTTTGTCAGTCTCCCTACCTGCCTCCACTACCTGCAACCTCCGGCAACCACCTGCAACCTTTGAGAAGAAACTATCCCCGAATCTGAAGTTATGCCTTTTCACATTTCTCTACCTCTTTCCCGAAGGGAGAGGGGAGAGGAGAGTGTGGCCGGGTTGCGACTCGTCCTTGTTTATGCTGCTGGCCTGGCTGAGGCAGCGTGCGGTATAAACGGAGTCAATAGAAGCGTGGGTGGTTCGTGTGATGGTCTGGGCTGCGTCTACAATTCTCTGCAATTCATTCCGGTCTTGGATGGAGCTGTTCGCAAACCAAGCTGTGATGCATTCTGATGAAATGCTTTCCACAGCTTCTCTTTAGAAGTCGATGAGAGTTATTGGGGACAGACGGTTGTGAGGGCTACGCCAATGTATTGTTCTAATGTGGATCTTGACAGATTCTTGATTAGTAAGGAAGCTAGGGGTTTTGGAGCGAAGGCAGGAGAATGGGTTCGACAGGAAAAGATTAATCAGTCAGAAATGAATGGCGGAGTAGACTTGATGGGTCGAATGCCATAATTCTGCTCCTAGAAATTATGACTTACATTTTCCAGGTGCGGCAGAGGTGCACCTGCCCCTCTTCCGATCTCATATATTGCATTCGCTGCTCTAGTTGTCAGCTGCTCTACATCGGTGGGACCAAGCGGACGTTTGGCGATCGCTTCGCCCAACCCCTCCGCTCAGTTCGCAATAACCAACCTGATCTCCAGGTGGCACAGCACTTCAACTCACCCTCCCATTCCGAAACCATACTCTCTGTCCTGGGCCTCCACCATGGCCAGAGTGAGTCTCGTCGCAAAATCGAGGTGCAGCACCTCATATTTAGCTTAATATTTTACACCCCAGCTGTATGAACATTGACTTGTCCAATTTCAGGTAGTCCTTGCATTCTCCCTCTTTCCCCTCCCCTTCCCAGCTCTCCCACAGCCCACCGTCTCCGCCTCTTTCTTTTTTCTTCCAGCCCCCCGCCCCCCACCCCCATATCAGTCTGAAGAAGGGTCTCGACCCGAAACATCACATATTCCTTTGCTCCATAGATGCTGTCTCACCCGGTGAGTTTCTCCAGCATTTTTGTCCACATTCGATTTTTCCAGCGTCTGCAGTTCTTTCTTAAACAAAGATGTAGAATAAATCTGTTATAATAGGCAGGCATTGATTGGAAAGTGAGAAGGACGTGGTCCACCTTCAATCAATTGCATGAGAACAGGTAGAGTATTTTGGGTCACATGAAGTGATGAACTGCAAGTCTCTCTGTAGCCTCGCTGGAGTTATTCCCTGTCGGTGTGGGGATGTTAGTATTTCCTACCTATCCATCTATTGGGAAATGGTAATGTGGTGAAGCATTGGGCTTGTCCTTGATTGGTGATTATTTACACGAGTCTTAAATACAATAATAACACAATTCTCTGTATTTCACAGATTCTGTTCCAGTTTCATACGGATACGGAGGTAATGTATTTCGTTCAGTTTATCTTTCAATTTTAGAACAACAGAATACTGGTGTGTGGATTTTTAAAAACACGGGTTTGGAACCTCTTTCTAATTTAAGGAGAGATTTTTTAACAGTGGCGCAGCGGGTAGCATCGCCGCCTCGCAGCGCGTTTGATCCTACCTGTCTGTGCGGTGTGTGCATGTTCTCCCTACAAACATTGCTTATTGAAATCTACTTCCTCAACAGGAAAATCGTACGGATATGGTGGCTATGGTAAGTCCTTTCTTTCTGAATTTATACTCCATTTATTCCAAAGTGCGGGGTTGTAGGTTCATAGATTCTCTGTAAATTGTCACTTGCCAATTATAACATAGAAGTAATGAGAGCGGGTGATCGATGGGCGGCGTGGACTTGGTGGCCCGAGGATCTGTTTCCATTCTGCATCACTAATCCTAAGTATCCAGCTGGTTTGTCACGCAACAGTTATGATTTTTGGAAAGATATATTGATACTGAAGGGATTAGAGAGCAATGGGCCAAATGCAGGCATCTGGGGCAATTTGGCGTGTCAAGTGAAACAATATTAACCATATAACAATTACAGCACGGAAACAGGCCATCTCGGCCCTTCAGGTCCGCGCCGAATACGTATTCCCCCCCTAGTCCCATCTACATGCACTCAGACCATAACCCTCCATTCCTTTCCCGTTCATATACCTATCCAATTTATTTTTAAATTATAAAATCGAACCTGTCTCCACCACTTCCACTGGAAGCTCATTCCTCACAGCTACTACTCTCTGAGTAAAGACGTTCCCCCTCATGTTACCCCTAAACTTTTGTCCCTTAATTCTCAAGTCATGTCCTCTTGTTTGCATCTTCCCTCTTAAATATAGCCAATGAACTGGCCGCAACTACCTTCTGTGGCAGAGAATTCCAGAGATTCACCACCCTCTGTGAAAAATGTTTTTCTCATCTCAGTCCTAAAACATTTCCCCCTTATCCTTAAACTGTGTGACCCCTTGTTCTGGACTTCCCCAACATCGGGAACAATCTTCCTGCATCTAGCCTGTCCAACCTCTTAAGAATGTTGTAAATTTCTATAAGATCCTCCCTTAATCTTCTAAATTCTAGTGAGTACACGCCGAGTCTATCCAGTCTTTCTTCATATGAAAGTCCCGAAACGTTGCCTATTTCCTTCGCTCCATAGATGCTGCTGCACCAGCTGAGTTTCTCCAGCACTTTTGTCTACCTTAGCTCAAAATCTTGATCGGCAAGGGCAAGTAGGGCCAGAGGGCACGTTTCCGTGCTTCTGGCTCTGTGAATCTATGACTGAAAATCCACCGTAACACATGATTCACAAGTTAAAAGGAAAAACACAACGACTGAGTGACGTTTCTTTCCGAATTGTTTCAGCCAACAATGTTTATGCCTGTCTGTTGCTCCTACAGGGGACGGCGGGTACGGTGGAAAAGGCGGATACGGTGGATATAGTGGATATGGCGGGGACGGTGGATACGGACACGGTGGATACGGTGGATACGGACACGGTGGATACGGTGGATACGGTGGATACGGACACGGTGGATATGGTGGATACGGAAAGGGTGGATACGGTGGTGGATACGGAAAGGGTGGATACGGTGGTGGATACGGACACGGTGGATACGGTGGACACGGTGGATACGGATACGGTGGATACGGTGGATACGGACACGGTGGATACGGTGGATACGGAGGATACGGAGGCTATGGTAAATGTTCCCCTTCTCTCTTGTGGCCGCACAATGACATCGCGGTAGATATGCTGCCCCACAGCCCAAGAGACAGAGGTTTGATCATAACCTCGGGTGCTGTCATTACAGAGTCTGTATGTTGTCCCTGTGACTACGAGGGATTACTCCAGGTGCCCTGGTTTTGCTCCACGTCCCAAAGACGTGTGGGTTTGTGGGTGGATTGGCTTCGGTGAAACTGTAAATTGTCAATAGTGTGTAGGATAGTGTCAGTGTACGGGGAGATCATTGGTCGGCACGGACTCGAAGGGCCAAAAGGCCTGTTTCCATGCTTATTCCGAAACGTCACATATTCCTTTTCTCCAGAGATGCGGCCTGATCTGCTGAGGCCCTCCAGCACTATGTGTCTACCTAAACCTATATCCTCTGGATGTCGATTACCATATTTGGGGTAAAATTGTGAATATGAGCGCCCTGGTGAGGAAGAGACTACAAAAAGTAGTAAACACTGCCCAGTCCATCATCGGCTCTGACCTTCCTTCCATCGAGGGGATTTATCGCAGTCGCTGCCTCAAAAAGGCTGGCAGTATCATCAAAGACCCACACCATCCTGGCCACACACTCATCTCCCTGCTACCTTCAGGTAGAAGGTACAGTAGCCTGAAGACTGCAACAACCAGGTTCAGGAATAGCTACTCCCCCACAGCCATCAGGCTATTAAACCTGGCTCGGACAAAACTCTGAACAATAATAACCCATTATCTGTTATTTGCACTTTATCAGTTTATTTATTCATGTGTTTTGGAGTAAATGCCTACTATGTTCTGTTGTGCTGAAGCAAAGCAAGAATTTCATTGTCCTATCAGGGACACATGACAATCAACTCTCTTGAATATTCACCCGATCTATTCCCTTCCCAATTGTACACGCCTATATCAGATCAATCTTTACCTTTTTGAGCTTGAAGAAATAAAGTCGTATCCTGCCCAACCATGTCCTATATATCAGGTCCTCAAGTCCTCTCAACATCCTTGCCCAGATTCTCTGCGCCCATTCTTGCTTAGCTCCATCCTCCCAGAAGCAAGGTGACCAAAACTAAGCACAATATTCCAAGTGTATCTTGGCCATATCGTAGCAGTGATGACAACGATTCCACAGTCTGCTGAGCAAGTCGAGCATTTAATAAAAATAAGTCAATGCTGGAATGATGGCAAACATGGGGAAACTGAATTAATGTTTTATGTTGACGACCTGCCGTTAGGAATATACATCAGCAAGGTGGATGAAGCACTGTCGTATCTGTTATTGATGGCCAGTGGGGAGGGGGTGGCTTTCCGGAGCGCTAGTATGGGTGGTGTGGCCTGAAGGGACCGGTTTTCAGAGGGCTAGTATGGACATTGTGGGCCGAATGAATTATTGGGTTGGGGACTCAGTCACTCAAGCCTGTTGAGCTGGCAGCTCACTCACCCAAGGCTGGTGGGCTGGCAGTTGACTCACGGCTATTCCTTGAAATTCCATTTCAAGCATGGTGCAAGGGCACCAACTGCATGGGCGGTTTCATACCATTTCAAGCAGGTTGCAAGGCCACTAAAGACAGCGAGTCGTGACCTCTCACTCCTGCATCGTGCAGACACTGAGCAACGCCCACACTTCTGGGTTTTATAGTCCCTCCCACCCTCCCACCAGAAGAAGAGTGGCCTTCATGGCGTGATTGACAGGAGAGAGAATCTCAATTTAAAAAAAACTAATTACTCTTTTATTTTTCATAGATGGGAGAAATCCGCGGCACCTGATTAGCGGAGGAGGACTCTGAGTAAGGTGGCCAACAATCACAGCCGTACGTGGTAGCGTTTTTCCTAATATCAATATAAAGCGCAAACATGAAGTGGTCAAGATTAGACTTGTAATTATATCGAGGCTAGGCAACTTTAATTAGGCAAGGCAACTTTAATTAGGCAAGGCAACTTTAGTTAGGCAAGGCAACTTTAGTTAGGCAAGGCAACTTTAGTTAGGCAACCAACGTATATTAGGCAAATCAACTTTAATTTGGCAACAGAGCTTTAGCATTTGCAAACCAAAGGCAACACAGCTTTAGCATTTCCAAACCAAAGGCAACACAGCTTTAGCATTTCCAAACTACATTTTCAAACCACATTAAGGGCATTGACAGGTCAGTAAAACCACTCACAGTTTAGTAGACATGTGTTCAGTGTTATTCACAGCTCAGACTGAGAGACGTGACCCTCTCGCTCCCCCATCTTGCAGAGACTGACTGAGGCACTCAACACATCTGGATTTTATAGTCCCTACGGATGGGGCGTGTACTTCAGCAGAGAGAATCTCAACATTTTTTAAACACTAATAACTCTTTTATTTTTCACCGATGGGAAGAATCGTCCTGTCATGATCAGCGGAATGCGACTTTGAGTAAGATGGCCAAAATCACAGCCGGAAGTGGCAGCGTTTTTTCTAAAATCAAAATTGAGTACAACAGAAAGTCGTCAAGATCAGACTTTTAGTACTATAGATGGCTGGATCCGGTCAGGATTCGCTGGTGGACTGACGAGGGCTCATAATCCAATATTCCATAACTAAGAAATAAGCAGCCTCCGACTGAGTTAAAGTGTTCATTTCTGAATTAGTTCCTTCAAACATTATTCACACCAGTCTGTTTCTCCCACAGGAGGCTCATATGGATCCGATAACTACGGTGGCTCCGGTAAATATATTGTGGTTCAACACATTCTTCCTTTTATTATCAAAACACTGAAAAACAGGTGACAGTCAATGTTGGAATAACGAAGGCGGCCAGATGACCAGGGTTAATGACTCATGTCGCCGACCTGCCAGTAGAATCCCCGTCACCGAGAGGAGCAGAACTCCCTCACAGTTGGCTGTTCATGGAGGGAAGGGGCAGTGCATGAACCAGGAATCCTAGGGTTAAGCACAACGGATGATGGGTTGAATTAAGTTGTTAGTTTGTGATGGGTTGGGTGGGTTGGTTTGTTTCGGATAGGCTTCAGTTGAGGCATAAATACTTTATTTCTCCACAGATGCGAGTTGACCTGCACACTATTTGACGTGGTCTGTTTATTTATTCGATAACCCACCAAGATTCTTCCTTTATAATAGTGCATAATGGCATCATATCGTTCAAAGCAGGTTGAATGAATTGGCAGATGGCTGGATCCGGTTGGGGACTCGCCGAGGGAATGACGAGGGTTCATACTCCAATATTATATGAACTAAGAAATAGACTGGGTTAAAATGTTCATTTCTGAATTAATTCCTTCAAACATTATTCACACCAGTCTGTTCCTCCCACAGGAAATTCATATGGATCCGATAACTACGGTGGCTCCGGTAAATTTATTGTGGTTCAACACATTCTCCCTTTTGTTATCAAAACGCTGAAGAACAGGTCCAGTCATTGTTGGAATAACGCAGGAGTCCAAAGGAACAGCTTTAATGACTCATGTCGGCGACCTGCCAGTAGAATCCCCGTCAGTGAGAGGAGCAGAACTCCCTCACAGTTGGCTGTTCAAGGAGGGAAGGGGCAGTGCATGGACCAAGAATCCTAGGGTTAAACACTGCCGATGATGGCTTGAATTAAGCTGAGTTAGGTTGTGTGGGGTTGGTTGGCTTAGGTCGGGTGGGCGTGAGCTGAGACGTAGCAAAAGGATTTGAGTATAGGAGCAGGGAGGTTCTACTGCAGTTGTACAGGGTCTTGGTGAGACCACACCTGGAGTATTACGTACAGTTTTGGTCTCCTAATCTGAGGAAAGACATTCTTGCCATAGAGGGAGTACAGAGAAGGTTCACCAGACTGATTCCTGGGATGGCAGGACTTTCACAGGAAGAAAGACTGGATAGACTCGACTTGTACGCGCTAGAATTTAGAAGATTGAGGGGGGATCTTATAGAAACTTACAACATTCTTATGGGGTTGGACAGGCTAGATGCAGGAAGATTGTTCCCGATGTTGGGGAAGTCCAGAACAAGGGGTCACAGTTTAAGAATAAGAGGGAAGTATTTTAGGACCGAGATGAGGAAATCATTTTACACACAGAGAGTGGTGAATCTGTGGAATTCTCTGCCACAGAAAGTAGTTGAGGCCAGTTCATTGGCTATATTTAAGAGGGAGTTAGATGTTGACCTTTTGGCTAAAGGGATCAGGGGGGAATGGAGAGAAGGCCGGTACAGGATACTGAGTTGGATGATCAGCCATGATCATATTGAATGGCGGTGCCGGCTCGAAGGGCCGAATGTACTACTCCTGCACCTATTTTCTATGTTAGTTTAGCATGCTTTGGTTTAGTTTAGTTTAGATTAGTTTAGTGCAGTTTAATTTAGATTAGTTTTGTGCAGCTCAGTTCTCTTTAGTGCCATTTATATTAGGGTGGTGCAGATCAGTTTAGCTTATTGTAAGTTAGTTTTGTTTAGTTAAGTACATTTCATTTTAAATTAGATTAAATTACTAACCTTTAGCGAGTACAGACGAATCGTGCACTAATTCTGGAAAACCTCGTATGCATCCTTTCTAAAACGTCCACATTCCACGTGACCAGAACTGTACATATTATACCCTAACCAAATTGCAGTGCGGCTACAAAATAAATTCCCTAGCTACGGGAGGTATTTTTAGAAACATAGAAACATAGAAAATGGGTGCAGGAGTAGAGGCCATTCGGCCCTTCGAGCCTGCACCGCCATTCAATATAATCATGGCTGATCATCCAACTCAGTATCCTGTACCTGCCTTCTCTCCATATCCCCTGACCCCTTTAGCCACAAGGGCCACATCTAACTCCCTCTTAAATATAGCCAATGAACTGGCCTCGACTACCTTCTGTGGCAGAGAATTCCACAGATTCACCACTCTGTGTTAAAAATGCTTTTCTCATCTCGGTCCTAAAAGATTTCCCCCTTATCCTTAATCTGTGACCCCTTGTTCTGGACTTCCCCAACATCGGGAACAATCTTCCTGCATCTAGCCTGTCCAACCCCTTAAGAATTTTGTACGTTTCAATAAGCTCCCCCCTCAATCTTCTAAATTCTAGCGAGTACAAGCCGAGTCTATCCAGTCTTTCTTCATATGACAGTCCTGACATCCCAGGAATCAGTCTGGTGAACCTTCTCTGTACTCCCTCTATGGCAAGAATCCCCTTCCTCAGATTAGGAGACCAAAACTGTACGCAATACTCCAGGTGTGGTCTCACCAAGACCCTGTACAACTGCAGTAGAACCTCCCTGCTCCTATACTCAAATCCTTTTGCTATGAATGCTAACATACCATTCGCTTTCTTCACTGCCTGCTTTTTGGGGTTAGACAACCAGACCTGAGATCATGCTATCACGGACGTCATTTCTCCACAAATGCTACTTCACTTGCTCATCGTTTGACTTGCTCTGTTTATTTATTCAAAATCCACCAAGATCCTACCATTATAATTGTGCAAAATTATGTCCTATTTTTCAAAACCGGCTAAAATATTAACAAATGGCTGGATCAGTTCTGTAAACCAATTGAAGAATATGAGGTGTTATTCTCCAATATTCCACAGCTAATAAACAAACTGTATCAGACTGAGTTAAAATGTTCATTTCTGAATTAAATCCGGCAACAGAATATTCACACCAGTCTGTTTCTCCCACAGATTATTAATCGGCGTCTGAATATGATAACGGCGGTGGCTATGGTAATTTTTTATGGTTCAATATGTTCTTTACTGTTTTCCCAAAACACTGAAGGACGGGTGACAGAACACTGGAATAACGCAGATGGCCAGAGGATCAGGGTTTATGTTTCATGTCGACGACCTGCCAGTAGAAACTCCGTTAGTGAGAGGAACAAAATTCCCTCGCGGTTGGCTGTTCAACGAGAGGAGGGGTAATGAATGAAGCAGGAATCCTCGGGTTCAACACTGTGGATATTGAATCGAGTTCGGATGGCGGGCGTTGAATTGAGTTTAGTGCATTTCAGTTTACATTGTTTTTGTGCAGTTCACCTGAGTTTGGTTTAGTGTAGTTCAATTTTCCGGTTAAGACACCCTGAGATGTCAGGGCTTTCATATGAAGAAAGACTGGGTAGACTCGGCTTGTACTCGCTAGAATTTAGAAGATTGAGGGGGGATCTTATGGAAACTTACACAATTCTTAAGGGGATGGACAGGCTAGATGCAGGAAGATTGTTCCCGATGTTGGGGAAGTCCAGAACAAGGGGTCACAGTTTAAGCATAAGGGGAAATCTTTTAGGACCGAGACACAAGATGCAGGCTGAAGCACAAAAGATCTGACATCTTTTCCTGCCCTAATGAATAGTCTGTTCATATCACGGTGCCGCATCGGTAGAGTTGCTGCCTGACAACGCCAGTGAACCCGGGTTCGATCCTGAACACGGGTGCTGCCTGTACGAAGTATGTACGTTATCCCCATGAGCCACATGGGTTTCCTCTGGGTGCTCCGGAGTTCCCTCACATCCCAAACACCTAAGGTTTTGAAGGATAATTGTCTTTGTATAATTGTACATTGTGTAGGATGGTGCTTGTGTGCCCGGTGATCGATAGTTGGCTCGGACTAGGTGGGCTGAAGGGCCTATTTTAGTCGAACTGGGCCACTCGGCCTACCTAGTCTATTCCGCCATTCATCATCGCGGATCAATATTTCCCTCGCAACCCCATTTTCATGCATTCTCCACACAACCCCTATCATCTGCGCTACTCCAGGCCCCCTCTCATTCTTCATCCTCCAGCGAGTACAGACCCAACGCTCATCATATGTTAACCCGATCATCCCCGGAATTATTCTCGCAAACCTCCTCCGGACAATCTCTAGCGCCAGCACATCCTTCCTCAGATATGTGGCCCATAATTGCTCGCAACAATCTAAATGCAGTCTAACCAGCGCTTTACAGAACCTCGGTATTACATTCCCTATTTTGTATACGAGTCCTCTCAAAGAAATGCTACCATTGCGCTTGCCTTCGTTTCTATCTTTACCGAATCTTTACCGAATTGAATTAAATTATTTGCATTGAATTGAATTGAAATTAATTGAAATGATTTGAAACAAAGTGAAATATGCAGCTTGTCAAAAGACCGATCCTCCCACCGACTCCACGCTGAACATCGATCACCCGTTCACACTAGTTCGATGTTACCCATGTATTCTCTGTACACTAGTGGCAATATACAGATGTCAGTTAAGTTAAAACAACGTGTTGTTATTTTTGTACTATTCGGTTGAATGGAATATTTTGTCTATTGTGGAAACCGGTTAAAATAAAAGCGCGACAAAATATTCTTCCAACGTGGAACAGCTGAGCGCCTGTAGTTGTGATGCACTGTTATATGTTCTTCGTTGTACAACTGACTGTGCCGAACTTGATGCCAAGCAAAACTAATCACCTATGCTTGCTCATGATCCATATTCCTGCAGTCCATAGATTTCTATCAGCCTATCTCAAAGACGCTTAAACACCACTGTTGCACCTGCCTCCACCAACAATCCGGGCAGCAGGTTCCAGCCACACACGACCCTCCTGGCAACGAACTTTCCCGACACAACTATTGTAAACCTGCCCTCTCTCACCTTCAACCTGTGCCCTGCGTGGGTTTTTTTAAGGAACCTCTAGTTTCCTCCCACACATTCAGATTAGGGAAATTGGCTCAAAGGTGGACCCAAATTTGGCCCTTGTGGCTAAAGGGATCAGGGGGTATGGAGAGAAGGCAGGTACAGGATACTAAGTTGGATGATCAGCCATGATCATATTGAATGGCGGTGCAGGCTCGAAGGGCCGAATGGCCTACTCCTGCACCTATTATTCTATGATTCTATCTTTCTATGTTTCCAAATGCTGGAGGAACTCAGCGAGTGAGGCAGCTTTTATGGAGAGAAGAAATATGCGACGTTTCGGGTCGAGACACTTCTTCAGCCTGTGGTCGGGGGGCGGAGGGGGGGGGGGGAGAAAGGAAGAGGCGGAGACAGTAGGCTTGGGGGAGAGCTGGGAATGGGGAGGAGAAGGAGGGAGAAAGCAAGGAGTATCTGAAATTAGAGAGATCAATGTTCATACCGCTGAGTTGAAAGCTACCTAAGCGAAGTATGAGATGCTGATCCCCCAGTTTGCGCTGGGCCTCACTCTGGCGATGGAGGAGGCCCAGGACAGAAAGGCCAAATTCGGAATGGGATGGGGAGTTTAAGTACTGAGCCACCGGGAGATCAGGTTGGTTAATACCAACTGAGCGGAAGTGTTTGACGAAGCGATCGCCAAGACTGCGTTTGGTCTCGCCGATTTAGAGTTGACACCTGGAACAGCGGATGCAGTTTATTTGGTTGGAGGAGGTAAAAAGGTGAACCTCTGCCTCACCTGGAAAGAATGCTTGGGTCCTTAGATGGAGTCGAGGGGGGAGATAAATCGACAGGTGTCACATTTCGTAGACAAAAAAATGCTGGAGAAACTCAGCGGGTGAGACAGCATCTATGGAGCGAAGGAAATAGGCAACATTTCCTGCTGTTGCAAGGGAAAGTACCCGTGGAGGGGCTAGTTTGGGTGGGAAGGAACGAATGGACCAGGGTCCATTATTTGTTGTATGCCACGGCTGATGGGGTGGAAGCTGTGGATTGGCTTGGTAAAATTTTTAATTGTCCCGAGTTTGTGTGGGATAGTGTTAATGTGCGGATATCGCTAGCCGTCCCGGACTCGATGGGCCGAAAGTCATGATTCCGTGCTGTAATTCTGAACTATACTAAACTAATCTAAAGTAAAATATTCAACACTATTTAGATTTTTACCCTGAGGATCAAAGTCGTGACTGTCAACCCTATCTATATCTTTCACTTCGATAAAATGATGTTTAAACGTTCAATCTTTTTTTGCACGCAAACTGTTCCCTCGGCTTGAACGCTTTACAAACTACGTTGCTGCCATTACTTAGCTGCGACTTCATGAACCCACTTATTGTTAATTCTCACTGTCATTTGAAAAGACGACTTTATACGCAATCATATTAGCAAAAATAAAATCTCATATCAATAAATATGTGGGTGCGTGTTTCATTGCAATGGGGAGAGATGCGAGTAAGGCCTCATGTCAGGGTGTTAAGGGTGTGGGAAGAAGGCAGGAGAATGGGGTTACGAGGGTGAGATACGTAAGCTAAGATTGATGGAGTAGACTTGATGGGCCGAATGGCCGAATTCATTTCCTATCGCTTATGAAAACAGCGCGTTTCTTGCATGCATTTCAAGTTCAAATTCAAGTGAGTTTATTGTCATAGACACATAGAAACATAGAAAATAGGTGCAGGAATAGGCCATTCGGCTCTTCGAGCCTGCACCGCCATTCTATATGATCATGGCTGATAATCCAACTCAGTATCCTGTACCTGCCTTCTCTCCATACCCCCTGATCCCTTTAGCCACGAGGGTCACGTCTAACTCCCTCTTAAATATAGCCAAAAAACTGGCCTCAACTACTTTCTGTGGTAGAGAATTCCAGAGATTCGCCACTCTCTGTGTGAAAAATGTTTTTCTCATCTCGGTCCTAAAATATTTCCCTCTTATCCTTCAACTGTGACCCCTTGTCCTGGATTTCCCCAACATCGGGAACAATCTTCCTGCATCTAGCCTGTCCAACCCCTTAAGAATTTTGTAAGTTTCTATGAGATCCCCCCTCAATCTTCTAAATTCTAGCGAGTATAAGCCGAATCTATCCAGTCTTTCTTCACATGAAAGTCCTGACATCCCAGGAATCAGTCTGGTGAACCTTCTCTGTACTTCCTCTATGGCAAGAATGTCTTTCCTCAGATCAGATACTCCACCGAAACGCACGGTGCCTTGAAACTGGTGAACGGCGATTCCTCGAAATTCTGGAGTAGCTTTAAAGTGACGGGGAAAATATTGAATAGGAATCTGAAGGGTATATTATTCACACAAAGGGTGGTGGGGGTATGGAGCAAGCTGCCAGTGGAGGGAGTTGAGGCAGCGACAATCCCAGACATTTAAGAAGCAATTCGAAAGTTACATGGATAGGACAGGTTTGGAGAGGCATGGGCCGAACTTGGGTAGGTGGGACTAGTGCACCTGGGACATGTTGGCCGGTGTGGGCAAGTTGGGCCAAACGGCCTGGTTCTACGTTGTGTCACTTTAGGAGTATGTGGGGGGGGGGGGGGGGGGGGGGCGGGCGGCAGAAATCATAATCGCTTGGGAAGGAATGGAAGTACGTTCAGACGAGAAGATGTGCAGAGAAGAAAGGAAAAGGGAGGAGGAGGAGCCCGAGGGCTGAGGGAGAGATAGGAAGGAGAGGAGACAGCAAGGGCTAACAAAATTGGGAGAATTCAATGTTCATGCCACCAGGATGCAGACTCCCCAAGCGGAATATGAGGTGCTGTTTCTCCAATTTCCGGTGGTACTCGCTCTGGCCATGGAGGAGACTCGGGACAGAGAGGCGGATACGGAATGGGAAGGGGAGTTGAGCCACCGGGAGGTCAGGTTGGTATATTGATGGTCAAGGGTGCAGGTGCGGGGTGAGAATTGTCTTTCCGATGAAGGAGAACTTCCCGGCAGTTGTTAGAGATGCCATTACTGATGGTTCGGCCAGTCAGCCACTATAATCTGAGCTACGAAAAAAGGGGAATGTTTGTCTTGTTGTCTGTGTAATATAGGGCTGCGAGAAGGCCACGAGCATTAGAAGGACGAATAGACATCCGGAGATCGGTGGCAGCTTTGAGACTAATAGTATTTGTCAGAGTAGGGGGATTTTAACGTTCCCAAATAAAGACTGTGACGCCCCTAGGACAAAGGGCTTAGATGAGGTGGAATTTGTCAAATGCGTACAGGAAAGTATCCTTCAACGAAGCACGATTAGTAAGTTTGCAGCCGACACAAAACAAGATGACACCAAATGTTAAAGAAGGAACTGCAGATGCTGGAAACATGGAAAGTAGACAAAAAATGCTGGAGAAACTCAGCGGGTGAGACAGCTTTTATGGGGAGAAGGAATAGGTGGCGTTTCGGGTCGAGACCCTTCTTCAGACTAAGTTGACACTAAAGATAATTGCGCAACATTGCTGGATAAGCGGGTTGAGGAATGGCCAATGGATTTGAATGCAGATAAGTGCAAGATGTTGGTTTCTGACCGTCAATTAGGGCAGCATCTTCACAGAGAACAGCATGACCCCGGGGAATGTTGTAGAACAAGGGAGATCGATGGGTGGAGGCACACAGCTTCATAAAAGTGGCCTCACACGCAGACAGGGACGTAAGGAAGGGTGTTGGTAGATTGGTCTTCATAGGTCACGGTATTGAGCAGAGGGTTTGTGCTACGGATGTACAAGATATTTTGGTGAGGTCACATATATAATACAATTTTCTCGAGCACCGATTAAAATATGTCAGTAAGCTGCAAAGAGCGCAGAGATGATGAACAAGGATGTCACCAGGACTCGAGGACTTGAGCTTCAGGGACAGGTTGAGCGGACAGGCTACACCTTGGAGCACAAGGCACTGAAGGTTGGTCTATCAAGAAGGGAATATATCGGGTGAATGCGCACCGTTTAGTTTTACCCAGAGTGGGGGAATCAAAGCCAGAGGACATTGGTTCATGATGAGTGTGGCAGGATTTGAGAGGAAACTGAGGGGCAATTATGATATTGAAATGGTGATGGATACATGGTGCGAGTTGCCAGTGGCGGTAGTTGAGGCAGGTAGAATAACGACATGTAAACGACATTAGGGTAGGTACAGGGGGAGGGGAGTGTTTGAGGGATATGCGGCAAAAGCGGGCAGGGTCTTGGTGAGACCACACCTGGAATATTGCGTGCAGCTTTGGTCTCCTAATCTGAGAAAATGCATTCTTGCCATAGAGAAGGTTCACCAGACTGATTCCTGGGATGTGAGGGCTTTCATATGAAGAAAGACTGGATAGACTCGGCTTGTACTCGCTAGAATTTAGAAGATTGAGGGGGGATCTTATAGAAACTTACAAACTTCTTAAGGGGTTGGACAGGCTAGATGCAGGAAGATTATTCCCGATGTTGGGGAAGTCCAGAACAAGGGGTCACACAGTTTAAGGTTAAGGGGGAAATCTTTTAGGACCGAGATGAGAAAAAAAAATTCACACAGAGTGATGAATCTGTGGAATTCTCTGCCACAGAAGGTAGTTGAGGCCACAGTTCATTGGCTATATTTAAGAGGGAGTTATATGTGACCCTTGTGGCTAAAGGGATCAGGGGGTATGGAGAGAATGCAGGCACAGGATACTGAGTTGGATGATCAGCCATGATCGTATTGAATGGCGGTGCAGGCTCGAAGGGCCGATTGGCCTCTACTCCTGCGCCTATTTTCTATGTTTCTATGTTTCTACTGCCCGCCATGTCCACGCTGCACATCGACCGTCTGTCAGCTCCCAATTTGATGCTTTCCATCTCATTACATCCGAGATATCCTATTTCTTCAATGAACGCGCACACGCCCCCCCCCCCCCCCACCCCCCCTTGTAGTCGTATGTAGATCCTTCACCCGCGCCTCCTCCGTGTCCCGTGTTCTGATGGGAACGGTTAATGGAAAGAACTTGAAGGCCGTCCAGATTACGGCCACGAAGGATTTGAATGCCGGAGGAATTAGAAGGAGGGTGAAACTTCCAAGCCTGATTGTATATAGTGGAGTGTACCGGAGGATGCTAGAGATTCAATTGTAGGCGCTGTGGCTAAGATAGATATTTCATCACTAGACACGGCTGAGTGACGGAAAACTGGAAGGTGTACCAAAAATGTGTCGCTATATCAGAGGGGCTGTAAGGAAAAGGCTGGGAACTTGGGACTGGATCTGGTGACCACTGGTGTGCCTCAGAGAACAGGGACCCTTGATATTTGCGCTTTATATCAGCGATTTGGATGACTATGCAAAATGCAAGACTGGTTTGGTTAGTAGGTTGCGATTCGCACTAAATTATGGCAGATAGCAAAATGGTTGTCAACATTCATCACAGTATCTTGATCGGTTGGGCAAATGTGCTTAGAAATGGTTGAAGGGGCTTAATGCAGATAACTGCCTAGAGTGTATTTTGAGAAGTCAAAGCATAGAAACAGAAACATAGAAATTAGGTGCAGGAGTAGGCCATTCAGCCCTTCGAGCCTGCACCGCCATTCAATATGGTCATGGCTGATCATCCAACTCAGGACACCTTATTGCATCTTAACGAATAGTGATAGACTTGGATAGAGAGAATGTAGAGAGGATGGTCCACTATTGGGAGAGTCCACGAAAACTTCCTTTAGGAAGACGAGGTTCTATTTATTTAGTCAAACAGTGTTCGATTTGTGCAATTGATTGGCCACAGAAGGCCAGTGGGTATTTTTAAGGCAGAGATAGATAGATTATTGATTAGCATAAATGACAGGGGTTGTGGGGAGAAGACATGAGAATGGGGTTGAGAGGAAAATATCGATCAGCCATGACTGAATGTCGGGATAGACTTGATGGGCCGAATGGCCTAATTCAACTTAAAAAAACAGGCCCTTCAGCCTACCGAGTCCGAGCCAACTAGCGATCACCCCGCAAACCAACATCATCCTACAAGCACTGGGGACAATTTACAAATATACGACGCCATTTAACCGTCTAACTCGTAGGTGTTTGGATTGTGGGAGGAATCTGGAGCCCCCGAAGGAAACCCATCAGGGCCATGGGGAGAACGTACAAACTTTGTACAGACAACACCCGTGGTCAGGATCGAATCCGGAACTCCGGCGCAGCAAGGCAGCTACTCTAGCGCTGCGCCATCGTGCGCCGTGATATGAACGGAGTATGTTGCCACTGATCAGCTGTCTGGAATGAACCCTGCAGAGTTTCCGATCAGTGACATGCCATTGGGACAGAAGACGACGTCAGACCTTTTGTGCTTCTGCTTTTGTTTCGCCTGCATTTTTTCCCGGTTCATGGAAAGCCAGCCGTTGAGTTGAACAAGGATTGCGTGCTGTAGCATCAGTATGTCGGCACAGCAGCGGTAGATGTTGCTGCCTTACAGCGCCAGAGACCCCGTTCGATCCAGACTATTGGCTGCTGTCTGCACGTTCTCCCCGTGACCTGCGTGGATTTTCTTCGGGTGCTCCGGTTTGCCCCTACACTCGAATGACGTGCAGGTTTGCAAGTTAATTGGCTTCTGCAATTGGCCCAAGTGTGAAGGGTGAAGGGCCTGTCCCACCGTACGAGGTGATGCAAGAGTTCTCCCGAGTTTCCCCTGATTCGAACTCGAGCATTACGGTAATGGCCGTTCGTAGGTACTCGGGGCTCTCGTGGGCAGTTTTCACACTGTTGAAAAATCTTCACGAGCTTACCGCGTTCCCCGATTACCTGCCGTTAGCGATACGAGGCGCTAAGAGACGTCCCGAGGTCCGACGTACCTGCTGCGTACATTCTACGTACTTACCACGAGTTTGATTTTTTTTAAACTCGGGAGAGCTCTTGGGTAAACTCGTATAGTGGGACAGGCCCAAGTGCAAAATTTGGATCACACGGAACTAGTGCGAACGTATGATCGTTGGTTGGTGTGGACTCAGTGGGTGGAAGGACGTATGTTCATGTTGTATAACTAAACTAAATTGATCTCAAATAACTAATCTACACTAAAATAAAATAAACTGAAATGCACTAAACTGAACTGCACGAAACTAAACCGAACTGAACTGCAATTCCCCAAAACTAAGCTGAATTGTACTAACCTGAACAAAACTGAACTGCACGGATCTGAACTGCCCTACATTTGAACAATAAACTAAAATAAACCAAACTAAAAGGAACTGCACAAAAACAATGCAAACTGAAATGCACTAAACACAGCTCAACTCATCGCACCCCAACCGAACTCAATTCACTACCCACAATGATGAATATAGGATTCCTGCTTCACTCACGACCCCTTCCCCCCTGGAACCGTGAGGAATTCTGCTCCTTCCACTAACGGCGTTACTACTGGCAGGTCATCGAGATGAACCATAGACACTGGGCATCTGGCCTTCTGCGTTACTCCAGTATTGATTGTCACTGTCCTTCAATGTTTTGGGAAAACAGTAAAGAATATATTGGAAAAAAATACCACAGCCATCGTCGTTATCATATCGAGACGACGATTATTAACCTGTGGGAGAAACTGACTGGGATGAATAATGTTTGCAGGATTAAATTCAGAAATGAACATTTGAAATCTGTCGGATGCCGTTCATTTATTAGCTATGGAATATTGGAGAACCATGCCTCATAAGTTCCTCAATGAGTCCCAGACCTGCTCCAGCCATTTGCTAATATTTGAGCCGGTTTTGAAAAATAGGGCATAATTTTGCACAATTATAACGGGAGGATCTTGGTGGATTATTGAACAAATAAACAGAGCAAGTCAAACACTGAGCAGATCAACTGGCATATGCGCTGAAAGAAAATCTCGGATCGGGCCCAAATTTTCACAACGCTTTAAATACATCCCATGTCAGGGAAGTCATGATGCACGCTTAGAGCAATATAGTTAGGATGTATTGTGTTCAGCTATGGTCACCGTTATAAATAAATAAACAGAGCAGATCAAAGGCTGAGCCGGTGAACTAGCATCTGTGGAGAAAGGAGTTCGAAGATGACGTGTTATTGGATCGGGCCCTAACCTTCTCAAACTAAAAATACACTCTGTTGTCTGGGAAGTCATGATGCAGTCTCAGAACAATTTGGTTAGTGTGTATGGTTTTCAGTTCTGGTCACCAGTGGGATGTGGACGTTTTAGAAAAGGTCCATACGAGGTTTTCCAGGATGCTTCATCGATTAGTGTGTACTCGATCCAGATTAGTAATTTAAACTAATTTAAACTGAAATGATCTAAATTAAACAAAACTAAACTATATTAAATTAAGCGAAACTGAAATGCACTAAACTAAACCAACCTGCACTAAAGTGAACTGAACTGCACTACACTAAACTAAGCTGAACTGCATTAAACTAATCTAACCTGAACTGCATTAAACTAAATTAAACGAATCTAAACTAACCCAAATTAATTTAAACTAAACTAACCTCAGATCACGCCTACCCGACCCAACCCACTCAACCCAACAGAACCCAACTCAAGAGAATTCATCGCATCATCCGCCGTAAATGACCATATGATTCCTGCCTTAATCACTGCCCCTTCCTTCATTGATCAGCCAACTGTGAGGGAATTCTGCTCCTCTCACTGACGGGGTTTCTACTGGCAGGTCGCCGACATGAAACATTAACCCTGGTCCTCTCGCCTCCAGCGTTATTCCAACCTTTTACTGTCACCTGCCCTTCAGTGTTTTGTGAATAAAATGAAGAAGGTGTTGAACCACAATATATTTACCGGAGCCACCGTAATTATCGTATCCATAGATACATAGAAACATAGAAAATAGGTGCAGGAGGAGGCCATTCGGCCCTTCGAGCCAGCACCGCCATTAATTGTGATCATGGCTAATCGTCCCCTATCAATAACCCGTGCCTATTTTCTCCCCATATCCCTTGACACCACAAGCCCCTAGAGCTCTATCTAGTGGAGGCCCAGTGATTGGGCCTCCACTGCCCTCTGTGGCAGGGAATTCCATAAATTCACAACTCTCTGGGTGAAAAAGTTTTTTCTCACCTCAGTCTTAAATGACCTCCCCTTTACCCTAAGACTGTGGCCCCTGGTTCTGGACTCGCCCAACATTGGGAACAATATGAATTTCCTGTGGGAGAAACAAACTGGTGTGAATAAAGTTTGCAGGAATTAATTGAGAAATCAACATTTTAAATCAGTCGGATATAGTTGATTTCTTAGTTACCGAATCTTGTAGTATGTCCCCTCGTCAGTCCCGCTGCGAGCCCTTCATCTGATTCAGTCATCTACTATTATGTTTACCGGCTTTGAACAATATGATGCAATTGTACACAATTATAAAGGAAGAATCTCGGTGGGTTGTCGAATGAATAAACAGAGCAGATCAAACGCTGAGCAGGCCAACTTGCATTTGAGGAGAAATAAAGTCTAAGAGAACGTGTTCTGGGATTGGGCACAAACCTTCACAACACTATAAATACATCCCGTATTCAGGGAAGTCATTACGCAGCCTTAGAGCAATGTGGTTATCGTGTATTGTGTTGAATTCTGGTCAGCGTCATTCAAGAAAGTTGTGGAGATTCAGGAACGAGTGTATGTTTACCAGAATTATTGGTAGATTTTACTTCGGAGTCACGTGAGTGACTACGTGAAGAAGGCCCGTTCAACCGCACGTGCGTCATTACGTCAGACGCATTGGTGCAAGACGACCGGTTGGGAAACAGGAGTTCCTCCAACGCGGGTAAGTTTAAACTTCAGGTAAGCTGGTTTTCTTACCTGTTGATTCCATGCAGGAACCTCTAGTTCCAGAGGCTTCCTGCCGTAGGGTTCATGAGGCCAACGAGGGAACCAGCTGTGGGGAAACCCCGGTTCTTGCCGCCAAGCGCGGGTAGCTGGAGAATGTCGGGTTTCACGAAGTGGGACGCTGACGGGGGTCAGTGGATTACAGGCGCTCCGGGTGCCGGGAGGGGTTCCCTCCGATAGGCACAGAAACGCTGGGGTTCCCAGGGAAGGGACCTCCAGTTGGCCGGGTGCGAGAGGGCATTTCCCTCTTAGATGATATTTATTCTGGGACCGCCAGTAGAGCGGGAGTCGGGAGCGGTTCCCCTCCGACAATATGAATATTTATGCTGGGGTTTCCCGTGGAGGGGACCTCCAGTAGATCAGGAGCCCGGAGGGGATTTTCCTCCAAGATAAATATTTATGCTGGGGTTCCCGTGGAGGGGAGCTCCACGAGACGGGAGTCAACATATATATGCCGGGTGTTGGGAGATTTTCCCCGATATCCATATAGAGGCTTGGGTTCCCGGGTAGGGGAATCCAGTAATGATGCCGCTTGCAGACCGCAGGGGACCCCAGGTAAGGGGTCAAACGGACCGGAACGGTCAGCCCTGCGGCCGGTAGGGGTTTCCTCCGGTAATATATAAGGGTGCTGGGATTCCCGGGGGAGGGGAAATCTACCAGCTATACGGTACCCAGACCGCAGAGGTCCCAAGATATGGGGTAAATCGACCTAAGTGGTCAGTCCTGGTGCCGGGAGGGTTCCTTTCCGGTAAAAATAAATAATGTGGAAGTTGACCAGGATGGAGCCTTATTGAGAGGAGGCTCAAGATAGATACACCCTAACATCAGGAGATATGGCAGTGTTGGGCAGATGGGGAGCCCTTGCCAGCAGCGCCTTGTAACAGGGCTGCATAATGGGGATGCCGAATCTATGGCAGTGCCGACATATTGCTCTAAGCTGTGTCAGCAGCGCCTTGTATATGGCTGTTTAAACGTATGGTAGCAGCACCTGTAGAAGGGCTGCATGATGTCTCCCTCATGGAGGAGGTGAGCTTACCGGGGCATTTTCTGACACTGAAGGGTGGACCTGTTGGAGAGGTAATGCCAGCAGCGCCTTGTAGTAGGGCTGCTTAATGTCTCCCTTATGGAAGAGGAGAACATGCCGGATCTGATGCCGAGGCTGTGGGTATAGAGTGGAGCATACCTCAAGGAATGAAGGGCACGTGTCAGAGGTACGATTCTGGCAGCAAGGTTGCCATTACAACACAATGCAGTGAACACCGCTATCACGGGAGTTTGAGCCACCCGCCGACTATTCTATTCAGGTGAGACATATCCCACAGGCAAAAAAAAGGGCGAAGCACATAGTTAGGGGGAAAACGCACCCTCCGGTTTCATCGGCAGGAAGCGGTTCACTGAAGCTGGTAGCAGCATTAAGCTGACCAGAGTTACTGGACAACTAAGTGACCACGAACAGGTTGGTAGGATTTACAATTGGTTGGGCACCACACAAATAACTGAGACATCGTCATCTACTCGGAAGCATTTTAACCAGGTAACTGGACAATACTAGTATTCCAAGAAGGTTGGAATTTGGCCAGAAAAGTGTTGAGCCAGGTCCAGTATTTAGCCAGGTTGCCTTCGAGACAGGCTCGGAGATATGGGGAATTGTCTTTCAAGGCAAGGTCAGAATTATGGCAAGAGCTGTCTTGGGACATGTGAGAATTATCAGAACCGGGCCAGAGTTATTGTCGGGGCAGACTCGAAATGATGGCAGGTGTGGCCTGTTCATTAAGAAAGACGGATGATCAAACTGATTTCCTATGGGGTTTTCCATGTACAATGATCATCAGAGATGTGTGAATGCATTGTTATGATGAGGCAAGTTAAACAGTATGATAACAATAAATCATTCAAAGGACTACTCAGAGTTCAAAAACAATTGTGATGTATTGTCTGGATTATATTTTGATGCTGTATTTGACTAAAACCCACTCGGTTTCAAGCTAATTGAGGAATTGGTTTCTCCTATCCAGTAAATTAGGTTGTTATCAAATGGATGGTTGCCATGTGACTCCGCCCTGGCCAATAGATTGGAATCAATAGAAACCTGGAACAGCCTTGTGGTTATAAAGGAGTTCCTATTTATTAGACTAACTGGCAATGTAATAGATGTGATGCAGCTGTGCATTTAGGAGAACTGACAGCATGCTTAATGACAAACAATAAGGGTCATGAAGATCATTGATAATACAAATTGCTATTGCCAGCTGAAGCTAAGAAAGCCACTATGATGGACAAACAGTATTCAGCATTGCTCCAGTAGTTGATCAATAAATATGTCATTTTACTTCGGACTCACGTGAGTGACTACGTGAAGAACCCCGCCACGACGCATGCGTGTATATCGCTTCACACTTGCGAAACGACAGGCGGGGGGAGCGTTACCCCGCAGCGGTAAGTTTGAAACCGCGACCTGCAGGTAAGTGATTTACTCTGCGGTAGTTTTTGTCCCCGCGCTGTTTTTACACAGGGGGTGAAGCTGGACAAAATAGTGTCCACAAGTGCTGCGAGTAAAGCTGGCTGGGGAGGACCGCGACGTTGCGGGAGCCAGCAGCAGCTGAAGGCACAAGCCCCGTAAGGGATCAGCTGTGCCGACTTTTGGTCCCGCGCCGGCCAGAACACCACGGCCGGGCGGGAGACTATTCAAATGGGGCCATCGACTTTTTGGACAAGTCAAAAACCGCAGGAGACGGGGTGGAACGATGTTCCCCCGCAGCGACAATTTTAACCTGGACCTCCAGGTAAGAGCTGCGGTCTTTATGTGTTTTTACCATGCTGATAACAGGTGGAGAAACCAACGGGCTGCGACAAAGCTGGTGGGCTAGATGGGTTCAGCTGTGCCCGATGTCGCCTCCGCACCGGCCAGATCCACTCCACGGCACGGCAGTAAGGACAAAGCTGGTGAGGGAGGAACGCGGAGCAGCGGGCAGCCAGCAGCAGCCAGCGGCACTCGGATCACCGATAGTGGGATCAGCTGTGCCCGATGTCGCCTCCGTACCGGTCAGATCCACGCGGCCGGGCGGAAAGGCTAGACACAAAAACAAACAAGGTCGTGGACTCAGAGTAGTCCGAATTTGAACAACCGCGGGCGGCCAGCGACCGAAAGCGCTGGAGCCGGATGGAGCGGTGTGTGGAGCATTTGCTCCAACGTGACAGATTCCGGGAGATGGAGTCTGGTCACTGTGGGCCCTATGCTAAACCCACAGCAGTACCTCTTGGAGGGCTGCACAGTGCTTCTACCTCATCAGAGGGGAGCACTGCGGCTCAGTTCTGGGCTGACCTGGAAGAGGGGTCCGCAGAAGGAAAGACAAGTGTGCAAGGGGTGCAGGAACAAGAGAACCTACTGGACTAATAAAAGGGAGTCCAACAAACACTACAGCCAAAGACAGCACCCCTACGCATCCACCAGCAGAACTGGTGAAATCTCGAAGGCCCGGTACTCAAAACATGAGTCTTTTTTAGGCCATGGCCCAGGCCGGCCTTTTTGGAAGATGCGGGGACCTCCAACGCCAACCAAACCGAAAATCTAGACTCCAGCGCAACAACAGCAGCGAAGAACCTGCAAAAAGAAGTAAACCTGCCACTGGTAACTATGGAGGTAGGTGGATCTGGTTCCCTACAAAATACAGGGAGCATGGAGGTTGGGGGGGAGACTACCCTCTTTTCTGAATGCATGGAGCATGTTAACAACCGATACTTCCATCTTAAGCAGTATTGTATTGTATTGTATTCAAATTTGTTGTCATTGTCTGAATTAGAGACAACGAAATGAATTTTCCTTACAGGCAGTATCATAAAAATAAATAATAAATAATAAAACATTAAAAATAAAATTGAATTAAAAAAAGAAAAGCACAAACACAGAAAGTCCACGACACAACATAACACAGTGGCACCAAGATGAGGAAGGCACCATAGTCCAGCCAGCCTCCCCTCCGATCTTCCCAGATGTTCATCCGTGGTCTGGGCCTTCCGAGCACCCGCAGTCGCCGCACGGAGCGGCCCGATGTTCATGCCCTCAGGCCGGGCTCGTGGAACGCGAACGCCGATCCCCGATGGTGAACATCCTCCTACTCAGCGGCCCGGACCTCCTGATCAGCCGCCTCCCGCAGCCGGAGTCCGCAGCTCCCGAGTCCGCAGGCCGAGCCGGGCGGAGTCGCAGGACCCCGCGTTGTTGATCAGCGCCTCCCGCGTTGGGAGCTCCGCAAACCGCACCTCCATGATGTCGGTGCAGCAGGTCCAGCACTCCGGGCTCCAGATGGCGATCCCCGGTAAGGCATCGCCAGCCCCGCGATGTTACAGCGCTGTCCCGCCGCTGCTGGAGCTCTGGTGGTCGATCCCGGCATGAAAGGCCGCGCCAATCCAGTAGGTAGGCCGCTGGGGGGGGCGGGGCGAGGACGCGACTCGAATAATAGTCGCGTCCTCTCCAGGAAGCGACCGAAGGACGGTATCCCCCTTACCGTGCCCTCTTCCCCCACATAAAGACATTTAAAAAAACATAAAAAACACACTTTAACATAACTAAAAAAACAAAAAAACATAAAGATACCGGGCTGAAGGTGGAGGCTGCTGGTACCAGCGCCACCAGTATCCAGGGATATACAATAGGGTTTATACACAAGTACAGCCCTCCAGTTCAACATATAACGAACCGAATGTTCGTGCCTTCTGATAAAGAAAAATCAAAAGCGCAAACTGAACTGGAGCGGCTTTACATAAAAGGTGTTATTGAGGAAACTCAACACGAACCATTAGAATTCGTGTCCAATATATTTATCAAAAACAAAAAATATGGTGGTTGTCGCATCATCATTGATCTGACAAAATGGATACCTTTGTTACTGCTAAACCATTAATTTCCAAAGGTTACTTCATGGCCAGCATCGATTTAAAAGATGCTATTCAGTGCCTATACGAGGTGACCACACATGTTACTTAAAATTCAACTGGATGGGCAACTCCGACAGTATAAAGCACTGCCAAATGGCTTATCATGAGCCCCAGGCTGTTCACAAAAAATTTTAAACCAGCCCTAGCGTTTCTACGGAAACGTAAACACATGGCCATGGCATATTTAGATGACATACTCATTGTGGGCAAAACTTTGGAATTGGCCAAACAAACTGTAACAGCCACAATACAGTTATTTGAAAAACTGGGATTCCACTACTATGGACTATTTGGGGGTTCACCATTGGCCCAGTTCACATGTAGGTGACTCTGCCTAAGGGAAAGGCTAGAGATTTAATAGAGGCGTGCAATAACCTCATTGACATCAGCAAACCATCCATCAGATTGGTAGCAAAAGTAATTGGCAAAATGGTGGCTGCCTTTCCAGCCACACAATTTGGACCTCTACATTACCAAAACTTACAGAGAGCAAAATTACAAGCACTCTAAATTAATGCAGGTCACTTTGACAGACATATGAAACTACCAATCAAGCTAAAATGGAATAAAATGGTGGATAGATAACATCTGGCTTTGTTCCAATCCAATCATTGTCAGTAACCTTTCCATGGTATTACAAACTGATGCCAGTGCATTTGGGTGGGGAGCCACCAATACCATCACCAGCTGTGGAGGTAGATGGACTGCTCAGGAGGCATCATTATTACTCACACTGGGCATAAACTACCTGGCAATGTTGGGTGCATTCCATGGCCTAAAGTCATATTGTACTGGGTCATATCACCAGCATGTTAGACTACAGATAGACAATACCACCGTGGTAGCATACATTACCCACATGGGTGGAAACAAATCGACATCATGTGACAATCTGGCTAATACAATTTGGCAATGGTGTATCCAGAGAGATATTTGAATATCAGCCACTTACCTACCAGGAAGACTAAATTTAGTGGCAGACACTAGGTCACGCAAATTTAATGAACACACCGAATGGATGTTGAATAAAAAAGTATTTGCTGATATTACAGCAACATATGGAACACCAGATATCGATCTATTCGCATCCAGACTTAACCACCAGTTATCACATTATGTTTCATGGGAACCAGACCCTGAGGCAGCGGCGACAGATGAATTTTCGCTGCATTGGGGGGGAAATTGTTTATTTACGCATTCCCTCCTTTCTGCCTCATCAGTCGGGTATTAAGGAAAATACAACAAGACTCTGCGTCTCGTATTGGTAGTACCCAATTGGCCTACTCAACCATGGTTCCCAGTGGTATTAAACATGGTATTAGAACCATGTATCACCATCCCACATAGACCAGATTTATTGCTACATCCCGTAACAAGGGATAGCCACCCATGCCATAAACATTTGAACTTATTAAGTTGTAGAGTTTTTAAAAACACATCTACTACAACTGGGACTGACGGACCGAACAGTGAACATGATCTCGGCGGCCCAAAGACAGTCAACCAAAAAACAGTATCTGGTCTATATCAGGAAGTGGGCGATGCACTGCCATAAAAACAACATCACCTACAGAGACATGAACATCCCGTTTGTTCTGGAATATCTGGCAGGCCTCCACTATGGTGAGGGGCTCAGTTACAGTGTCGTCAACTGCGCCAGAAGTGCCCTATCGACTTACCTATGGCAGGGGACAGAGCGTTACTCTGTTGGGACTCACCCTCTGGTAACAAAACTTATGAGGGGAATTTTAATACTAATCCCCCAAGAACAAGGTACTCCCAAATATGGGATGTAAGTATTATCCTGAAGATGCTCACGCATTGGGCTCCAGCAACAGCACTGTCCCTACACAGACTGACATTAAAGACAGTCATGCTAATGGCATTGGTCCCGGCACAGAGGGTACAGTCACTGCATAAACTAAGACTGGACAACATGACTTCCTCAACAGAAAATATTACGTTTCATATCTATGAGTTAGTAAGCAGAACAGACAGGGGTCAGCAGGCCTCAATATACAATGTAGGTCATACCCAACAGATGACCGTCTGTGTATAGTAAGACATCTGTCGTTATACATGGAGAAAACGAAAATCCTAAGAGGCAATGAGAAGGCACTTTTTGGTCAGCCACTAGCAACCACACAAAAGAGTGACGGTCCAGACCATCTCAAGATGGCTGAAACAGGTGCTAACACAGGCTGGGGTGGATACAAATATTTTAAAATCTCATTCCACCAGGGCTGCAGCTACATCGCAGCGATACAGTTGGATGTACCAATGGACCAAATCCTCAAGGCAGCAGGATGGTCTGGGGGAAAAACATTCCAATTATTTTACAATAAACCAGTAATGAAACCTGGAACGTTTGCAGAAACAATTTTAAGTTCTGTAAATTAATTTAAACCCGTAAAAAGGGGTTATAAATTTGTGTTAATAAAGTTTATGATTTCAATGTCGAATTCATGTCCATATTATGTTAACACAGTTCCTCCTACAGTCATCAAGGCAGACGTGATGCATGGACTAGTTTCCACGGCATGAAATCACAGAGCTTTAAAATCTTCACGTAGTCACTCACGTGACTCCGAAGTAAAATAGTAAGATTAAACGAGAATTTACCAGTTTGAATGAGTTACGATGAGGGATTACGTGCCCTCCGCTCCCACCCTTGATCATATACTTAACTGGTATCTCTTCTCTAATCTTACTATGTTTAGTCATTACAGTTATCTGTGATTTCACACCGCTGCTTTGAAGAATGACACGCATGCGTCGTGGCGGGGTTCTTCACGTAATCCCTCATCGTAACTCCTCATAAAATACAGATCAAACTTCAAACTGGTAAGTTCTCGTTTAATCTTACTATTATATCGCAAAAAAGATGCTATGGCTTAAGGTGGGAACATGCGAATGTCATCTCTAGTTGAGGTGCAGGAGATTTGCAATGAGTTATTAACTCTTCAGTATTGGTATCAATTATCTATAGACCATAAGTGCATTATGGGTTAAAGAGGGATTGAGTGAATATGCATAGGGGCATGCTCAACTTCATGTTGATACACTAAGATGTGGCATATGATAAGCACGAGGGTGCAATCAGGGAAAAGATCCTGTAAAAGGTACATAATCTAATTTGCCACTGGAGTATCATTAAGTAAAGATCAATGACAACACAGAACGGGTGTTGGACCACACAGTATTTATGAAATTCTGATTTAATGCAACACCGAATATAGATATATTGTTTTCATGCTAATTAAAGGTTGCAAAATGTGTGGCATAACAGTGGCGAAAGATACATTCTCGCTACAAGCATGAGGAATGGTCTTTTATGTCTTCCTCCAAATTTGCTTTATGAGTCGGGTCTTGGAATAGAGTCATCAAGAGTCGCTTTAGGTTCCAGCTGTGGAATTGGCCTATGCAGTTTGATTCCCGATTTGTCGGGAATAATAATAATGCAACATTATATGGTTATTTAAACGTAATTTGCTGGTCCAGCCTGCGGCTTGAAAGATCAGCCGTTGCATGATAAAATCAATATATGTTCTACAGATTCTCAATAGACTGCTCACGGTTTGGGGTTGTCATGCCTATTTTTGTATGTATTCACAGTGCTGGAATGGTACCAAAAAGCGGTAATTTGCTGCTTCAGGAGATGGGAAGCGTTTGTTTAATGCTCATGTTAGATTTAAAATGGTACAGATTCTGAGTTATTGCAGTTCATTTAAATGGTCTTTGACAATATTCAATTATAGGATCATTAACTGTGCCAAGGGGCTTTCCATCAGACGTACTGCATCTAACGAGGGCCAAGTTGTTGGGTTCACCTCGGATATCGAGTTAGGAAAGGATATCTGTTACACAGGTTTCCCAGGGCAAATACAATGCAGTATTGGAGATTGACATTGTGTAACACTATTTGAACCAGGGGGTTCCAGCTACATTCTTAGCTTTGATCGGACCTCATTAGGTAGTTATCCTCCTGACGCTGGTTAGCGCAACAGGTCACTCGCTACATTATTGTGACAGGAGAGGATGATTACGGCTGTAGTGTGGTCAAACGAACAATATTTCAAACATGTTATAATAACCCGTTGCTAGCCCAGAGGTATTCTCAATTTATTTTATGTTCTGTTATAGGTCCCATCCGGATGAGAGATGTGACTATTGTTATTGTTTATTTAACAGCATAAGCATGTTTAAATCTATGTCATGACTGTATGCATTATGAATGCTTTCCCTCATTTTGTCAATGAGGCAGTTGTGGTTGTGTAGACTTGTTTTCTCACGGCATAAAATCAGAGTTTTGAAATCTTCACGTAGTCACTCATGTGACTCCGAAGTAAAATAGTAAGATTAAACAAGAACTTACCAGTTTGAAGTTTGATCTTTAATTCATGAGGAGTTACGATGAGGGAATATGTGCCCTCCGCTCCCAGCCCTCGTTAAGCACATGGTAGTTCTAGTCTTCTTTCATCTTACTATCATACTTCAGTCACTGTTATTATTATCTGTGATTTCACACCGCTGCTTTGAAGATTGACGCACGTGCGGCTGAACGGGCCTTCTTCACGTATTCCCTCATCGGAACTCCTCATAAAATAAAGATCAAACTTCAAATTGGTAAGTTCTCTTTTAATCTTACTATTAGATGGTACTAGCTTCTGATTTCTAAACCAAAGTGAACCAAAGCTAAGTTGAACTGCACTGAAATAGCCTGATCGGTAATGCACTGAACATAACTAAGGTAGATTAAAGTAATCTAACCTGCACTAAATTAAACGCGAAGGAAATGTATTATACTGCACTAAACTAAACTCAACTAACCTAACCTAAACTAAACTGAACTAAACGGAACTAAACGAAATCAAACCACATTAAACCAAACCACACTAAATTCAACGCAAATCAACTCACTGCACACAACTGAAACAGACCGCACATCCGCAGTGCTGTACCACTTCTTTAACTAAAATATAATTACTCAATTATTTACATTTGTAAATATATTCAAAATACAAAGCGATACGAAAAAAGACACCACCATCATACAAATAAAACAAGTATTCTTCAATATCTTTGACTCCTTCATTGTTAAGGAAACATTCTACCCCGGACGGCGCTCAGCGGTCCCGGGAAACCCCGAGGGTGACGTTAGACTGCACGTAGACCCTCTGTAGTACCACCCGGGCGCAAACGTGACCCCGGAAAAGGGGCAGACAGCCGGATCGGGTGGAGCCCTCTTCCACCGAGCGCCATGATTCGCGGATGGCCAGTTTGGCCAGGCCCAGGAGCAACCGAACCAGGACATCTTCAGCCTTGCCCAGTCAAATACGCTCAGGGAATCCAAAGATGAGGATGTTAGGTGTGAAGTGCAGCCAGAGGGCAAGGAGCTGCCTCTTTGGATATTGGAACAGAGACTGCAACCTCACATTCTGCATACATACGTGGAACATAGACTAATCCAGGCCGCAAATGTGGTTGGCGAGTCTGTGACATAGAAACATAGAAACATAGAAAATAGGTGCAGGAGGAGGCCATTCATTGTGAACATGGCCGATCGTCCCCTATCAATAACCCGTGCCTGCCTTCTCCACATATCCCTTGACTCCACTAGCCCCTAGAGCTCTATCTAACCCTCTCTTAAATCCATCCAGTAATTTGGCCTCCACTGCCTTCTGGGGCAGGGAATTCCACAAATTCACTACTCTCTGGGTGAAAAAGTGTATTCTCACCTCAGTCTTAAATGACCTCCCCCTTATTCTAAGACGGTGGCCCCTGGTTCTGGACTCGCCCAACATTGGGAACATTTTTCCTGCATATATCTGCGTTTTCTTGTGTCCACAGGTTTTATTGGAAACATCTAGATATTGCTGCTCCTTTCGCAGTTGCTGCAATTCGGCGGTGTAGGTAATGCATGTTTGCATTCATAGATGTATTCATAAGTTCATAAGTGATAGGAGCAGGAATAGGCCATTCTAGCTATCAAGATCGTGAATCCATTACAATTTGTCTACCACCACATTAGATCACGGGGAATGCGATCTCGCTGGCTCTCCACTCGGCGCTGGACCACTTGGACCATAACATCACAAAAGTCAGGTTGTTGTCCCAAAGCCACCAACGCCGCATTTTTTGTACATGTACCCCGTTCGGTTGACAGTAGATGCATTAAGTCTTAGATTCACACAGGACAGAAACATGCCCTTAAGATCAACTCACTAATGGCAACCAAGATGCCCAATCCAATGTAGTTCATTTTGCCCACATGTGTGGCTATATGCCCTATTCCTCTAAACCTTTCCCGTCCATGTACTTGTCCAAATAACATGAGATTCATTTCAGATCACCTCATCTACATGGCGACACAGTGGCGCAGCAGTAGAGTTGCTGCCTTAACAGCACCAAAGACCTGGGTTCGATCCTGACTACCGGTGCATTCTGTACAGAATGTGTACGTTCTCCCAGTAACATAGTTCAAGTTCAAGTTCAAGCCGGTTGCATCGTGGCTTGGTTCGGCAATTTGAGCGCCCTGGAGAGGAAAAGACTACAAAAAGTAGTAAACACTGCCCAGTCCATCATCGGCTCTGACCTTCCTTCCATCGAGGGGATTTATCGCAGTCGCTGCCTCAAAAAGGCTGGCAGTATCATCAAAGACCCACACCACCATGGCCACACACTCAGCTCCCTGCTACCTTCAGGGGTAGAAGGTACAGGAGCCTGAAGACTACAACAACCAGGTTCAGGAATAGCTACTTCCCCTCAGCCATCAGACTATTAAACCTGGCTCGGACAAAACTCTGAGGGGGGAGTGAGAGAGGGGGGAGGGAAGGAAGGAATGAAGGAGGGTGGGACCGAGGAAAGGAGGGGAGGGGCGAGTCGGGGGGTGTTGAGGGGGGGGGGGAAGGAGGGGAGAGGGGAAGGGAGGATGGGAGAGGGGGGGAGGGAGAGAGATATGGAGGGGGAGAAGGAAGGAGGATGGGAGCGGGGGGCGGAGGGAGGGGCGATGAGGAGGGAGCATCGGGTTATTAAACAGACAATTGTACCTGGGAATAGTCAGGATGTGTTGGAGAGAGTGGACGTGTTTGGCTTTAGTGAGGAAGAAGCTAATTGTGTTCAGATAAGCTCACGGCTCCCGTCTTTATCAGCATTGACTCTCTCTCTCTCTCTCTTCCTCCTGTGAGATTCAAAATCACAAATGCTCTTGAGACAAATTCAGGCAAAGAAGTATTTTTATTAATGATTAATGATGATTAAAACCGGCCTCGACTAAAAATAAGTTGCCGTTTTAAAAATCGATATTTTTTTAGTCGCAGGTCTAGTTGAAGCCGGTTGCGACGCTAGTCGAAGGTAGTCGAGGGAGGTCCCTTGAATGTCCCTCCAATACCTGCAGACACATGGGTCATATAATCATAGTGTCATGAAATACAGCATGAATGATGCCGTTGGGACAATTTTGCCATTCCGACCAACGTGCCAAATATACATTATTTCCACCTGCCTGTGTTTGGCCAATATCCCACTAAACCTATCGTATCCATGTGACTATATACGTGTTGCTTAAACACCATTGCAGTTAGCTCGTTCCATATACTTACCACACTCTGTGTAAAAATGTCGACATTGGGTCCCCAATAAAACCATTCATCCCCCACTTTATACCTATGTCCTGCTGTTCTTGAATTCCCGACACTGCGTAAAAGGCTCTACGCATTTATGCTATATATTCCTCTCGTGATTTTATACACCTCTATAATATAAATGGCGGCTCCTAACGGCAGCGGCTCGACTACAGTCGTCAGTCTTTTTTTATTTTTGTCTTGTTAAATGTATGTCTTGAGCTAGTTGTTTTATTTATTTTTTAGCTGTGTATATGTGCGGGGGGGGGGGGGGGGGTGCGATAGTCTCTTCCCTGTGCGGCGACACGACATTTTCCCTATCGGGTCTCGGATGCCGTTGGGCCTAACATCGAGGAGCCGGCTGCGGCCTCTTGCTGGGACTAACCTGAGAGCTCCAGTCGCGGAGCCTGCGGAACTGACATCCCGGAGCTGGCCGACTTCGGAGCGGGAAGAGCTGTGGTGGCGCGCGGCTGCGACCCGACATCGGCGCTTCGGAGGCTCCGGTCACAGGAACATCGGGAGCTCCAGATCCCTGGTGGCAGACCGCTTTTCGGAGCTCCAGCAACAGCAACTTCTGCCGGGGGCTTTAACATCGGAGGCCCCAGTTCGCCTCGACGCTGGACCGCGGGACAAGAACAAAGGGAAGAGATAAAGACTTTGCCTTCCATCACAGAGAGGAGGTTGGAGATTCGCTGTGATGGATGTTTATGTGAATTGTGTTAAGTGTGTGTCTTGGTTTATTTTTGTAATGTAAAAAACTGTAGAAATGAAATTTCGTTCAAACCGAGGTTTGAATAACAATAAATAGCATTCCATTCCATTCCATTTCATATCACCCCTCATCGCCCTGCGCTCAAGTCCTAGCCTGTTCATCATCTCCCTGCAGCTCAGGAACCTTGCGTCCTGGCAACCTCCTTGTAAATCTTCTCTGCATCCTCCCCAGCGAAATAACATTTTACCTCCAAATATGTGCTTGTATAAAAGCCTCTAAAACTCTACCATTGTATCTGGCTCCGCAGCTCTATACATGCACCCGCCACCCTCTGTATAAAAAACTTGCCGCGCTCATCTAATTTACGCTGTACCCCTCTTACCTTTAAGGTCTGCCCTCTACATAGAAGCATAGAAAATAGGTGCAGGAGTAGGCCATTCGGCCCTTCGAGCCTGCACCGCCATTCAATATGATCATGGCTGTTCATCCAACTCAGTATCCCATACCCGCCTTCTCTCCATACCCCCTGATCCCTTTAGCCATAAGTGCCACATCTACCTCCCTCTTAAAGGTACACAAAAAAGCTGGAGAAACTCAGCGGGTGCAGCAGCATCTATGGAGCGAAGGAAATAGGCAACGTTTCTGGCCGAAACCCTTCTTCAGACTTAAATATAGCCTTAACTCCCTCGTAAATATAGCCAATGAACTGGCCTAAACTACCTTCTGTGGCAAAGAATTCCAGAGATTCACCACACTCTGTGTGAAAAATGTTTTTCTCATCTCGGTCTCAAAGGATTTCCCCTTTATCCTTAAACTGTGTGACCCCTTGTCCTGGACTTCCCCAACATCGGAGACAATCTTCCTGCATCTAGCCTGTCCAACCCCTTAAGAATGTTGTAAGTTTCTATAAGACCCCCCCCTGAATCTCCTAAATTCTAGCGAGTACAAGTAACACTGACACCTCCGAATTACCCTTCACCCTCTCAAATTGTGCATTAAACCTTACCATATAACGGTCACCACCTCCTAATGGCTCCTTTACACCGAGCTCCCTTATCAAATACGGTTCATTACACAACACCTGATCCAGAATTTCCTTCTCCCTGGTAGGCTCCAACACAAACTGCTCTAAGAATCTATCACGGAGGCACTCCACAAAGACCATTTCTTGGGGACCAGTACCAACCTGATTTTCCCAGACTACCTGCATGTTGAAATCTCTAGCATTGCCATTATAACATGTACATTTTGACTCTTGATTCAACGTGCAGCCTCTAACCAGGCTACTGTTTGGGGGCCCGTAGGTATCTCAATTCCGGAGTTCTATCCATACTGCCTCTACATCTTAGATTCTATGTCACCCCTCGCAAGGGACTGAATTTTATTCATCTCCAACAGAGCTACCCCACCCTCTCTGCCCACCTAGGTGTCTGTTTTTTTTCGATAGGACCTATTATACCCTTGAATATTCAGTTTCCAGCCCTGGTCCACTTGCAGCCATGTCTCTGTAATTCCCACAACATCACACTTGACAATTTCTAAGCTCGTACTCAAGCTAACTCTATTTTAACATTCAAGCTAACATTCGAACTCAAGCTCATCTACTTTATTCTTATACTTCGCGCATTCATATACAACACTTTAATTTTGGTATTCACCTCCCCTCTCACACCGGTCACTGTTGGCCCAGAACTTACTCTCTTATCCCTTCTTGAATTTCCCTTCCCATTTTGGAACTTTACCTGTACTCACTTCCCCTTCAACTCCATCTTTATACTCCCAATTTGTCAATCCCTCCCCCCCCCCCCCACTATTTAGTTTAAACCCACGCGTGTAGCCCTAGCAAACCTGCCTGCCAGAACGTTGGTCCCCCTCCAGTTAAGGTGTAATGCCCCTGTCCAACTTAGGAAACGTGAACGGAACCCTCTGGAGACTTTGCACCCCATCCAAGGTTTCCGTGCGGTTCCCGGAGGTTTTTGTCAGTCTCCCTACCTGCTTCCACTACCTGCAACCTCCGGCAACCACCTGCAACCTCCGGGACAGGGGCATTACCCATCCCTTTTGTAACAGTCACCCCCACTGTAGAAGAGATCACAGTGGTCTATAAATCTAACTCCTTGCTCCCTGCACCAGCCCCCCAGCCGCACATTCAGATCCCCGATCTCCCTGTTCCTGCCGACATTGGCACGAGGTACCGGATGCAATCCATAGATAATCACCGTAGAAGTGCTGTGTTTAGGTCTTCTTCCTAACCTCATTGGAAAACCTCCCTCCTCTTCTTCCCGACATCAGCAACCGTGTATCGGACAGTACCCTAGCCTATGGATGGGAATGTACAGATGCCAGATAACAGGCGGGAAAAAGCTGTCCCTGATTCTGGTGGTGCATGCTTTAAAACTGTACCATTCATAGAAACATAGAAAATAGGTGCAGGAGTAGAGGCCATTAGGCCCTTCGAGCCTGCACCGCCATTCAATATGATCATGGCTAATCATCCAACTCAGTATCCCATACCTGACTTCTCTGCATACCCCCTGATCCCTTTAGCCACAAGGGCCACATCTAACTCCCTCTTAAATATAGCCAATGAACTGTGGCCTCAACCACCTTCTGTGGCAGAGAATTCCACAGATTCACCACTCTGTGTAAAAAAAGATGTTCTCATCTCCGTCCCAAAAGACTTACCTCTTATCCTTAAACTGTGTGACCCCTTGTTCTGGACTTCCCCAACATCGGGAATCGGGAATTCGAGCGAAGGAAGGAGGGGAACGAAAGAAAGACAGGGTGGGTGGGACAAGCCTTTGGATACATGGATTGCTCATGCTGCCCCCCCCCCCGCCCCTTCTCCACTGTGAGCATGAATGTTTTAACCTCTGGCAAACGTTTTGCCGTAAGAGCCTTATTGAGCATTTTGTAGCGTTTTATCACTCAGTTAATCGAGGACTTGGCAATTGTTGTTTATCAGATAAGGTGACCGTTCCAGTGGGTGACCTACTCCGCCAAGTATCGTGTGGAATATTTTCTAATGCTAATATTGTAATCAGATGGTGGCAAAGGGCTGTGGTAGATGGGATTCCTGGGATGGCAGGACTTTCATATGAAGAAAGACTGGATAGACTCGGCTTGTACTCGCTAGAATTTAGAAGATTGAGGGGTGATCTTATAGAAGCTTACAAAATTCCTAAGGGGTTGGACAGGCTAGATGCAGGAAGATTGTTCCCGAAGTTGGGGAAGTCCAGAACACACAGTTTAAGGATAAGAGGGTAGTCTTTTCGGACCGAGATGAGAAAAATATTTTTCACACAGAGAGTGGTGAATCTGTGGAACTCTCTGCCACAGAAGGTAGTTGAGGCCAGTTCATTGGCTATATTTAAGAGGGAGTTAGATGTGGTCCTTGTGGCTAAAGGATCAGGGGGTATGGAGAGAAGGTAGGTACAGGATACTGAGTTGGATGTTCAGCCATGATCATATTGAATGACGGTGCAGGCTCGAAGGGCCGAATGGCCTCTACTCCTGCACATATTTTCTATGTGTCTATGACACAAGCGGACTGTCGGGTGCGCGCGATCTTTAGATCTGACACATACAGGGAGCCCGGTCTAGAAATCAAAGTTCCTGCATCATTAAAAAAGACAATTACCAGAGTCAAATTTTATTCTTAACAAGAATTGACAGAAGTATGAACTGACAGAATTATGAATCTAACCCTATATCACACACACAATCTGTAGCCCCGCAACGCTGATTACACTGCGAGTCTGGTCGGGTCAGGTAGGCTCCGGTTACTAAAATGGGCGGGGAAAAATGCCCAGGATCCCCTCCGTAGCGTACTACACGTCAGCCCATTGCATTTCGCAGGAGTAAGCTATCTTGCTCCGCTATAGGATCTTTGCTAGAAATACTCAGAGCTGGTCTCATTCATTCCCTTCACTCCCCACTCGCTCGCATTGTTTCAGTCCCAAAAACAGTGGTTGGAAACATTCACCATGACTACCTTATTGTAACACTTCCAGAACCAGCAGTGTGCCTTTATTTCTGCTCTTAATAGACTCTACAACGATGGTCACCTCGTTAACCCATTCATTATAAAATACACAATTCTTAAATCTAATTTATTTTGGAACAATCATAAGACGTATTCTGAAGGGATACTTGATTGCATTCTTCAGCTCTTCCCTGAACCTAGACTGAGTCAGGACGTAAATGAAGGTGTTGGTGCAGGAACTGACAATTTTAAGCAGGTCCCCGGTTACAAATGTCAGGTACAGAGGGTGGTTCCAGCTCGGGTAATAGTGTATGTTGGAAAAATGCGAATAAATGAAGGTGACCAACTCCGTCAGCCACAGGAGGATGAAACTGCCCGAGACACAGAAGAGTAAAATTATGGATTTCCTTCGACTCTCCATCTCCGGGTCCCCCTGATTCTCGCCACTGACGTGAGCGCGGAGCTTCCTGCGGGCTCGGCTCGCTACCACGATCGATCTGACCGTCAGGATATTAAGCGACACAATAACGAAAAACGGGAGCAGAGGGGTTAAAATGTTGTGAATCCAGGAAAAGGCAATCCATCCGCGCTGGGAATAATATTCAGCTTTTTCAGTACAGTCAATGGGCACTCCAGGCCACATAGGTTCAAATGCGAAGTAGTAGGGGATGTTCCGTATTAAACTCACCACATATACTGTTGCTATCGCCACCCTGGCGGTTCTAACCGTGCAATACCAGCTCTTGAAGTCCTGGCAACAAATGGCCACGAAGCGATCAAATGTAAAAGCGACAGTTAACCAGACTGAGCAGTCCAGGGACGCAAATGCCATCGTATACTGTAGAGCGCATGCAATAGTGTGTGTGTAGCCGCGAAAAATTGCACCGTAAAGATATCCTATCGCCACGTTGCAGAAGACGGCTAACAGATCTGCTACCGCCATCGCCACCATATAGTGGGTGATGCATCGAGACAGCCCGCACTTTCCCCGTCCGAGAACGATGATCGCCACCAAATTACCTGCGAGGAAATTAACACAGACAGCGTTTGAATCTGGTCATTAGGTACAAGGTGTTCTCAATGTTGGTGATCATGGTGCAGGCGCGACCCCTAGTGCTGTCCTGCGGTATGGCAGCCACCCGAGCCACATTCCCATTCACCTTGAGACCCAGAATAGACCACTTCCGTCGGGTCAATGTATTGTGAATGCGGAATTGTCATCATGTCTAATTCTCACGTTTACCGACAGTGATATAAGGAAATTCATACTAGTACTCGGCTTGTACTCGCTAGAATTTAGAAGAATGAGGGGGAATCTCATAGAAACTTACAGCATTTTTGCCATAGAGGGAGTACAGAAAAGGTTCACCAAACTGATTCCTGGGATGTCAGGACTTTCATATGAAGAAAGGCTGGATACACTCGGCTTGTACTCGCTAGAATTAAGAAGATTGAGGGGGGATCTAAAAGAAACCTACAACATTCTTAAGGGGTTGGACAGGCTAGATGCAGGAAGATTGTTCCCGATGTTGGGGAAGTCCAGAACAAGGGGCCACACAGTTTAAGGATTAAGGGGAAATCATTTAGGACCGAGATGAGAAAAACATTTTTCACACAGAGAGTGGTGAATCTGTGGAATTCTCTGCCACAGAAGGTAGTTGAGGCCAGCTCATTGGCTATATTTAAGAGGCAGTTAGATGTGGCCCTTGTGGCTAAAGGGATCAAGGGTTATGGAGAGAAGGCAGGTACAGGATACTGAGTTGGATGATCAGCCATGATCATATTGAATGGCGGTGCAGGCTCGAAGGGCCGAATGGCCTACTCCTGCACCTATTTTCTATGTTTCTATGAAATGATCAATTTTTTGCGCTGTAAATAATTATGGAAATCGGGATAAACGTGTGAGACATTTAGCCTACTTCAGAATTCCGAAAGTGAGGAGAAATGACGGTAGATAGAAACGAGAGCTGAAGGGACAACAACAGCCAGAGTGCTTGGCGAACATTGGCCGTTTGCTCACTGCATTTCATCAACTAAGGCATTATTTGTTTCTATACTTGCAGCAGCATAAGCAGGCGTGCACTCAACACACGCACACATAAAATGGAATAGACAGCGGAAAGCAATCCATAAATTACCACGATACCAGCGCGATTTGATAGCCCTTGTCTCTGGTGCAATCAGTGGCAGTCCATAGCAGTTGGTTTTGGTTGTCGTGGGGTGAGATGGCGTCGCCGTGCCCAGCATAGCCGTGGTCTTGAACCCCACCTTTGTGTGTGACTGCTCTCAGCTGCTGTAGTCCGTGAGAAGGATACGATGGACTACTCTCATCTCAATCCGGAACCAACGCGGCCTTCGGAACCTCTGTAACAACTCTATGCTTGTCGGCGCTACCGGCAAACGAGCGATTCTAAATCTGCTCTCGAGTGGCATTCAAGGTGTTTACGGTGCCTTCACTCTGTACAAAACGTCACCTCGGGAAACACACGGGGAGCGAGCATCGCGACCCCTTTTGAGCCACACCGAAAAAACAGAGACCCGCTCTTGAATTGAGTTTGCGTTTGGCGTAGCGTATATTTCAGACGTGCAAACTTCACTCTCGAAACTCCTCTAACAGTTGCAAAGATGCAACCCCTCAACACTGTTAAATGGCAAACAAATACAACGACTTACTGAGCAGTCCGACGATTGTAATGAATATCAGGGAGTAAAATTTGACATAGAGAAGGATAAGTATTGAACTATAGCTCATTGCTGGTGTATGTGGGATATGAAGATGTCGCCTGCACGGACATTGGTCCCTTGTAGGTGGTCACTGCCAGTAACTCGGGTTAATTTATACCTCATGAAATTCTGTTGATGTCAATTACAATTCTCCAAGATGAACATTAGTTCCGCTACTTTAAACACGTTGTGAAATACTGTTTACCTGGATTTCTGAAATACCTCTTGAGATTGTCTGATGTTGTTTTGAACACCTTTCGACACCTAGTCTGCCGTTCTGTATGTAATTCACGAGTTTACAATATAATGGAAGGTGCCCCTCGTGCCGACAAACTAACCTTGATCTCCCCCCCCCCCCCCGCCAGGGAAGATAGACGCAACAGGCTGGAGTTTCTGAGTGGGTCAGGCAGCATTGCATGAGAACATGGAGATGATATAGATGCAGCAGTGAAGAAAGCGAATGGTTTGTTAGCATTCATAGCAAAAGGATTTGAGTATAGGGGGAGGGAGGTTCTACTGCAGTTGAACGGGGTCTTGGTGAGACCACACCTGGAGTATTGTGTACAGTTTTGGTCTCCTAATCTGAGGAAAGACATCCTTGCCATAGAGGGAGTACAGAGAAGGTTCACCAGAGTGATTCCTGGGATGGCAGGACTTTCATACGAAGAAAGACTGGATAGACTCGGCTTGTACTCGCTAGAATTTAGAAGATTGAGGGGGGATCTTATAGAAACTTACAAAATTCTTAAGGGGTTGGACAGGCGAGATGCAGGAAGATTATTCCCGATGTTGGGGAAGTCCAGTTTAAGGATAAAGGGGACATCTTTTAGGACTGAGATGAGAAAAACATTTTTTACACAGAGAGTGGTGAGCCTCTGGAATTCTCTGCCACAGCATGTAGCTGGGGCCAGTTCATTGGCTATATTTAAGAGGGAGTTATATGTGGCCCTTGTGGCTAATGGGATCAAGTGGTATGGAGAGAAGGCAGGTACAGGATACTGAGTTGGATGATCAGCCATGATCATATTGAATGACGGTGCAAGCTCGAAGGGCCGAATGGCCTACCCCTGCACCTATTTTCTATGTTTCTATGTTTCTATGGAAGAGGTGACGTTTCGGGTTGAGACCCTTCTTCAGACTGAGATTCAGAGAAAAGGGAAAAGAAAGATATAGGTGGTGACATGGAGAGACAAATGGAGGAAAGATATGCAATAATGTAACGGTTCTAAATGAAAGAGGCCATTCATCGCTAGTTGTGGGTAGGTGAGAAATCGTACAGACAATGAGGCTGAACAAGACGACTCAGAAGCTAGTCCAACGACTTGGTTGGGGGAGCGATGGAGAGAGGGGGGATGCTTCAAGGTTTGCTTGAAGTTATAGACATCAATATTTACACCGCTGGGTTTAAACTGCCCAAGGGAGATATCAGGTGCTGTTCCTCCAAATTCCGTTTGGCCTCACTCTGACAATGGAGTAGGCCGCCAACAGAAAGAGCAGTGTGGGAAGGGGAAACTGAGTATTTTGCAGCAGGGAAATAAGGTAGGCAAGGGGTCAGGCCTGTGGAGACATGTGTTCCGGCTCTCTCTCGGCAGAGAAGTTAGGTTAAAGGCTAGTCCTCCGTTCTCTTTGGATTTGCACAAAAATGTCTTCTGTGTGTGCCATCTGCAATTCGTCCAACAACGGTGGTGTCGTCGACTTCAAGATGGAGTTCGCACTGTGTCCGGCTACACAGCCATGAGTATAAAATGAGTCGAGCGGCCTCAAACATGCACCCACATCCACTTGCAAATAACGGGTGAGAGACGGATCGTCTCCCCAATTGCTTGCAGGCCGCGTATGTGAACTTTCAAGGTATCTAGGTAACACCAAATTCCAAAACTCTGTCATTTCATGGTCCCTCTTACTTTCTTCCCCTGCACTAGGTAAAGAAAAACTCTGTGCATTTTCTTTACCGAGTCCCTTCGTGAATTTGCAGATCTCTATATGACCACCCCTAACCCTGTCCCACTTAGGAAACCTGAACGGAAACCTCTGGAGAATTTGCGCCCCACTCAACGTTTCTGTGCGGTTCCCGGAGGTTTGGGTCAGTCTCCCTATCTGCTTCCACTACCTGCAACTACCGGCAACTACCTGCAACCTCCGGCAACCATCTGCAACCTCCGGCAACCACGTGCAACCTCCGGCAACCACCTGCAACCTCCGGAAACCACCTGCAACCTCCGGGAACCGCACGGAAACCTTGGGTGGGACGCAAAGTCTCCAGAGGTTTCCGTTCGGGTTTTCTAAGTGGGACAGGGGCATGAACTTTGAGTTCGACTCAGGAAGCCATCCAGCACGGAAACATTCCATTCGGTCCAAACTTAACAACGTGACCCACATTCTCCATCGACACTGGTCCGTATGCCATCGTTTGCCCCATATCCCTCTAAACCTTTCCTATCAATGTACCTGTCCTAGTACCGATTGAAATACGTTGCCTACCTGCCTCACCTACCTCCTGTGGTAGCTCCCTCCAATGTCCTCAACCCTCAGGTTTCCTAAGTGGGACAGGGTTATTAGCCTCCTCCACTCCAAGGATTAAAGTCCGGGCATGCCAACCACTCCATATAGCTCCGACCTGGCAACGTCCTCATAAATCATATCTGCACTGTGTCCAGATCAACAGCATCTTCGTTATAGCAGGGAGGCCAAAAGTGAACACAGTACTCCAAATGCGAGCTCGCCAACATATTGTACAACGTCATAGAAACATAGAAACATAGAAAATAGGTGCAGGAGTAGGCCATTCGGCCCTTCGAGCCTGCACCACCATTCAATATGATCATGGCTGATTATCCAACTCAGTATCCCATACCTGCCTTCTCTCCATACCCCCTGATCCCTTTAGCCACAAGGGCCTCATCTAACTCCATCTTGAATATAGCCAATGAACTGGCCTCAACTACCTTCTGTGGCAGAGAATTCCTTTTTTTTTTTTTAATTATTTTTATTAGAAGTACGGTAAATTACAATAACACACAACACATATATCTTAATACATTTTTTGTACCGCTTCATTTTTTTTAAGCTTTAAGAAAAAGATAGAAGTAAGGAAAGTAAAGAAGGTGCGCAAGAGTCGTGAAGTGCAAGAGAGTGTTGGGAAAAGAAAGCCCCTTAGAAAAGAAGTTAGAGAAGGAAGTGAAGTAAGAAAGTAGACCCTAGAAAAGAAAGAAAAAGAAAGTAAGGACAATCGCTCTATTATAACATTAAACTCCGCAGAAAGACTACCAACCAAGTCTGTTTTTGTTGTTTTACCTCCCATTGCCAGGTCCTGATACCATTTATTTATTTATTTATTTTTAAAATTACTATTGCACCTCATGCTTGTAATAGGTCCATAAACGTAGACCACGTCTTTTGGAATTGGTTTGCTTTACCTGCTAAGAGGAATCTCATCTCTTCCAGATGTAATGTTTCAAACATATTTGATGTCCACATTTTTATTGTTGGTGTGGGCGCATTTTTCCAGAATTTAAGTATGAGCTTTTTTCCCATTATTAGCCCGTAATTGAGTAAATTCTTCTGATACACGTTTAATTCAGGGATACCTTCCGATATCCCAAAAATGATCCATTCTGGTTTTGGTACCAGTTTTATTTTAATTAATTTTGAAAAAATATCAAATATTCCATGCCAGAATTTTTGGATTTTTGTACAAAAAACAAAAGAATGCGCTATGGTAGATTCTTGACACAGACATTTATCACAGATTGGTGAAACATTAGGAAAGATTTTATTTAATTTAGTTTTTGAATAATATAGTCTATGTAATGTTTTGAATTGGATAAGCGTATGTCGTACATTGATCGAGCATTTATGCACCTGTAGTAAATGATTATCCCAGCTCTCTTTTGAAATTTTTATAGCTAATTCTTGTTCCCAGTCTCTTCTAGTTCCATCTGTTGTGGGTATTTCTATGTTTTAAATGATATTATATAAGTACGATATTAAATTAGCTGATTCCGCCTTTGTCTTCATTGCTTCATCCAGTAAGTCGGAAGGCATATTATGATAGTCTTTTGTGTATTTTTTCAGATAATCACAAATTTGAAGATATTTAAAATATTGGTTATTTTTCAAATTATATTTCAGTTGTAGTTGTTGAAATGATAGTAATTTTCCCACTTCATACAGATCTTCGAGCGTTTTGATTCCCATTCTTTCCCATTGTATAAATGATTTGCCTATGATTGATGGTTTAAACGATGGGTTATTGACTATTGGTATTGAGAGAGATAGGTTTCTTAATTTTAGATTCTGTTTTATTTGTTTCCATGTTCTAATTGTGCTATGTATAATTGGGTTTTTATTATAATTTTTATTATTCAGATTTATTGGTGAGAGGATAATCGCTCCTATATTACTCGGGGAGCAGTCCCCTTTTTCCATTACAATCCAGTCCGCCTGCTGGGCAGAATTGTCCAGCAGGTGAATCATATTTTTAATATTTACTGCCCAATTATAATACATAAAGTTAGGGAGCGCTAGACCCCCCCCCCCATTCTTTTCGTTTATTAAGGTGTGTTCTTTGTATTCTATGGGGTTTATAATCCCATATGAAATTTGTAATGTCTGAGTCCAATTATTTGAAAAACTTTTTTGGGAGATATATAGGTATTGATTGAAATAGGTATAGAATTTGTGGTAAGAAAATCATTTTTACAGCGTTTATTCTGCCTACTAAGGACATCGGAAGTGTTTTCCAGAATGTAATCAAATTATTTAATTTCTTAAGTAAGGGATTATAATTGGCTTTAAACATATCCTGGTAATTTCTAGTAATTTCAATTCCCAAATATTTGAATTTTTCTGTAGCTATTTTAAAGGGGAATTTCCTGAGGTGTGTTGAGTCTTTTGGTTTTATCGACATAATTTCACTTTTGTTCCAATTTATTCTATATCCTGAAAAGGATCCAAAGTCCTCAATTAAATTTAATATATTCGGTATATTAATTTGTGGTTTTGTGATGTACAGTAGTACATCATCGGCATATAGGGATATTTTGTTATTTGAATATTTTGTATTATAACCGTAAATATCAAGTTCAAGTTCAAGTTCAAGTTCAAGTGAGTTTATTGTCATGTGTCCCTGTATAGGACAATGAAATTCTTGCTTTGCTTAAGCACACAGAAAATAGTAGGCATTTACTACAAAACAGATAAATGTGTCCATATACCATGATATAAATATATACACACATGAATAAATAAACTGATAGTGCAAATAACAGAAAGTGGTTGGTAATAATCAGAGTTTTGTCCGAGCCAGGTTTAATAGCCTGATGGCTGAGGGGAAGTAACTATTCCTGAACCTGGTTGTTGCAGTCTTCAGGCTCCTGTACCTTCTACCTGAAGGTAGCAGGGAGATGAGTGTGTGGACAGGATGGTGTGGGTCTTTGATGATACTGCCAGCCTTTTTGAGGCAGCGACTGCGATAAATCCCCTCGATGGAAGGAAGGTCAGAGCCGATGATGGACTGGGCAGTGTTTACTACTTTTTGTAGTATTTTCCTTTCCAGGGCGCTCAAATTGCCGAACCAAGCCACGATGCAACCGGTCAGCATGCTCTCGACTGTGCACCTGTAGAAGTTAGAGAGAGTCTTCCTTGACAATCCGACTCTCCGTAATCTTCTCAGGAAGTAGAGGCGCTGATGTACTTTTTTGATGATTGCATTAGTGTTCTCGGACCAGGAAAGATCTTCAGAGATGTGCACGCCCAGGAATTTGAAGCTCTTGACCCTTTCAACCATCGACCCGTTGATATAAATGGGGCTGTGGGTCCCCCTCCTACTCCTTCCAAAGTCCACAATCAGTTCCTTGGTTTTGCTGGTGTTGAGGGCCAGGTTATTGCGCTGGCACCATATGGACAATTGCTCGATCTCTCTTCTGTACTCTGACTCATCCCCATCAGTGATACACCCCACAATAGTGGTGTCGTCAGCGAACTTGATGATGGAGTTCGCACTGTGGTTCGCTACGCAGTCATGGGTATAGAGTGAGTACAGCAGGGGGCTGAGCACGCAGCCTTGAGGTGCTCCCGTGCTGATTGTTATTGAGGCTGACACATTTCCACCAATACGAACAGACTGTGGTCTGTGGACGAGGAAGTCAAGGATCCAGTTGCAGAGGGATGCGCAGAGACCCAGTTCTGCGAGTTTGGTAACCAGTTTGGAGGGGATGATTGTGTTAAATGCCGAGCTGTAATCAATGAATAACAGCCTGACATATGAGTTTTTGTTGTCCAAGTGGTCCAGTGCGGAGTGGAGGGCCAGCGAGATCGCATCCACCGTTGATCTGTTGTGGCGGTACGCGAACTGCAGTGGGTCCAGGTTTTTGTCGATGTAGGAGTTGATTTGCTCCATGATCAACCTCTCAAAGCACTTCATCACCACCGGCGTTAGTGCCACTGGTCGATAGTCATTGAGGCATGTCACCTTACTCTTCTTGGGCACCGGTATAATTGATGCCCTTTTAAAGCAGGTGGGGACCTCAGACCTCAGAAGTGAGAGGTTGAAAATGTCCGTAAAAACTCCCGCCAGTTGGTCCGCACATGTTTTTAGAACACGACCGGGTATGCCATCAGGACCAGGTGCTTTTCGGGGGTTCACCCCTCTGAAGGATTTCCTGACATCGGCCTCTGTGACAGAGACTGAAATGCCATCTCAGCGAATGGGGGATCGGGAAGGCACATCAGTATTCTCCCTGTCAAAGCGTGCGTAAAACGCATTGAGCTCGTCAGGGAGTGATGTTACACCGGCATTCGAGCTGCCTCCTGGTTTTGCCTTGTAGGAGGTGATTGCATTCAGACCCTGCCACAGCTGCCGAACATCTGTCTCGTCCTCCAGTTTGGAGCAGAAGTCCCTTTTGGCCTTTTTGATGGCCTTACCAAGGTCGTATCTGGTCTTCATGTAGGCCACTGTATCATCGGAGGTGAATGCCCTGTGTCTGGACTTCAGGAGAGTGCGGATCTCAAAGTTCATCCAAGGTTTCTGATTGGGAAACACTCGGAAGGTTTTTGTAGGGATGCAGTCCTCCACACATTTCTTTATGAAGTCTGTAACGACTGTGGCATATTCGTTCAAGTCCGTTGCCGAGTCCTTGAACATTGTCCAGTCTACAGACTCCAAACAGTCCTGGAGTTGTTCTTCTGCCCCCCCCCCCCCCCCCCCGACCAGCTATGTGCTGTCCTCAATTCTGGGGGTGCGCTCTTTAATTGCTGCTTGTAGGCAGGAAGAAGCAGCACCGCGGTATGGTCGGATTTACCGAAGTGAGGGCGAGGGATAGAACGATAGGCATTCTTGATGGTGGTGTAGCAGTGGTCGAGGGTGTTAGGTCCTCTGGTGCAGCAGGAGACATGTTGGTGGAAGTTGGGGAGTGATTTCTTGAGGTTCGCCTTATTGAAGTCCCCAGCAATGGTGGTAAATGCCTCGGGGTAAGACGTCTGGTGTTTGTTGACCACGGCCTGCAGCTCCTCCAGTGCCAGACGGACGTCTGCCTGGGGTGGGATGTATACCGCGGTCAGGATAACGGAGGTGAATTCTCTCGGGAGGTAGAAGGGACGGCACTTCACCGCCAGATGTTCAAGGTGTGGAGAGCAGGAGTTGGACAGGACTGCCACGTCGGAACACCACGCAGAGTTGACCATGAGGCAGACTGTGTTTTCTTATTTTTTCAGCAAGGGGTTCAATTACCAAAGCAAATAACAGCGGAGATAATGAACAACCTTGTCTATTGCCCCTTGATAGTTCAAATTTCGAGGATAATATATTATTAGTTAGTATTCTAGCCGTAGGTTTGTTATATAATAGTTTTATCCATGCAATGAAGTTCTCTCCCAATTGGAATTTTTGCAATACTTTAATCATATAATCCCATACTACTTGATCAAACGCGTTTTCTGCGTCCAGTGAGATAATAGCTAACTCTTGGTCGTGAGATTTATGTGAGTGCATTATGTTAAGCAAACGTCTCAAGTTATTGAATGAATGTCTCTTAGGTATAAATCCTGTTTGATCCTCATTTATTAGTCTACTAACATACCTGCTTAGTCTATTGGCTAGTGATTTCGCTATTATTTTTTGATCCGTATTTAACAAAGCGATAGCTCTATATGAACCTGGTTCTTCTATATTTTTATATTTTTTAAGTATTAATATGATCGTTGATTCTGCTAGTGTTTCAGGTAAGCTTTGCTCTTTAAAAGCATATGTATACATTTTCTGTAATCGTTGAGTAACTATGTCATAAAAAGATTTATAAAATTCATTACTGAATCCATCTGGTCCTGGTGTTTTTCCATTCTTTAATGTTTTTATTGTGTCTTCTATCTCCTTAGAAGTAATTTGTGCTCCCAGTTCCTCTTGTTCCCTCAGTTCTAATTGTGGTAGGTTACAGTTATCTAGAAATTCTGAAATTTTATTATTGTCTATTAACGTTTTAGATGTGTATAGATTCTGGTAAAATTGAGCAAATCTTTTATTGATATCCTTGGGTAATGTTAACAATTCCCCTCTATCTGATTTAATCTTTAATATTGCATTCTCTTTTTCCCGTTTTTTCAGTTGGCGTGCTAAAGGTTTGTGGGGTTTATCCCCGAATTCGAAGTGTTCTTGTTTTGTGATTTGAAATAATGTTATAACTTTCTCTGACAGTAATTTATTTAGCTTGAATTTCAATAGTAGGATTTTATTATGTTTATCCATAGTTGGATCTTTAGCATTATCTGTATCTAATTGTTTTATTTGTTCTTCTAAATGTCTTTGTTCATTCTTATTATTTTTATGTTGATAAGCTTGAAATGAAATAATGACTCCTCTAATAAATGCTTTGAAGGATTCCCATAATAGCGTGGGGGATATATCTGGTGTATCATTTACCTCAAAAAATAGGTCCATCTGTTTTTTTAGATATATACTCCCTTGTGGGTCTTTTAAAATTTGCGAGTTAAACCTCCAGAATGATTTATGCATAGACATTCCTTCTAGTTTTAAAACAAAAGTTAACGGAGAGTGGTCTGAGATCGCATTAGTGTAGTATTTAGGGTTCATTGTGTGCGGAATTAATTTTGTATCCACAAGAAAATAGTCTATCCGTGAGAATGTTTTATGCACCGTTGAATAAAACGAATAATCCCTTCCCGTCGGGTTTGCAATCCTCCACACATCTACTATATTTGTGTTTTCCATATATGTATGTAAAAGTTCACTGGTTTTAGATTTCCTATTACCTTTTTGTTTTTGCATCGATTTATCTAGATAAGGGTCTAAAACACAGTTAAAGTCTCCTCCAATTATAACATTTTGATAATTACATTCTGCAATTATATTCAGAATTTTATTTTAAAATTGAGGGTTATCAAAATTGGGCGCATATATGTTTACCAACGTAATTGGCATATTATTGATCTCTCCTGCTACTATAAGTTATCTCCCTTCCTTATCTGAAATAATATTCTTTGATTTAATGGAATTCCTTTACGAATAATGATAGCAGTACCTCTAGATTTGGAAGTAAATGAAGAGTGAATGTTTGGCCTATCCAGTTCGCCCTCAGTCTCGTCTGATCTTGATGTTTAAGATGCGTTTCCTGTAGAAACGAAATATCCGTGTTGTATGATTTCAACTGAGCTAGTATCTTGCCCCTTTTAATAGGTTCATTAATACCCCTTATATTCCAACTACATAGTGTGATTCCTCCCATTTTCTTTTGATTGTCGTCATACATTTCTACCTATTTTGAAGACCTTATTTATTATGGTGCATTCATACCTCAGGACTCTGGTTATTTTGGGAGCATTTATATTATAGACTTCCTTGGTAGTTCCCCTCTGCGATTGTCCTTGAAAAAAAAACACATAGATGTGACATATTGTGATTTAAAAAAAAAGTATATCAAATAAATTTACGGTGTCTGAGTTTCGGTCACCGTAGTGAGTGGCCCACTCGTCTGTGGGGTACGACATCGATATCGCTTCCAGCGTAGATGTTATAAGGTTAGCCCCGCTGCCTTTATTACCCAAAACCTAGGGGTTATTTACAGCGCAAAAAATTTGATCATTTCATAGAAACATAGAAAATAGGTGCAGGAGTAGGCCATTCGGCCCTTCGAGCCTGCACCGCCATTCAATATGATCATGGCTGATTATCCAACTCAGTAACCCATACCTGCCTTCTCTCCATACCCCCTGATCCCTTTAGCCACAAGGGCCTCATCTAACTCCATCTTGAATATAGCCAATGAACTGGCCTCAACTACCTTCTGTGGCAGAGAATTCCAGAGATTCACCACTCTCTGTGTGAAAAATGTTTTTTCTCATCTCGGTCCTAAAATACACCCGAGCGGGAATTTTGAGCTGCCGGCAGTGACGATCTACATGGGACCATTGTCAGTACAGGCGGCATCTTTATGTCCCACCTACATCAGCGATGGGACTAAGTGTCTTTGAGCGGATGCTTATATTTTACAAAGTCCGGGATTACTTTTCTCACACCGTTACAGTCATCGGACTGCTCAGTAAGTCGTTTTATCTGCTTGCCATTTAACAGCGTTGAGGGGTTGAATTTTGCAACTGTTCATTCGGGTCGGGAGAATGAAGTTTTGACCGGTGTTTGTTGTCCATCTAAAGTATCCGCCGCGCAAACACAACTCACCAGCAGGTCTCTGATTTTACTTAACGACGTTGCCTATTGTGTACTGTGTTAGTAGATGTCGGTTAGAGTAAGTCGGCGCTTGATGCCTGCGGGAAACTGAAGAGGGTCGCCGATGGCAGGGGGAGATGAAACACTCGGTTTGGCTCAGAAAGGGCCGCAGTGCGCGGTTCCTGCGCGGCTCCCGAGCTGATGTTTTGTATATTGTACTGGGAGGTTTCACGGCAGTCGGGTCACGACCCATGACCCGTACTGTTGCTACGCTACTCCAAATGGAGTACATGCGATCTACTGTAGGTAGGCACTTACCATTGTTTCCAGCGTAACGGGCCCGTTAAAACCCGCCGAAATTGTCCATTTTTGCGCTGTAAATAATTATGGAAATCGGGATAAGCGTGTGAGACATTTAGCCTACTTCACAATTCCAAATGTGAGGAGAAAGGGCGGTAGATAGAAGCGAGAGCTGAAGGGACAACAACAGCCAGAGTGATTGGCGAACATTGGCCGTTTGCTCACTGCATTTCACCAACTAAGGCATTATTTGTGTTTTTTCTCGATTCCTTTGGCATCTAAAAAGTTTCCGAAGTGATAAATCTGGCTGTAAAATTTTTTTAATCGCCCCTGGCTCGCTAATGAGTTTTTACCTACAAAATGAAAACGCATCTGAAGAAAATTTTACAGCCAGATTTATCACTTCTGAGAATTTTTAGATACTAAAGGAATAAAAAAAAACCCACAAATAATGCCTTGTTGTTGATGAAATACAGTGAGCAAACGCGATAATTCCCAATATTTTCAATTCCGATATCTGCACGGTCAATGTTTATCAAGCACTTTACCTGTTGTTGTCCCTTCAGCTCTCGCTTCTCTTTACCTTCATTTCGCATCACGTTTGGAATTCTAAAGTTAGGTACATGTCTCTCACACTTACCACGACTTCCACAATTTTTTTCAGCGCAAAAACTCAACATTTTGGCGGTTTTTAACAGGTAGGAAAGAAAGTACGCGTTTCTTGCATTAATGACATAGACGGGAAGTTACGGATGTCCTCCAGATGGATTGACCGGTTCCGTGCGTCAAGCCCTATGACCCAGTGACCTTACGTGCAACCGCCCTATATCACCCGGACATTTGTTAAGACTGGTTCGAAGTGTGTAGTAATTCCGGATGGGGAAGTCAGCAACAAGGGGCCCACACACAAGCATCCACACACACAAAGGTGGCGTTCAGTACCGGGGCTCCACTGGACACGGCTACTCCATCTCACCCCACACCACGCAACCCCGTCTTCAATGGACGGCCGCTGGTTACACACAACCTCGGGGTTTTCCCATCAGTTCTGTGGTAATTAATGGATTGACTCATTTCTAATTACACATTATCAGTGTGTATTGAGTTTAAGCCAGTTTGCGACTGCAAGTAAGAATGTAATCATTCCGCATTAGGAACATAGAAACATAGAAAATAGGTGCAGGAGGAGGCCATTCGACCCTTCGAGCCAGCACCGCCATTCATTCTGATCATCGTCCCCTATCAATAACCCGTGCCTGCCTTCTCCCCTTGACTCCACTAGCCCCTAGAGCTCTACCTAACTCTCTCTTAAATCCATCCAGTAACGGCCTCCACTGCCCTCTGTGGCAGGGAATTCCATAAATCCACAACTCTCTGGGTGAAAACGTTTATTTTTCTCACCTCAGTCTTAAATGACCTCCCCTTTAGTCTAAGACTGTGTGTGGCCCCTGGTTCTGAATTCGCCCAACATTGGGAACAATTTTCCTGAATCTAGCTTGACCAGTCCTTTTATAATTGTATATGTTTCTTTAAGAAACACATAACAATTGCACACTTTCCACAACTCCACATCCACAATACATTTCTTTGTAAGTTTATTCTGTGTAAGTGCATCCCGGGTCTTTGCCACGTTGACTAATGTGGCGATGCGTGTTTAATGATGGGGACGGGCCAAGTGGAAGATAGTATGTGAGTGTTTTCTCATGTAACAGAGTGAATGAATACACATCTTGCTTTGTGTAGGAGATGGTGGTAGCATGGCTTGTGAGAGCAGGTATCAAGGGATTACCTGCTCATAGAACCGATTGTTGAGTCTTCCCGAGGTTTCGTTGGCCTACCTGGACGAAACACCAGTGAAGGGAAGTGCCCACTTAATTAAACCATTGCATCTACTCGATCGGTTTTCTAAAAGCGTTTGTTAACATATAGGTACCTGATCATTGCATATTGCCCACAGCATCAGTTGGTATCATCAGTTTAGATAGTGGGCTTGGTATTCTTGGTTGAACCCTTCCCCAGGTATTATAGCACCTACTTTGTGTTTTAATTGTAATTGAGTGGACTATTCTGGATCTCAAGGTGAGTGGGAATGTGGCTCGAGTGGCTGCCATACCGCAGGACAGCAGTAGGATGCGCGCCTGCACCATGACTACCAATATTAGAATAGAAGAATAGAATAGAATAGCCTTTTATTGTCATCCAGACCGAAGTCTGAACGAAATTGAAGCAGTCATACATACAATACAATACAATAAAAAACAACAATAAACACATATTAACATCCACCACAGTGAGTCCACCCAACATCTCCTCACTGTGATGGAGGCAAAAGTCTTAGGGCTGCAGTCTCTTCCCTCCTATTCTCCTTGTACCTGATGACCAGGTGAGAACACCTTGTACCTGATGACCAGGTGCAACACCTGTCCCTTTACCTCCCCCCCCCCCCAGACTCCATTCAAGTACCAGTGCAGTCGTTCCAGGTGCGGCAGAGGTTCACCTGCACCCCTTCCAACCTCATCTATTGCATCCGCTGTTCTAGATGTCAGGTGATCTACATCGGCGAGACCAAGCGTTGGCTGGGCGATGGTTTCGCCCAACACCTCCGCTCGGTCCGCATTAACCAACCTGACCTCCCGGCGGCTCAGCACTTCAACTCCCCCTCCCATTCCCCATCCGATATCTCTGTCCTGGGCCTCCTCCATGGCCAGAGTGAGCACCAAAATTGGACCTCATATTCCGCTTGGGGAGTCTGCACCTTAGCGGCATGAACATTGAATACTCCCAATGTTGTTAGCCCGAGCTTCCTATCCCCCCCCTCCCCAGTTAGCCCGAGCTTCCTATCCCCCCCCCTCCCCCAATCAGTCTTAAGAAGGGTCTCGGCCCGAAACGTTGCCTCTTTCCTTCGCTCCATAGATGTTGCTGCACGCGCTGAGTTTCTCCAGCATTTTTGTGTACCAGGTTCAAACGCTGTCTGTGTTCATTTCCTCACAGGTAATTTAGTGGCGATCGTCGTTCTCGGACGGGGAAAGTGCGGACTGTCTCGATGCATCACCCACTATATGGTGGCGATGGCGGTAGCAGATCTATTGGCCGTCTTCTGCAACGTGGCGATAGTTTACCTTTACGCTGTGATTTTTCGGTACACACACACTATTGCATGCACCCTACAAATAGTGTTGTCCTATGTGTCCCTGGACTGCCCAGTCTGGTTAACGGTCGCTTTTACATTTGATCGCTTTGTGGCCATTTGTTGCCAGGACATTAAGACCAGGTACTGCACGGTTAAAACCGACAGGGTGGCGATAGCAACAGTGTATGTGGTGAGTTTAATACGGAATATCCTCTAATATTTTGCGTTTTATTCTTATTATCCAACCATGCCCATTGGATGCATGGAAAAGCCAGAATATTTTACCCACACTGGGTGGATTGCTTTCGCTTGGATTCACAACATTTTAACCCCTCTGCTTCCGTTTTTCGTTATTGTGTTGCTTAATATCCTGACGGTCAGATCGATCGTGGTAGCCCGCCGAGCCCGCAGGAAGCTCCGCGCTCACGTCTGTGGCGAGAAACAGGAGGACCCGGTGTTGGAGAGTCGAAAGAAATCGATCATTTTACTCTTCTGTGTGTCCGGCAGTTTCATCATCCTGTGGCTGACGGAGGTGATGATCAACATTTATATGGATATTGCCAACACACACTATGTCCCACACTGGGCTCACCCCTTGTCATTGGCAAATGGAGCCGGGGAAATGCTTAAACTTCTGAGTTCGTGCACAAGCACGTTTATTTATGTGGTGACTCAGTCTAAGGTCAGGGACCAACTGAAGAATGCAATCAAGTATCCCTTCATAATGTGTCTGAAGCATGTTAGACAATAAAATAGATTGCAGAATTGTGTAATTGTTAATGAACGGGGTAACGGGGTAGCCATAGCAGCAGCGTCTGTTAATATTTGAGCTAAAGACACACTGGTGGGTTTGGGAATGTTGCAATACGGTGAATGTTTGGTCAACTATCCTGGGACTGAAACAATGCGAGCTGATTGCCTGTGCAGGAAGTAAAGGGAATGAATGAGACCAGCTCTGAGTGTTTCTGGACCGGCCTCTCAGTCATTGAAACAGAGACCCGGGTTCGATCCTGATTACGGTTGCTGTCTATACTGAGTGTGTACCTTCTCACCGTGACCTGCGTTGGTTTTCAGGAAAGACATTCTTGGCACAGAGGGAGTACAGAGAAGGTTCACCAGACTGATTCCTGGGATGGCGTGACTTTCATATGAAGAAAGACTGGATAGGCTCGGTATGTACTCGCTAAAATTTAGAAGATTGAGGGGGGATCTTATAGAAACTTACAGAATTCTTAAGGAGGTGGACAGGCTCGATGCAGGAAGATTATTCCAGATGTTGGGGAAGTCCAGGACAAGGGGTCACAGTTTAAGGATAAAGGGGAAATCTTTTAGGACTGAGATGAGAAAAACATTTTTCTTTTCACACAGAGAGTGGCGAATCTGTGGAATTCTCTGCCACAGTAGGTAGTTGAGGCCAGTTCATTGGCTATATTTAAGAGGGAGTTAGATGTGGCCCTTGTGGCTAAAGGGATCAGGGGGGTATGGAGAGAAGGCAGGTACAAGATACTGAGTTGGATGATCAGCCATGACCATATTGAATCAGAGCACAACGTCAACGTCAACCGACAACCGACAACGTCACTACCCATAAACAAATAAAGACCTTCCCTAATCAGAAGCCGTGGATGAGCAGAGAGGTCAGACTCTTGCTGAAGGCTCGTGATGCCGCTTTTAGATCTGGCGACGCTGAGGGATACAGCTCATCCAGGGCCAACCTGAAAAGGGGAATCAGGAACGCTAAACTCAAATACAAACGGCAGATCGAGGAGCATTTTCATAACAACTCCGACCCCAGGCGCATGTGGCAAGGCATTAAGTCCATCGCCGACTACCATAAAGTTAACACCCCCCCCCCCCCCCCACCCAGACAACGCCTCCATTCCTGACGAGCTGAACCACTTCTATGCTCGTTTTGACCGGGCCAACAAAATACCAGCCTTCAAAACTACCCCACCCCGAACGAACAACCCCTCAGTCTCTCCACCTCTGCTGTACAAGGCGCACTGAGCAGAGTAAATGAGCACAAAGCTGCCGGCCCCGATGGCATCCCCGGGCGTGTGCTCAGGGCATGTGTTGGACAGCTATCCCTGGTCTTCACTGACATTTTCAACCTGTCACTGGCCCAGGGGGTCGTCCCTACTTGCCTCAAGACCTCAACCATTGTGCCAGTGCCGAAACAGTCAGCTTCAGGGAGTCTCAACGACTTCCGCCCAGTGGCACTCACCCCTGTCATCGCAAAGTGCTTCGAGCGGCTGATCTTGGCTCACCTCAAAGCCTGCCCCCCCCCCCCCCCCCCACACTGGACCCCCACCAGTTTTCCTACCGGACCAACAGGTCTATAGAGGACGCCATATCTGCGGCCCTACACTCAGCCCTGACCCACCTGGACAACAACAACTCCTACATCAGGTTGCTGTTCATTGATTTCAGCTCCGCCTTTAACACTGCCATCCCCGCCAGCTTGATCACCAAACGCAGCGGACTTGGCATCACCACCTCCCTCTGCAATTGGACACTGGATTTCCTCACCAACTGACCACAGTCTGTTAGGATCAACAACCTCACCTCCTCCACTCTAACACTGAACACCGGCGTGCCACCGGGCTGTGTGCTCAGCCCTCTCCTCTACTCCCTCTTCATCCTAAGTATGGCTCCAACGCCATCATAAAATTTGCCGATGACACCACGGTGGTAGGACTGATCAGCGACAACGACGAGTCAGCCTACAGGGAGGAGGTCCAGAACCTGGCAGCCTGGTGTACCAACAATAACCTCGTCCTCAACTCCAAGAAGACGGAATAAATAATTGTTGACTACAGGAACAACAGAGGGGGCAGACATACCCCCATCCATATAAACGGGACTGAGGTGGTGCGCATCTCCAACTACAAATTCCTCGGGGTACACATCTCAGAGGATCTGTCCTGGTCCCTCAATACCACCAAATTGATCAAAAAGGCGCAGCAGCGCCTCTACTTTCTGAGGAGGCTCAAGAAAGCTCACCTGTCCCCCCAGATCCTGTCCAACTTCTACCGCTGTACCATCGAAAGCATCCTGACCACCTGCTTCACGGTATGGTACAGCAGCTGCACCGCAGCTGACAGGAAGGCACTGCAACGGGTGTTGAAAACCGCTCATCACATCATCGGTGCCCGGCTCCCTGCCATGGATGCCCTCCACCGCAAACGGTGTCTGAGACAAGGGGTCACAGTTTAAGGATAAGGGGGAAGTCTTTTAGGACGGAGATGAGGAAAACATTTTTCACACAGAGAGTGGTGAATCTCTGGAATTCTCTGCCACAGAAGGTAGTTGAGGCCAGTTCTTTGGCTATATTTAAGAGTGAGTTAGATGTGGCCCTCGTGGCTAAAGGGATTAGGGGGCATGGAGAGAAGGCAGGTACAGGATACTGAGTTGGATGATCAGCCATGATCATATAGAATGGCGGTGAAGGCTCGAAGGGCCGAATGGCCTACTCCTGCACCTATTTTCTATGTTTCTATGTTTCTATGACAATAAACTCACTTGAACTTGACTTGAAATGCATGCAAGAAACGCACTGTTTTCATTAGCGATAGGAAATGAATTCGGCCATTCGGCACATCAAGTCTACTCCTCCATCAATCTTAGCTTACGTATCTCACCCTCGTAACCCCATTCTCCTGCCTTCTTCCCACAACCGTAACACCCTGAAATGAGGTCTTACTCGCTTCTCTTCCCATTGCAATGAAACACGCACCCACATTTTTATTGATATGAGATTTTATTTTTGCTAATATGATTGCGTATAAAGCCGTCTTTTCAAATGGCAGTGAGAATTAACAATAAGTGGGTTCATGAAGTCGCAGCTAAGTAATGGCGGCAACGTAGTATGTAAAGCGTTCAGTCCGAGGAAACAGTTTGCCTGCAAAAAAAGTTTTAACGTTTAAACATCATTTTATCGAAGTGAAAGATATAGATAGGGTTGACAGTCACGACTTTGATCCTCAGGGTAAAAATCCAAATAGTGTTGAATATTTTACTTTAGATTAGTTTAGTATAGTTCAGAAATACAGCACGGAAACATGACTTTCGGTATATCGAGTCCGGGCCGGCTAGCGATATCCGCACATTAACACTATCCAACACAAACTCGGGGCAATTAAACATTTTACCAAACCAATCCTCAGCATCCACCCCATCAGCCGTGGCATACAACAAATAATGGACCCTGATCCATTCGTTCCTTCCCACCCAAATTAGCCCCTCCACGTGTACTTTCCCTTGCAACAGCAGGAAATGTTGCCTATTTCCTTCGCTCCATAGATGCTGTCGCACCCGCAAAGATTCTCCAGCATTTTTTTTGTCTACGAAATGTGACACCTGTCGATTTATCTCCCCCCTCGACGCCATCTAAGGACCCAGGTGAGGCAGAGGTTCACCTTTATCTCCTCCAACCAAATCTACTGCATCCGCTGTTCCAGGTGTCAACTCCAAATCGGAGAGACCAAACGCAGACTTGGCGATCGCTTCGCCAAACACCTCCGCTCAGTTGGTATTAACCAACCTGATCTCCCGGTGGCTCAGTACTTCAACTCACCCTCCCATTCCGAATTTGGACTTTCTGTCCTGGGCCTCCTCCATCGCCAGAGTGAGGCCCAGCGCAAATTGGAGGAGCAGCACCTCATACTTTGCTTAGGTAGCTTTCAACTCAGCGGTATGAACATTGATCTCTCTAATTTCAGATTGTCCTTGCTTACTCCCTCCTTCCCCTCCCCATTCCCAGCTCTCCCACAAGCCTACTGTCTCCGCCTCTTCCTATATTGTTCTACGCCCCCCCCCCCCCGCCCCCAGGCTGAAGAAGGGTCTCGACCCGAAACGTCGCCTATTTCTTCTCTCCATGGAAGCTGCCTCACCCGCTGAGTTCCTCCAGCATTTAGAAACATAGAAACATAGTAACATAGGTGCAGGAGTAGGCCATTCGTTCCTTCGATCCTGCACCACCATTCAATATGATCATGGCAGATCATCCAACTCAGTATCCTGTACGTGCCTTCTCTCCATACCCCCTGATCACTTTAGCCACAAGGGCCAAATTTGGGTCCACCTTTGAGCCAATTTGTCTAATCTGAAGGTGTGGGAGGAAACTAGAGGTTCCTTAAAAAAACCCCGCGCAGGGCACAGGTTGAAGGTGAGAGGGGTCAGATTTACAATAATAGTGTCGTGAACGTTCGTTGCCAGGAGGGTCGTGTGTGGCTGGAATCCGCTGCCCGGAGTGGTGGTGGAGGCAGGTGCGACAGTGGTGTTTCAGCGTCTTTGAGATAGGCTGATGGAAATTTATGGACTGCAGGAATATGGATCATGAGAAAGCACAGGTGATTTGTTTTGCTTGGCATCAAGTTCGGCACAGTCAGTTGCACAACGAAGAACATATAACAGTGCATCACAACTACAAGCGCTCAGCTGTTCCACGTTGGAAGAATATTTTGTCGCGCTTTTGTTTTAAACGGTTTCCACAATAGACACAATATTCCATTCAACCGAATAGTACAAAAATAACAACACGTTGATTTAAGTTAACTGGCATCTGTATATTGCCACTAGTGTACAGAGAATACATGGGTAACATTGAACTCGTGTGAACGGGTGATCGATGTTCAGCGTGGAGTCGGTGGGAGGATCGGTCTTTTGACAAGCTGCATATTTCACTTTGTTTCAAATCATTTCAATTCAATTCAATTCAATTCAATTCAAAGCAAATAATTTAATACAATTCGGTAAAGATAGAAACGAAGGGAAGCGCAATGCTAGCATTTATTTTGAGAGGACTCGTATACAAAATAGGGAATGTTATACCGAGGTTCTGTAAAGCACTGGTTAGACTGCATTTAGATTGTTGCGAGCAATTATGGCGCCACATATCTGAGGAAGGATGTGCTGGCGCTAGTGAGTGTCCGGAGGAAGTTTGCGAGAATGATTCCGGGGATGATCGGGTTAACATATGATGAGCGTTGGGTCTGTATTCGCTGGAGGATGAAGAAGGAGAGGGGGCCTGGATTAGCGCAGGTGACAGGGGTTGTGTGGAGAATGCATGAAAATGGGATTGAGAGGGAAATATTGATCAGCGATGATGAATGACGGAATAGACTTGGTAGGCCGAGAGGCCCAGTTCGACTAAAATAGGCCTCAGCCCACCTAGTCCGAGCCAACTATCGATCCCCGGGCACACAAGCACCATCCTACACCATTTACAATTATACACAGACAATCATCCTTCAAAACCTAAGGTGTTTGGGATGTGGGGGAAATCCGGAGCACCCAGAGGAAACCCATCTGGCTCATGGGGATAACGTACATACTTCGTACAGACTGCACCCGTGTTCAGGATCGAACCCGGGTCACTGGCGTTGTCAGGCAGCAACTCTACCGATGCGGCACCGTGATATGAACAGACTATTCATTAGGACAGGAGAAGATGTCAGATATTGTGTGCTTCAGCCGGCATCTTGTGTCTCGGTCCTAAAAGATTTTCCCTTATCCTTAAACTGTGACCCCTTGTTCTGGACTTCCCCAACATCGGGAACAATCTTCCTGCCTCTAGCCTGTCCATCCCCTTAAGAATTGTGTAAGTTTCCATAAGATCCCCCCTCAATCTTCTAAATTCTGGCGAGTACTACCCAATCTTTCTTCATATGAAAGTCCTGACATCCCAGGATGTCTTAACCGGAAAATTGAACTACACTAAACCAAACTCAGGTGAACTGCAGAAAATCAATGCAAACTGAAATGCACTAAACTCAATTCAACGCACCCCAACCAAACTCGATTCAATATCCAAAGTGTTGAACCCGAGAATTCCTGCTTCATTCATTACCCCTTCCCTCCTTCAACAGCCAACCGTGAGGGAATTCTGCTCCTCTCACTAACGGAGTTTCTACTGGCAGGTCGTCTACATGAAACATAAACCCTGATCCTCTGGCCATCTGCGTTATTCCAGTATTCTGTCACCCGTCCTGCAGAGTTTTGGGAAAACAGTAAAGAATATATTGAACCATAAAAAAATTACCTTAGCCACCGCCGTTATCATATTCAGACGCCGATTAATAATCTGTGGGAGAAACAGACTGGTGTGAATATTCTGTTGCAGGATTTAATTCAGAAATGAACATTTTAACTCAGTCTGATACAGTTTGTTTATTAGCTGTGGAATATTGGGGAATGACGCTTCATATGTTCTTCAATTGGTTCCAGAACTGATCCAGCCATTTGCTAATATTTTAGCCGGTTTTGAAAAATAGGACATAATTTTGCACAATTATAATGGTAGGATCTTGGTGGATTTTGAATAAATAAACAGAGCGGGTCAAACGCTGAGCAAGTGAAGTAGCATTTGTCAAGTCCGTGATAGCATGATCTCAGGTCTGGTTGTCTAATCCCAAAAAGTAGGCAAGCAGGTGCAGCAGGCAGAGAAGAAAGTGAATGGTATGTTAGCATTCATAGCAAAGGGATTTGAATATAGGAGCAGGGAGGTTCTACTGCAGTTGTACAGGGTCTTGTTGAGACCACACCTGGAGTATTACGTACAGTTTTGGTCTCCTAATCTGAGGAAGGGGATTCTTGCCATAGAGGGAGTACAGAGAAGGTTCACCAGACTGATTCCTGGGATGTCAGGACTGTCATATGAAGAAAGACTGGATAGACTCGGCTTGTACTCGCTAGAATTTAGAAGTTTGAGGGGGGATCTTATTGAAACTTACAACATTCTTAAGGGGTTGGACAGGCTAGATGCAGGAAGATTGTTCCCGATGTTGGGGAAGTCCAGAACAAGGGGTCACAGATTAAGGATAAGGGGGAAATCTTTTAGGACCGAGATGAGAAAAGCATTATTCACACAGAGTGGTGAATCTGTGGAATTCTCTGCCACAGAAGGTAGTCGAGGCCAGTTCATTGGCTATATTTAAGAGGGAGTTAGATGTGGCCCTTGTGGCTAAAGGGTGTCAGGGGGTATGGAGAGAAGGCAGGTATAGGATACTGAGTTGGATGATCAGGCATGATTATATTGAATGGCGGTGCAGGCTCGAAGCGCCGAATGGCCTCTACTCCTGCACCTATTTTCTATGTTTCTAAAAATACCTCCCGTAGCCAGGGAACTCATTTTGTAGCCGCACTGCAATTTGGTTAGGGTATAATATGTACAGTTCTGGTCACGTGGAATGTGGACGTTTTAGAAAGGATGCATACGAGGTTTTCCAGCATTAGTGCTCGATTCGTCTGTACTCGCTAAAGGTTAGTAATTTAATCTAATTTAAACTGAAATGTACTTAACTAAACAAAACTAACTTACAATAAGCTAAACTGATCTGCACCACCCTAATATAAATGGCACTAAAGAGAACTGAGCTGCACAAAACTAATCTAAATTAAACTGCACTAAACTAATCTAAACTAAACTTAACCAAAGCATGGTAAACTAACATAGGAAATAGGTGCAGGAGTAGTACATTCGGCCCGTCGAGCCTGCACCGCCATTCAATATGATCATGGCTGATCATCCAACTCAGTATCCTGTACCGGCCTTCTCTCCATTCCCCCCTGATCCATTTAGCCACAAGGTCCACATCTAACTCCCTCTTAAATATAGCCAATGAACTGGCCTCAACTACCTTCTGTGGCAGAGAATTCCACAGATTCGCCACTCTCTGTGTGTAAAATGATTTCCTCATCTCGGTCCTAAAATACTTCCCTCTTATTCTTAAACTGTGACCCCTTGTTCTGGACTTCCCCAACATCGGGAACAATCTTCCTGCATCTAGCCTGTCCAACCCCATAAGAATTTTGTAAGTTTCTATAAGATCCCCCTTCAATCTTCTAAATGCTAGCGCGTACAAGCCGAGTCTATCCAGTCTTTCTTCATATGAAAGTCCTGCCATCCCAGGAATCAGTCTGGTGAACCTTCTCTGTACTCCCTCTATGGCAAGAATGTATTTCCTCAGATTAGGAGACCAAAACTGCACGTAATACTCCAGGTGTGGTCTCACCAAGACCCTGTACAACTGCAGTAGAACCTTCCTGCTCCTATACTCAAATCCTTTTGCCACGTCTCAGCTCACGCCCACCCGACCTAAGCCAACCAACCCCACACAACCTAACTCAGCTTAATTCAAGCCATCATCGGCAGTGTTTAACCCTAGGATTCTTGGTTCATGCACTGCCCCTTCCCTCCATGAACAGCCAACTGTGAGGGAGTTCTGCTCCTCTCACTGACGGGAATTCTACTGGCAGGGTGCCGACATGAGTCATTAAAGCTGGTCCTTTGGACTCCTGCGTTATTCCAACAATGACTGGCATCTGTTCTTCAGCGTTTTACAATAAAATGGAGAATGTGTTGAACCACAATAAATTTACCAGAGCTACCGTAGTTATCGGATCCATATGAATTTCCTGTGGGCGAAACAGACTGGTGTGAATAATGTTTGAAGGAATTAATTCAGAAACGAACATTTTAACCCAGTCTATTTCTTAGTTCATATAATATTGGAGTATGAACCCTCGTCATTCCCTCGGCGAGTCCCAAACCGGATCCAGCCATCTGCTAATTCATTCAAAGGTACACAAAATTGCTGGGGAATCTCAGCGGGTGCAGCAGCATCTATGGAGCGAAGGAAATAGGCGACGTTTCGGGCCGAAACCCTTCTTCAGACTGATGGGGGGTGGGGGAAAGAAAGAAGGAAAAGGAGAGGAGGAGGACGAGCCCGAGATCGGGCGGATGGGAGGGTGGGAGGAGACAGCTAGAGGGTTAAGGAAGGGGAGGAGACAGCAAGGGCTAGCCAAATTGGGAGAATTCTATGTTAATGCCATAAGGACGCAAGGTCCCCAGACGGAATATGAGTTGCTGTTCCTCCAATTTCCGCTGTTGCTCACTCTGGCAATGGAGGAGACCCAGGACAGAGAGGTCGGATTGGGAATGGGAGGGGGAGTTGAAGTGCTGAGCCACCGGGAGGTCAGGTAGGTTATTGCGGACTGAGCGGAGGTGTTCGGCGAAACGGTCGCCCAACCTACGCTTGGTCTCACCGATGTAAATCAGCTGACATCTAGAGCAGCGGATGCAGTAGATGAGGTTGGAGGAGATACAGGTGAACCTTTGTAGCACCTGGAACGACTGCTTGGGACCTTGGATGGAGTCGAGGGGGGAGGTGAAGGGACAGGTGTTGCATTTCTTGCGGTTGCAACGGAAAGTGCCCGGGGAGGGGGTGGTGCGGGAGGGAAGGGAAGAATTGACGAGGGAGTTGCGGAGGGAGCGGTCTTTGCGGAAGGCAGACATGGGGGGAGATGGGAAGATGTGGCGAGTGCTGGGGTCACGTTGGAGGTGGCGGAAATGGCGGAGGATTATGTGTTGTATTTGCCGGCTGATGGGGTGAAAGGTGAGGACCAGAGGGACTCTGCCCTTGTTGCGTGTGCGGGGATGGGGAGAGAGAGCAGTGTTACGGGGTATGGATGAGACCCTGGTGTGAGCCTCATCTATGGTGGCGGAGGGGAATCCCCGTTCCCTGAAGAACGAGGACATTTCCGATGCCCTGGTATGAAATGTCTCATCCTGGGAACAGATGCGGCGTAGGCGGAGGAATTGGGAGTAGGGGATGGAGTCTTTACAGGGGGCAGGGTGGGAAGACGTGTAGTCCAGATAGCCATGTGAGTCAGTGGGTTTGTAATGTATGTCGGTCAGGAGTCTGTCCCCTGCAATGGAGATGGTGAGGTCAAGGAATGGTAGGGACGTGTCGGAAATCGTCCAGGTGTATTGCAGTGCCGGATGGAAGTTGGTGGTGAAGTGGATGAAGTCAGTCAGTTGTGTGTAGGTGCAGGAGGTGGCGCCAAAGCAGTCGTCAATGTAACGGAGGTAGAGGTCGGGGATGGGGCCCTGGTACGTCTCGAACATGGATTGTTCAACGTACCCGACAAAGAGGCAGGCGTAGCTGGGGCCCATGCGTGTGCCCATAGCTACGCCTTGTGTTTGGAGGAAATGGGAGGAGTCAAATGTAAAGTTGTTGAGGGTGAAGACCAACTCCGCTAAGCGGAGGAGAGTGTCAGTGGCTGGGTATAGGTTGCTCCTCTGGTCGAGGAAGAACCGGAGGGCTCCGAGGCCATCCTGGTGGGGGATGGAGGTGTAGAGTGACCGGACATCCATGGTGAAGATGAGGGTGTGGGGGCCCAGAGAGTGGAATGCGTGGAGGCGGCGAAGAGTGTCTGAGGTGTCTAGAACATAGGTGGGGAGGGATTTGACCAAGGGGGATAGGATGGAGTCAAGGTATGTGGAGATGAGTTCGGTGGGGCACGAACACGCAGAGACAATGGGTCTGCCGGGAGAGCCGGGTTTGTGGATTTTGGGGAGAAGGTAAAAACGGGCCGTGCTGGGCTGGGGAACGATGAGGTTGGAGGCTTGGTCAGGTAGGGCGTGGGAATTGATGAAGTCGGTGATGGTGCTAGAAATGGAGGCCTGGTGCTCGTCAGTGGGGCCATGGTCCAAGGGTAAGTAGGAGGAGGTGTCCGAGAGTTGGCGCGTGGCCTCAGCTTTGTAGAGATCGGCGCGCCAGACTACCACGGCACCTCCCTTGTCGGCTGGTTTGATGACCCAATCTGGGTTTTTGCGGAGTGATTCGATGGCAGTGCGTTCAGAGGGGGAAATATTAGAGTGAGACAGGGGAGTGGAGAAGTTGAGGCGGTTGACGTCGCCGCGGCAGTTCTGAATGAAGAGTTCCAGAGCCGGGACTTTATGAGGGGGGTTCCACGAGGAGGGGGTGCGTTGGAGACGGGAAAAGGGGTCATCATTGGGGGGCGAGGACTCCTTCCCATGGAAGTGCGCTGTGAGGCGGCTAATTCATTCAACCGGCTTTGAACGATATGATGCCATTGTGCACTATTATAAAGGAAGAATATTGGTGGGTTATCGAATAAATAAACAGACCACGTCAAATGGTGAGCAGGTCAACTCGCATCTGTGGAGAAATAAAGTATTTATGCCTCAACTGAAGCCTATCCGAAACAAACCAACCCACCCAACCCATCACAAACTAACAACTTAATTCAACCCATCATCCGTTGTGCTTAACCCTAGGATTCCTGGTTCATGCACTGCCCCTTCCGTCCATGAACAGCCAACTGTGAGGGAGTTATGCTCCTCTCAGTGACGGGGATTCTACTGGCAGGTCGGCGACGTGAGTCATTAACTCTGGTCATCTGGCCGCCTTCGTTATTCCAACATTGACTGTCACCTGTTTTTCAGTGTTTTGATAATAAAAGGAAGAATGTGTTGAACAACAATATATTTACCGGAGCCACCATCGTTATCGGATCCATATGAGCCTCCTGTGGGAGAAACAGACTGGTGTGAATAATGTTTGAAGGAACTAATTCAGAAATGAACACTTTAACTCAGTCGGACGCTGGTTATTTCTTAGTTATGGAATCTTGGATTATGAGCCCTCGTCAGTCCACCAGCGAGTTCCTGACCGGATCCAGCCATCTATAGTACTAAAAGTCTGATCTTGACCACTTTCTGTTGTACTCAATTTTGATTTTAGAAAACACGCTGCCACTTCCGGCTGTGATTTTTGGCCATCTTACTGAAAGTCTTATTCCGTTGATCAGGACAAGACGATTCTTCCCATCGATGAAAAATAAAAGAGTTATTAGTGTTTAAAAAATGTTGAGATTCTCTCTGTTGAAGTACACGCCCCATCCGTAGGGACTATAAAACCCAGATGTGTTGAATGCCTCAGTCAGTCTCTGCAAGATGGGGAGCGAGAGGATCACGTCTCTCAGTCTGAGCAGTGAATAACACTGAACACATGTCTACTAAACTGTGAGTGGTTTTACTGACCTGTCAGTGCCGTTAATGTGGTTTGAAAATGTAGTTTGGAAATGCTAAAGCTGTGTTGCCTTTGGTTTGTAAATGCTAAAGCTCTGTTGCCAAATTAAAGTTGACTTGCCTAATTAACGTTGCTTGACTAACTTAAGTTGCCTTGCCTAACTAAAGTTGCCTTGCATAATTAAAGTTGCCATGCCTAATTAAAGTTGCCTAGCCTCGATATAATTACAAGTCTAATCTTGACCACTTCCTGTTTGCGCTTTATATTGATATTAGGAAAAACGCTACCACGTACGGCTGTGATTTTTGGCCACTTTACTCAGAGTCCTCCTCCGCTAATCAGGTGCCGAGGTTTCTCCCATCGATGAAAAATAAAAGAGTTATTAGTTTTTTTTTAATTGAGATTCTCTCTCCTGTCAATCACGCCATGAAGGCCACTCTTCTTCTGGTGGGAGGGTGGGAGGGACTATAAAACCCAGAAGTGTGGGCGTTGCTCAGTCTCTGCACGATGCAGGAGTGAGAGGTCACGACTCGCTGTCTTTAGTGGCCTTGCAACCTGCTTGAAATGGAATTTCAAGGAATAGCCGTGAGTCAACTGCCAGCCCACCAGCCGTGGGTGAGTGAGCTGCTAGCTCAACAGGCTTGAGTGACTGAGTCCCCAGCCCAATAATTCATTCTGCCCACAATGTCCATACTAGCCCTCTGAAAACCGGTCCCTTCAGGCCACACCACCCATACTAGCGCACCGGAAAGCCACCCCCCATCCCCACTGGCCATCAATAACAGATACGACAGTGCTTCATCCAACTTGCTGATGTATATTCCTAACGGCAGGTCGTCAACATAAAACATGAATTCAGTTTCCCCACGTTTGCCATCATTCCAGCATTGACTTATTTTTATTAAATGCTCGACTTGCTCAGCAGACTGTGGAATCGTTGTCATCACTGCTACGAAATGGCCAAGATACACTTGGAATATTGTGCTTAGTTTTGGTAACCTTGCTTCTGGGATGATGGAGCTAAGCAAGAATGGGCGCAGAGAAGATGGGCAAGGATATTGAGAGGACTTGAGGACCTGATATATAGGACATGGTTGGGCAGGATACGACTTTATTTCTTCAAGCTCAAAAAGGTAAAGGTTGATCTGATAAAGGCGTGTACAATTGGGAAGGGAATAGATCGGGTGAATATTCAAGAGATTTTATTGTCATGTGTCCCTGATAGGACAATGAAATCATTGCTTTGCTTCAGCACAACAGAACATAGTAGGCATTTACTCCAAAACACATGAATAAATAAACTGATAAAGTGCAAATAACAGACAATGGGTTATTATTGTTCAGAGTTTTGTCCGAGCCCGGTTTAATAGCCTGATTGCTGTGGGGGAGTAGCTATTCCTGAACCTGGTTGTTGCAGTCTTCAGGCTCCTGTACCTTCTACCTGAAGGTAGCAGGGAGATGAGTGTGTGGCCAGGATGGTGTGGGTCTTTGATGATACTGCCAGCCTTTTTGAGGCAGCGACTGCGATAAATCCCCTCGATGGAAGGAAGGTCAGAGCCGATGATGGACTGGGCAGTGTTTACTACTTTTTGTAGTCTCTTCTTCACCAGGGCGCTCATTTTCAGAATTTTACCCCAAATATGGTAATCGACATCAAGAGGATATAGGTTTAGGTAGACACAGAGTGCTGGAGGGCCTCAGCGGGTCAGGCCGCATCTCTGGAGAAAAGGAATAGGTGACGTTTCGGAATAAGCATGGACACAGGCCTTTTGGCCCTTCGAGTCCGTGCCGACCAATGATCTCCCCGTACACTGACACTATCCTACACACTATTGACAATTTACAGTTTCACCGAAGCCAATTCACCCACAAACCCACACGTCTTTGGGAAGTGGAGCAAAACCAGGGCACCTGGAGTAATCCCTCGTAGTCACAGGGACAACATACAGACTATGTAATGACAGCACCCGAGGTTATGATCAAACCTATGTCTCTTGGGCTGTGGGGCAGCATATCTACCGCGACGTCATTGTGCGGCCACAAGAGAGAAGGGGAACATTTACCATAGCCTCCGTATCCACCGTATCCACCGTATCCACCGTCTCCGTATCCACCGTATCCACCGTGTCCGTATCCACCGTATCCACTGGATCCACCGTGTCCGTATCCACCGTATCCACCGTATCCACCGTGTCCGTATCCACCACCGTATCCACCCTTTCCGTATCCACCATATCCACCGTGTCCGTATCCACCGTACCCACCATATCCACTATATCCACCATATCCGCCTTTTCCACCGTACCCGCCGTCCCCTGTAGGAGCAACAGACAGGCATAAACATTTTTGGCTGAAACAATTCGGAAAGAAACGCCACTCAGTCGTTGTGTTTTTCCTTTTAACTTGTGAATCATATGTTACGGTGGTTTTTCAGTCGAAGATTCACAGAGCCATAAGCACGGAAACGTGCCCTCTGGTACTACTTGCCCTTGCCGATCAAGATTTTGAGCTAAGGTAGACAAAAGTGCTGGAGAACCTCAGCTGGTGCAGCAGCATCTATGGTGCGAAGGAAATAGGCAACGTTTCGGGACTTTCATATGAAGAAAGACTGGATAGACTCGGCGTGTACTCACTAGAATTTAGAAGATTGAGGGGCGATCTTATAGAAACGTACAACATTCTAAAGGGGTTGGACAGGCTAGATGCTGGAAGATTGTTCCCGATGTCGGGGAAGTCCAGAAGAAGGGGTCACACAGTTTAAGGATAAGGGGAAAATCTTTTAGGACTGAGATGAGAAAAACATTTTTCACAGAGGGTGGTGAATCTCTGGAATTCTCTACCACAGAAGGTAGTTGAGGCCAGTTCATTGGCTATATTTAAGAGGGAAGATTCAAACAAGAGGACATGACTTGAGAATTAAGGGACAAAAGTTTAGGGGTAACATGAGGGGAACGTCTTAACTCAGAGAGTGGTAACTGTGTGGATTGAGCTTCCAGTGGAAGTGGTGGAGACAGGTTCGATGTTATCATTTAAAAATAAATTGGATAGGTATATGAACGGGAAAGGAATGGAGGGTTATGGTCTGAGTGCATGTAGATGGGACTAGGGGGGAATAAGTGTTCTGCACGGACCTGAAGGGCCGAGAATGCCTGTTTCCGTGCTGCAATTGTTATATTGTTAATATTGTTTGACTTGGCATGCCAAATTGCCCCAGATTCCTGTATTTGGCCCATTGCTCTCTAATCCCTTCAGTATCAATATATCTTTCCAAAAATCATAACTGTTGCGTGACAAACCAGCTGGATACTTAGGATTAGTGATGCAGAATGGAAACAGATCCTCGGGCCACCAAGTCCACGCCGCCCATCGATCACCCGCTCTCATTACTTCTATGTTATAATTGACAAGGGACAATTTACAGAGAATCTATGAACCTACAACCCCGCGCGTTGGAATAAATGGAGAATAAATTCAGAAAGAAAGGACTTACCATAGCCACCATATCCGTACGATTTTACTGTTGAGGAAGTAGATTTCAATAAGCAATGTTTGTAGGGAGAACATGCACACATCGCACAGACAGGTTAGGATCAAACCCGCTGTGAGGCGGCGATGCTACCCGCTGCGCCACTGTTAAAAAATCCCTCCTTAAATTAGAAAGAGGTTCCAAACCCGTGTTTTTAAAAATCCACACACCAGTATTCTGTTGTTCTAAAATTGAAAGATAAACTGAACGAAATACAATACCTCCGTATCCGTATGAAACTGGAACAGAATCTGTGAAATACAGAGAATTGTGTTATTATTGCATTTAAGACTCGTGTAAATAATCACTAACCAAGCACAAGCCCAATGCTTCACCACATTACCATTTCCCAATAGATGGATAGGTAGGAACGACTAACATCCCCACACCGACAGGGAATAACTCCAGCGAGGCTACAGAGAGACTTGCAGTTCATCATTTCATGTGACCCAACATACTCTTCATGTTCTCATGCAATTGATTCAAGGTGGACCACGTCCTTCTCACTTTCCAATCAATGTCTGCCTGGTATAACAGATTTATTCTTCATCTTTGTTTAAGAAAGAACTGCAGACGCTGGAAAAATAGAAGGTGGACAAAATGCTGGAGAGACTCAGCGGGTGAGGCAGCATCTATGGAGCGAATGAATAGGTGATGTTTCGGGTCGAGACCCTTCTTGAGACTGATATGGGGGTGGGGGAGCTGGAAGAAGAAAGGAAGAAGCGGTGACGGTGGGCTGTGGTAGAGCTGGAAAGGGGAGGGGAAAGATGGAGAAAGCAAGGACTACCTGAAATTGGACAAGTTAATGTTCATACCGCTGGGGTGTAAAATATTAAGCTAAATATGAGGTGCTGCACCTCGATTTTGCGACGAGACTCACTCTGGCCATGGTGGAGGCCCAGGACAGAGAGTATGGTTTCGGAATGGGAGGGTGAGTTGAAGTGCTGATCCACCTGGAGATCATGTTGGTTATAGCGAACTGAGCGGACGGGTTGGGCGAAGCGATCGCAAACGTCCGCTTGGTCCCACCAATGTAGAGCAGCTGACAACTAGAGCAGCGAATAATAATAATAATAATACATTTTATTTATGGGCGCCTTTCAAGAGTCTCAAGGACACCTTACAAAAATTGAGCATGTATAGGAAAAACATGTAAGGGGAATGAAATAAATAGTAGAGACATGACTAGTACACAAAGTAAAGACAGAATTCAGTACAAAACACAGCATGAGGCAATTAATGCACAGATGAAAAGGGACGGGGACGTGGGGCTAAGGATAGGCAGAGGTGAAGAGATGGGTCTTGAGGCGGGACTGGAAGATGGGGAGGGACACGGAATTGCGGATCAGTTGGGGGAGGGAGTTCCAGAGCCTGGGAGCTGCCCTGGAGAAGGCTCTGTCCCCAAAACTGCGGAGGTTGGACTTGTGGATGGAGAGGAGACCGGCTGATGTGGATCTGAGGGACCGTGAGGGTTGGAAGGGGGAGAGGAGGTCAATGAGATATGTGGGGGCCAGATGGTGGAGGGCTTTGTAGGTGAGGACCAGGATTTTGTAGGTGATCCGGTGGGAGACGGGAAGCCAGCGAAGTTTTTTGAGGACTGGAGTGATGTGATGCCAGGATTTGGTGTGGGTGATGAGTCGGGCGGCTGCGTTCTGGACCAGTTGGAGTCGGTTGATGTAGGTGGAGCTGATGCCAAGGAGAAGTGAGTTGCAATAGTCCAGTCGGGAGGAGATGAAGGCATGGATGAGTCTTTCAGCAGCAGGCGGTGTGAGAGAGGGTCTGAGTTTGGCGATGTTGCGGAGATGAAAGAAGGAGGTTTTAATGACATGGCGGATGTGAGGCTCAAGGGAGAGGGTGGAATCAAAGATCACGCCAAGGTTGCGGGCCTGGGGAGATGGGGAGACAGTGGTGCCGTCGATGGTGAGAGTGGGGTTATTGATTTTGCTAAGTGTGGCTTTGGAGCCTATGAGGAGAAATTCTGTCTTATCGCTGTTGAGTTTGAGGAAATTATGTTGCATCCAGGTTTTTATTGCTGACAAACAGGAGTTGATATGGGAGAGGGGGGGGGTTGTGGGGGGATTTGGTGCCAAGGTAAATCTGGGTGTCATCAGCGTAACAGTGGAAGTCCAGATTGAAGTGGCGGAGTATCTGACCAAGGGGGAGGATGTAGATGATGAAGAGGAGGGGGCCGAGTACGGAGCCTTGGGGAACGCCTTGAGTGACTGCGGCTGTAGCAGAGGTGTGGTTGTGGAGAGAGATGAAGTGGGATCTGTTGGAAAGGTAGGAACGGAGCCAGCTGAGTGCAGAGCCTTCAATGCCGAGGTCCTTGAGTCTGGTGAGCAGGATGTTATGGTTCACTGTATCGAAGGCTGCGCTCAGGTCGAGGAGGATGAGGATGTTGAGGGAACCAGTGTCAGCAGAGGTGAGGAGGTCGTTGAGGACTTTGAGGAGAGCAGTTTCTGTGCTATGGAGGGGGCGAAAGCCAGATTGGAGGGGTTCAAGTAGGTTATACGCAAGGAGGTGGGAATGAAGTTGTGACGCAACGATACGCTCCAGGGTTTTTGAAAGGAAGGGGAGGTTTGAGATTGGGCGGTAGTTAATGAGAGAGGAGGGATCAAGACCAGGTTTCTTTAAGATTGGTGTAACGGCAGCAGTTTTGAAAGCGGAGGGGACAATTCCTTGAATGCAATATATGAGATCGGAAGAGGTGCAGGTGAACCTCTGCCGCACCTGGAAAATGCAAGTCATAATTTCTAGGAGCAGAATTAGGGCATTCGACCATCAAGTCTACTCCGGCATTCGTTGCTGACTGATTAATCTTTTCCTGTCGAACCCATTCTCCTGCATTCGCTCCAAAACCCCTAGCTTCCTTACTAATCAAGAATCTGTCAAGATCCACATTAGAACAATACAATGGCGTAGCCCTCACAGCCGTCTGTCCCCAATAACTCTCATCGACTTCTAAAGAGAAGCTGTGGAAAGCATGTCATCAGAATGCATCACAGCTTGGTTTGCGAACAGCTCCATCCAAGACCGAAAGGAATTGTAGAGAATTGTAGACGCAGTCCAGACCATCACACAAACCACCCACGCTTCTATTGACTCAGTTTATACCGCACGCTGCCTCAGCCAGGCCAGCAGCATAAGCAAGGACGAGTCGCAACCCGGCCACACTATCCTCTCCCCTCTCCCTTCGGGAAAGAGATAGAGACATGTGAAAAGGCATACCTTCAGATTCGGGGATAGTTTCTTCTTAAAGGTTGCAGGTGGTTGCCGGAGGTTGCAGGTAGTGGAAGCAGGTAGGGAGACTGTCAAAAACCTCCGGGAACCTCCGGGAACCGCACGGAGGAGGAGTAGGGAGGTTCGGCTGCAGTTGTACAGGGTCTTGGTGAGGCCACACCTGGAATATTGCGTACAGTTTTGGTCTCCTAATCTGAGGAAGGATATTCTTGCCATAGAGGGAGTGCAGAGGACGTTCAACAGACTGAATCCTGGGATGTCAGGACTTTCATATGGGGAAAGACTGGATAGACTCGGTTGTACTTGCTAGAATTTAGGAGATTGAGGGGGATCTTCCAGAAACTTATAAATGTCTTAAGGGGTTGGACATGCTAGATGCAGGAAGATTGTTCCCGATGTTGGGGAAGTCCAGGACAAGCGGTCACAGCTTAAGGATAAGGGGGAAATCTTTAAGGACCGAGATGAGAAAAACATTTTTCACACAGAGAGTGGTGAATCTCTGGAACTCTCAGCCACAGAAGGTAGTTGAGGCCAGTTCATTGGCTATATTTAAGAGCGAGTTAAATGTGGCCCTTGTGGCTAAATGGATCAGGGGGTATGGAATGAAGGCAGGTACGCGATACTGAGTTGGATGATCAGCCATGATCATATTGAATGGCGGTGCAGGCTGGAAGGACCGAATTACCTACTCCTGCACCTATGTTCTATGTTCTATGTTTCTATGAAACCTTGGGTGGGGCGCAAAGTCTCCAGAGGTTTTCGTTCATGTTTCTTACGTGGGACAGGGGCATTATAACAATCCTACCAACGACCAGAGGTCTGTCCTGAAACACTATCTACCTCATTGGCGACCGACTGATTATCTGTGATCATAATTTGCTGGCTTCATCTTGCACTGAATGTTGTACCCCTTATCGTGGATCTGTACACTGTGGACGGCTCGTTTGTTACAGTGTATTGTCTTTCCGCTGACTGGTTAGCCCGCAACAAAGCTTTTCATTGTGTCTCGGCACATGACAATAATCTAAACTCAAACTCGGTCACCTTTGATATCCAGGGACCTCCTCAATCAAAGACTTACCGACGGCGACGGCTGCGACGAGCACGACCAGGAGGAGACAAAGGGCCGACATGTTCGCGGTGAGTTGTCAGACTCGTGGTGATGTGAGCTGTGTAAAGCAGGCCTTTTATGTGCCTGAGAGCCACCTGACCGCAAAGTTGGCTCCATGTGCAACGTGGCATTTGGCAAAAGCAATGATTCATCGCCACTCTAACTTGGCAGGGATGAGTGAACATGTAACGTACTGGCTGTCAGAGAGATAAGAAAATGCGATCACTTGCACGGTCGAGGGGATTCAGAATTTATTGGTTTGCTGCCAGTTGAAATGTAACCAACTTGTTCAACGTTACCAAAAACATTGACCCCTGGCTCTTCATGTAATTGATCAGAGGATAGGTAAATTGCGGAAGGGTGGCACGGTGGTACAGCTGGTAAAGCTACTGCCTCACAGCACCAGATAGCCAGGTTCGGTCCTGACCTTGGGTGCTGCCTGTGTTTAGTTTAATTTACTTTATAGATACAACGTAGAAACAGCTCATTCGGACCACCGAGTCAACGGAGACTATCAATCCCCGTGCACTAGCACCATCCTACACACCAGGGACAGCTTTTAAAGTACTGACTCTTGCATCCACAAACATATTACTAGCACTACACCATCTAGGTTTCCTTAGCAGTGTTCACATGGCATCGTTATATGCCACCTTTAGTCTCTGCAAACTTGCCTTTCCAAAGTTCGACCACAGGTGCGCAGTGTAGAGTGGTGTGCAGTATGCTCTAAATAGCGACAACTTCACTACATCTGCACACGCACCAAATTTACGCAAGAGAATATTCCCCTGTACATACAGTATGCGTCGTTGTCTCTGCATTCTGCAGATAAGTTTGAACGTTCTCCCTGTGACCGTGTGGGTGGACTGTGCGCGATCCGCATTCCTCCCACCCTCCAAAGACGTGCAGCATTTTAGGCCCATTGTCTTCAGTAAAACATATAAACTGTCTCTAGTGTGTACGATAATGTTAATGTAGGGGAATCGTTGGTGGGCCCGGGCTCAGTGAACTAAATCAAACTAAACTAAACTAAAGATGACATATATGGCCCATCCTGTCGCTGTCCCTTTGGCATGCTACATTCCTACAATAAATGATAGATGTTGCAATTTCTAAGGTGTAACAGAGGGACAGAGGGGACTAGGAATAACTGTGCATAGTTCCCTGAAGGTGTAATCCCATGTTGTGGATAATTAAGTAGACAGAGAGATTTAGGCCATTTGAAAGAGTGGGCTGAAAGATGGCAGATGGAGTTTAGTGCTGATAAGTGTGAGGTGCTACATCTTGGCAGGACAAATCAAGATAGGACGTACATGGTAAATGGTAGCGAATTGAGTGAATGCAGTTGCACAGGGGGATCTAGTAATAACTGTGCATAGTTTCCTAAAGGTGGAATCTCGTGTAGATAGGGGGGTAAAGAAAGCTTTTGGTGTGCTGGTCTTTATAAATCAGAATATTGAGTACAGAAGTTGGGATGTAATGTTAAAATTGTACAAGGCATTGGTGAGACCAATTCTGGAGTATGGTGTACAATTCTGGTCGCCAAATTATAGGAAAGATGTCAACAAAATAGAGAGTACAGAGGATATTTACGAGAATGTTTCCTGGGTTTCAGCACCTAAGTTACAGAGAAAGGTTGAACAACTTAGGTCTTTATTCTTTGGAGCGCAGAAGGTTAAGGGGGGGACTTGATAGAGGTGATAAATGATGAGAGGGATACACAGAGTTGACGTGGATAAGCTTTTCCCACTGAGAGTAGGGTAGATTCAAACAAGAGGACATGACTTGAGAATTAAGGGACAAAGGTTTAGGGGCAAAATGAGGGGGAACTTCTTTACTCAGAGAGTGGTAACTGTGTGGAATGAACATCCAGTGGAAGTGGTGGAGGCAGTTTCGATTGTATCATTGTGAGAGATACGGACAGGGGTTTCTGCGGCAACAGACGGGATGCGAGGATGGTGTGCTGCCTTCCTGGGGCCAGGATCCAGGATGTCACGGACAGAGTGCAGAAAATCCTCAAGGGCGAAGGTGAACATCCGGAAGTGGTAGTGCATGTCGGCACAAACTATGTAGGAAAGAAGGGGATGAATATTCTGCAGCGTGACTTTAGAGAGCTCGGAAAAATGCTGAAAAGCAGGACCTCCAGGGTTGTTATCTCCGGTTTGCTTCCAGTTCCTCGTGCTGGCGAGAGCAGGAACAGGGAGATACGGGACCTGAACGTGTGGCTGAGGAACTGGTGCAGGGGGCAGGGATTTAGATTCTTAGATCACTGGGATCTGTTTTGGGGTAAGGGGGAACTGTGCAAAAGGGACGGATTGCATCTTAACAGGTGTGGGACCAGCCTTCTGGCAGGCAGGTTGGCCACTGCTACACGGGTGGTTTTAAACTGAATAAGGGGGGGTGGGGTGTCGAATGGGATAGTGGAGGATGGAGTTAAAGGGAAAGGGTTTCTTAAATGTGTGAGCGTAGAGACAGAGGGGTGTAAAATGAGGGTAGAAGCAATAGGTAGCAAGGTGAAAAGTAAAAGTGGCAGGCCGGCAAATCCAGGGCAAAAATCAAAAAGGGCCACTTTTCAGCATAATAGTATAAGGGGTAAGAGTGTTGTAAAAACAAGCCTGAAGGCTTTGTGTCTCAATGCAAGGAGCATTCGTAACAAGGTGGATGAGTTGAATGTGCAGATAGCTATTAACGACTACGATATAGTTGGGATCACGGAGACATGGCTCCTGGGTGACCAAGGCTGGGAGCTCAACATCCAGGGATATTCAATATTCAGGAGGGATAGACGGAAATGGAAAGGAGGTGGGGTAGCGTTGCTGGTTAGAGAGCAGATTAACGCAATAGAAAGGAAGGACATTAGCTTTGAGGATGTGGAATCGATATGGGTAGAGCTGCGAAACACTAAGGGGCAGAAAACACTAGTGGGAGTTGTGTACAGGCCACCTAACAGTAGTAGTGGAGTTGGGGATGGCATCAAACAGGAAATTAGAAATGCGTGCAACAAAGGTAAAACTGTTATAATGGGTGACTTCAATCTATATATAGATTGGGTGAATCAAATTGGCAAGGGTGCTGAGGAAGAGGATTACTTGGAATGTATGCCGGATAGTTTTCTAAACCAACATGTAGAGGAACCAACGAGAGAGCAGGATATTCTAGACTGCGTATTGGGTAATGAGGAAGGGTTAGTTAGCAGTCTTGTTGTGCGTTGACATCGTTAATTCGGAAACAAGGGTCCTGAACTTAAAGAAAGGTAACTTTGAGGGTATGAGACGTGAATTGGCCAAGATAGACTGGCGATTGATTCTTAATGGGTTGACGGTGGATATGCAACGGAAGGCTTTTAAAGACTGCATGGATGAACTACAACAATTGTTCATCCCAGTTTGGCAAAAGAATAAATCAGGGAAGGTAGTGCATCCGTGGATAACAAGGGAAATCAGGGATAGTATCAAAGCGAAGGATGATGCGTACAAATTAGCCAGAAAAAGCAGCATACCGGAGGACTGGGAGAAATTCAGAGACCAGCAGATGAGGACAAAGGGCTTAATTAGGAAAGGAAAAATAGATTATGAAAGAAAACTGGCAGGGAACATAAAAACTGACTGCAAAAGTTTTTATAGATATGTGAAAAGAAAGAGATTAGTTAAAACAAATGTAGGTCCCTTGCAGTCAGAAACGGGTGAGTTGATCATGGGAAACAAGGATATGGCGGACCAATTGAATAACTACTTTGGTTCCGTCTTCACTAAGGAAGACATAAATAATCTGCCGGAAATAGCAGGGGACCGCCGGTCAAAGGATTTGGAGGAACTGAGTGAAATCCAGGTTAGCCGGAAAGTGGTGTTAGGTAAATTGAATGGATTAAAGGCCAATAAATCCCCAGGGCCAGATAGGCTGCATCCTAGAGTACTTATGGAAGTAGCCCCAGAAATAGTGGATGCATTAGTGATAATTTTTCAAAACATATTAGATTCGGGAGTAGTTCCTGAGGATTGGAGGGTAGCTAATGTAACACCACTTTTTAAAAAGGGAGGGAGAGAGAAAACGGGGAATTACAGACCAGTTAGTCTAACGTCGGTAGTGGGGAAACTGCTAGAATCAGTTATTAGAGATGTGATAGCAGCACATTTGGAAAGTGGTAAAATCATTGGACAAAGTCAGCATGGATTTATGAAGGGTAAATCATGTCTGACGAATCTTATAGAATTTTTCGAGGATGTAACTAGTAGAGTGCATAAGGGAGAACCAGTGGATGTGTTATATCTGGACTTTCAGAAGGCTTTCGACAAGGTCCCACATAAGAGATTAGTATACAAACTTAAAGCATACGGTATTGGGGGTTCAGTATTGATGTGGATAGAGAACTGGCTGGCAGACAGGAAGCAAAGAGTAGGAGTAAACGGGTCCATTTCATAATGGCAGGCAGTAACTAGTGGGGTACCACAAGGCTCAGTTCTGGGACCCCAGCTATTTACGATATATATTAATGATTTGGACGAGGGAATTGAATGCAACATCTCCAAGTTTGCGGATGACACGAAGCTGGGGGGCAGTGTTAGCTGCGAGGAGGATGCTAGGAGGCTGCAAGGTGACTTGGATAGGCTGGGTGAGTGGGAAAATGCATGGCAGATGCAGTATAATGTGGATAAATGTGAGGTTATCCACTTTGGTGGCAAAAACAGGAAAGGAGATTATTATCTGAATGGTGGCCGATTAGGAAAGGGGGAGATGCAACGAGACCTGGGTGTCATGGTACACCAGTCATTAAAAGTAGGCATGCAGGTGCAGCAGGCAGTGAAGAAGGCGAATGGTACGTTTTAGAAAGGGTGCATACGAGGTTTTCCAGAATTAGTGCTCGATTCGTGTGTACTCGCTAAAGGTTAGTAATTTAATCTAATTTAAACTGAAATGTACTTAACTAAACAAAACTAACTTATAATAAGCTAAACTGATCTGCACACTCTAACATAAATGGCACTAAAGAGAACTGAGCTGCACAAAAATAATCTAAATTAAACTGCACTAAACTAATCTAAACTAAACTAAACCAAAGCATGCTAAACTAACATAGGAAATAGGTGCAGGAGTAGTACATTCGGCCCTTCGAGCCTGCACCGTCATTCAATATGATCATGGCTGATCATCCAACTCAGTATCCTGTACCGGCCTTCTCTCCATGCCCCCTGATCCCTTTAGCCACAAGGTCCACATCTAACTCCCTCTTAAATATAACCAATGAACTGGCCTCAACTTCCTTCTGTGGCAGGGAATTCCACAGATTCACCACTCTCTGTGTATAAAATGATTTCCTAATCTCGGTCCTAAAATACTTCCCTCTTATCCTTAAACTGTGACCCCTTGTTCTGGCCTACTCCTGCACATATTTGCTATGTTTCTATTGCACCGTTTACGATACACTTGGATAGGTACATGGACAGGGCAGGTTTAGAGGGTTTTACGTCAAACACAGGCAGGTGGGACTAGTGTATACGGGACATGTCGGTCGGTGTGGGTAAGTTGGCATGATGGGCCTATTTGCACATTGTATGAATCTATGACTGTATGACTCCTACGCATGTGACTCCTCTCTTCATGCTCACTTGCCCTTGGCACTGTCCACAAGCCACATTGGTGCCCCAAACTTGGCAAAAGAGTGAGCTTGCAAAGGAACTGGCTGTACATTGTTTTCTTTCTACTTGAGATAATCATCTGAGAACAGTATGCCCCTTATTTCATTTGACATTTTCAAACATTCCATCAGCACTCATGAGTTGTTGCCGATGTGATCTGCTGCAGTCTTTCAGTTTGTAAGGGGGCTATTACTTCAGCATTGTAACATTGATTGCACTAGAAATTGATTTATCGGGGTTCATCTTGATTGCCCCAGAAAGCAATTTATCATAGAAACACAGAAACATAGAAAAAATGTGCAGGAGGAGGCCATTCGTCCCTTCGAGCCAGCACCGCCATTCATTGTGATCATGGCTGATCGTCCCCAATCAATAACCCGTGCCTGCCTTCTCCCCATATCCCTTGATCACACTAGCCCCTAGAGCTCTACCTATCTCTCTCTTAAATCCATCCAGTGATTTGGCCTCCACTGCCCTCTGTGGCAGGGAATTCCATAAATTCACAACTCTCTGGGTGAAAACGTTTCTCCACAACTGAATCCCAAATGCCCACAGATACACAACTCTCTGGGTGGAAACGTTTTTTTTCACCTCTGTCTTAAATGGCCACAGATTCACAACTCTCTGGGTTGAAACGTTTCTCCTCATCTCAGTTCCAAATGGCCACAGATTCACAACTCTCGGGGTGGAAAAGTTTCTCCTCATCTCAGTCCCAAGTGGTCACAGATTCACAGCTCTCTAGGTGGAAAAGTTTCTTTTCATCTCAGTCCCAAATTGCCACAGATTCACAACTCTCTGGGTGGAAACGTTTCTCCTCATCTCAGTCTTAAATGGCCGCCCCTTTATTCTAAGACTGTGGCCCCTGGTTCTGGACTCGCCCAACATTGGGAACATTTTTCCTGCATCTAGCTTGTCCAGTCATTTTATAATTTTATATGTTTCCATAAGACCCCCCCCCTCCGGGGGTGCATCACATCTTGGTTTGGCAACCGCTCCATCCAAGACAGCAAGAAATTGGAGAGATTTGTGGACGCTGCCCAGACCATCACATAAACCAACTTCCATTCTATTGACTCCAGATACATTTCACGCAGCACCAGCAAGGCCACAGTTCAAATCAAGGATCACAGTTAACCCGGGCACTCCCTTTTCTATCCTCTCCCATCTGACGAGATATATTGAAGTGTGAAAACGCACACCTCTTCGGCCCATAATGTCCTTACCGGGCATGATGAAGCAAAACTAACCACATCGAAAGCCCCTATCCCACTTAGGCGACCTAAACAGCCACCTCTGGTGAACCTGCCCGCCAACCAAGGTTTCCATGGGGTCACCGGAGGTTTTGGTCACTCTCAGTAATGGTCTAAAGTGGTTTCCGCGTGGTCGAGGCTTCATCTAGGTTGCTGCTATTTTTTCTTCATGATTAAAACCGGCCTCGACTAAAAATAAGTTGCCGTTTTAAAAATCGATATTTTTTTAGTCGCTGGTCTAGTTGAAGCCGGTTGCGACGCTAGTCGAAGGTAGTCGAGGGAGGTCCCTTGAATGTCCCTCCAATCCCTGCAGACACATGGGTCATATAATCAAAGTGTCATGAAATACAGCATGAAATGCATTTCGTTGTCTCTGTACTGTACACTGACAATGACAATTAAAATTGAATCTGAATCTGAATCTGAATCTGAATCTGAAAGGTGCCGTTGGGACAATTTGGCCATTCCGACCAACGTGCCAAATATACATTATTTCCACCTGCCTGTGTTTGGCCAATATCCCACTAAACCTATCGTATCCATGTGACTATATACGTGTTGCTTAAACACCATTGCAGGTAGCTCGTTCCAAATACTTACCACACTCTGTGTAAAAATGTGGACATTGGGTTCGCAATAAAATCATTCACCCCCCACTTTATACCTATGTCCTCCGGTTCTTGAATCCCCTGCCTGTGTAAAAGGCTCCGCGCATTCATGCTATATATTCCTCTCATGATTTTATACACCTCTATAATATAAGTAAATGGCGGCGCTTAACGGCAGCGGCTCGACGACAGTCATCTGTCTCTTTTCAATCTTGTCTTGTTAAATGTATGTCTTGGGCTAGTTTTTATTATTATTTTTAGCTGTGTATATGTATGTGGTAGTGGGGGGGGGGGGGGGGGGGGGGCTGTGTGCGAAACCGTTAATATCTTCCCTGTACGGGGACCCGACTTTTTCCCTGTCGGGTCTAAGATGTGGTTGGGACTAACATCGAGGAGCCGGTGGCGGCATCTATGGAGCGAATGAATAGGTGATGTTTCGGGTCGAGACCCTTCTTGAGACTGATATGGGGGTGGGGGAGCTGGAAGAAGAAAGGAAGAAGCGGAGACGGTGGGCTGTGGGAGAGCTGGAAAGGGGAGGGGAAAGAGGGAGAAAACAAGGACTACCTGAAATTGGACAAGTCAATGTTCATACCGCTGGGGTGTAAAATATTAAGCTAAATATGAGGTGCTGCACCTCGATTTTGCGACGAGACTCACTCTGGCCATGGTGGAGGCCCAGGACAGAGAGTATGGTTTCGGAATGGGAGGGTGAGTTGAAGTGCTGATCCACCTGGAGATCAGGTTGGTTATAGCGAACTGAGCGGACGGGTTGGGCGAAGCGATCGCCAAACGTCCGCTTGGTCCCACCGATGTAGAGCAGCTGACAACTAGAGCAGCGAATGCAATATATGAGATCGGAAGAGGTGCAGGTGAACCTCTGCCGCACCTGGAAAATGTAAGTCATAATTTCTAGGAGCAGAATTAGGGCATTCGACCCATCAAGTCTACTCCGGCATTCATTGCTGACTGATTAATCTTTTCCTGTCGAACCCATTCTCCTGCATTCGCTCCAAAACCCCTAGCTTCTTTACTATTCAAGAATCTGTCAAGATCCACATTAGAACAATACATTGGCGTAGCCCTCACAGCCGTCTGTCCCCAATAACTCTCATCGACTTCTAAAGAGAAGCTGTGGAAAGCATGTCATCAGAATGCATCACAGCTTGGTTTGCGAACAGCTCCATCCAAGACCGGAAGGAATTGCAGAGAATTGTAGACGCAGTCCAGACCATCACACAAACCACCCACGCTTCTATTGACTCAGTTTATACCGCACGCTGCCTCAGCCAGTCTGACGAATCTTATAGCATTTTTCGAGGATGTAACTAGCAGAGTGGATAAGGGAGAACCAGTAGATGTGTTATATCTGGACTTTCAGAAGGCTTTCGACAAGGTCCCATATAAGAGATTAGTATACAAACTTAAAGCATACGGTATTGGGGGTTCGGTATTGATGTGGATAGAGAACTGGCTGGCAGACAAGAAGCAAAGAGTAGGAGTAAACGGATCCATTTCATAATGGCAGGCAGTGACTAGTGGGGCACCACAAGGCTCAGTTCTGGGACCCCAGCTATTTACGATATATATTAATGATTTGGACGAGGGAATTGAATGCAACATCTCCAAGTTTGCGGATGACACGAAGCTGGGGGCAGTGTTAGCTGCGAGGAGGATGCTAGGAGGCTGCAAGGTGATTTGGATAGGCTGGGTGAGTGGGAAAATGCATGGCAGATGCAGTATAATGTGGATAAATGTGAGGTTATCCACTTTGGTGGCAAAAACAGGAAAGGAGATTATTATCTGAATGGTGGCCGATTAGAAAAGGGGGAGATGCAACGAGACCTGGGTGTCAAGGTACACCAGTCATTAAAAGTAGGCATGCAGGTGCAGCAGGCAGTGAAGAAGGCGAATGGTACGTTAGCATTCATAGCAAAAGGATTTGAGTATAGGAGCAGGGAGGTTCTACTGCAGTTGTACAGGGTGTTGATGAGACCACACCTGGAGTATTGCGTACAGTTTTGGTCTCCTAATCTGAGGAAAGACATTCTTGCGATAGAGGGAGTACAGAGGAGGTTCACCAGACTGATTCCTGGGATGTTAGGACTTTCATATGAAGAAAGACTGGATAGACTCGGTTTGTAGTCGCTAGAATTTGGAAGATTGAGGGGGGATCTTATAGGAACGTACAACATTCTTAAGGGGTTGGACAGCTAGATGCAGGAAGAATGTTCCCGATGTTGGGGAAGTCCAGAACAAGGGGTCACAGTTTAAGGATAAAGGGGGAATCTTTTAGGACCGAGATGAGGAAAACATTTTTCACACAGAGAGTGGTGAATCTGTGCAATTGTCTCCCGCAGAAGGTAGTTGAGGCCAGTTCATTGGCTATATTTAAGAGGGAGTTAGATGTGGCCCTTGTGGCTAAACGGATCAGGGCGTATGGAGAGAAGGCAGGTACAGGATACTGAGTTGGATGATCAGCCATGATCATATTGAATGGCGGTGCAGGCTCGAAGGGCCGAATGGCCTACTCCTCCACCTATTTTCTATGTTTCTATCATTTAAAAATAAATTGGATAGGTATATGGAGGGGAAAGGAATGGAGGGTTATGGTCTGAGTGCAGGTAGATGGGACTAGGTTGAGAGTAAGTGTTCGGCATGGACTAGAAGGGCCGAGATGGCCCGTTTCCGTGCTGTAATTGTTATATGGCTATATGGTTACAACATTAGCATGACATGCACAGTGAATTGTAGGGCTCTAGCGAGTGTTTTTGAGCAGTGGGTTCTCGGAATGCAGGTACATACTTCCTTGAAGGTGGTATCACAGGTCAATAGGGGGGGGGGGGTCCAAAAGCCTTTTGGAACATTGTCCTTCTTCAGTCAGAGTATTGAGTGTAGAAGTTGCGAGGTCATGTTGCAGTTATTTAAGGCGTTGATGAGCCCGATTTAGAGTATTATGTGCAGTTCTGGGCACCATGTTACAGGAATGGTCAATTGGGAAAGGGTAAAGGGAAGATTTACGAAGATGTTGCCAGGACTTCAGGGCCTGTGCGATCGAGAGAGATGCAGCAGGCTGGGACAATATTCCTTACATGTTGGAGGACGAGGGGTGATTTTACAGAGGTGTATTAAGTCATGAAATGAATAGATCTGGTAGACGCACAGTCTCTTGCCCAGATTAGTGGGATCGAGTAGCAGAGGACATAGGTTTATGGTGAATGAGAAAAGGTTTAATAATAATCCTAGGGGTAATGTTGTCAAGAAAAGAGTGGTGGGTGTAGGGAACGAGCTGCCAGAGAATGTAGTTGTGACAGGGACTATTCTTGCCATAGAGGGAGTACAGAGAAGATTCACCAGACTGATTCCTGAGATGGCAGGACTTTCATATGAAGAAAGACTGGATAGACTCGGCTTGTACTCGCTAGAATTTAGAAGATTGAGGAGGGATCTTATAGAAACTTAAAACATTCTTAAGGGGTTGGACAGGCTAGATGCAGGAAGATTGTTCCCGATGTTGGGGAAGTCCAGAACAGGGGTCACAGTTTAAGGATTAGGTGGTAATATTTTAGGACCGAGTCGAGAAAAACTTTTTTCACACAGAGTGGTGAATCTCTGGAATCCTCTGCCACAGAAGGTAGTTGAGGCCAGTTCGTTGGCTATATTTAAGAGGGAGTTAGATGTGGCCCGTGCGGCTAAAGGTATCAGGGGGCTATGGAGAGAAGGTAGGTACAGGATACTGAGATGGATGATCAGCCATGATCATATTGAATGGCGGTGCAGGCTCGAAGGGCCGAATGGCCTCTACTCCTGCACCTATTTTCTATGTTTCTATGTTTCTAAAAATACCTCCCGTAGCGAGGGAATTCATTTTGTAGCCACACTGCAATTTGGTTAGGGTATAATATGTACAGTTCTGGTCACGTGGAATGTGGACGTTTTAGAAAGGGTGCATACGAGGTTTTCCAGAATTAGTGCTCGATTCGTGTGTACTCGCTAAAGGTTAGTAATTTAATCTAATTTAAACAGAAATGTACTTAACTAAACAAAACTAACTTATAATAAGCTAAACTGATCTGCACACCCTGACATAAATGGCACTAAAGAGAACTGAGCTGCACAAAAATAATCTAAATTAAACTGCACTAAACTAATCTAAACTAAACTAAACCAAAGCATGCTAAACTAACATAGGAAATAGGTGCAGGAGTAGTACATTCGGCCCTTCGAGCCTGCACCGTCATTCAATATGATCATGGCTGATCATCCAACTCAGTATCCTGTACCGGCCTTCTCTCCATGCCCCCTGATCCCTTTAGCCACAAGGTCCACATCTAACTCCCTCTTAAATATAACCAATGAACTGGCCTCAACTACCTTCTGTGGCAGAGAATTCCACAGATTCACCACTCTCTGTGTATAAAATGATTTCCTAATCTCGGTCCTAAAATACTTCCCTCTTATCCTTAAACTGTGACCCCTTGTTCTGGCCTACTCCTGCACATATTTGCTATGTTTCTATTGCACCGTTTAAGATACACTTGGATAGGTGCAGATTTAGAGGGTTTTACGTCAAACACAGGCAGGTGGGACTAGTGTATACGGGACATGTCGGTCGGTGTGGGTAAGTTGGCATGATGGGCCTATTTGCACATTGTATGAATCTATGACTGTATGACTTCTACGCATGTGACTCCTCTCTTCATGCTCACTTGCCCTTGGCACTGTCCACAAGCCACATTGGTGCCCCAAACTTGGCAAAAGAGGGAGCTTGCAAAGGAACTGGCTGAACATTGTTTTCTTTCTACTTGAGATAATCATCTGAGAACAGTATGCCCCTTATTTCATTTGACATTTTCAAACATTCCATCAGCACTCATGAGCTGTTGCCGATGTGATCTGCTGCAGTCTTTCAGTTTGTAAGGGGGCTATTACTTCAGCATTGTAACATTGATTGCACTAGAAAGGGATTTATCGGAGTTCATCTTGATTGCCCCAGAAAGCAATTTATCATAGAAACAGAGAAATATAGAAAAAATGTGCAGGAGGAGGCCATTCGTCCCTTCGAGCCAGCACCGCCATTCATTGTGATCATGGCTGATCGTACCCAATCAATAACCCGTGCATGCCTTCTCCCCATATCCCTTGATCCCACTAGCCCCTAGAGCTCTATCTAACTCTCTCTTAAATCCATCCAGTGATTTGGCCTCCACTGCCCTCTGTGGCAGGGAATTCCATAAATTCACAACTCTCTGGGTGAAAACGTTTCTCCTCAACTGAATCCCAAATGCCCACAGATACACAACTCTCTGGGTGGAAACGTTTTTTCTCACCTCTGTCTTAAATGGCCACAGATTCACAACTCTCTGGGTTGAAACGTTTCTCCTCATCTCAGTCCCAAATGGCCACAGATTCACAACTCTCGGGGTGGAAATGTTTCTCCTCATCTCAGTCCCAAATGGCCACAGATTCTCAACTCTCTGGGTGGAAACGTTTCTCCTCATCTCAGTCCCAAATGGTCACAGATTCACAGCTCTCTAGGTGGAAAAGTTTCTTTTCATCTCAGTCCCAAATTGCCACAGATTCACAACTCTCTGGGTGGAAAAGTTTCTCCTCATCTCAGTCTTAAATGGCCGCCCCTTTATTCTAAGACTGTGGCCCCTGGTTCTGGACTCGCCCAACATTGGGAACATTTTTCCTGCATCTAGCTTGTCCAGTCATTTTATAATTGTATATGTTTCCATAAGACCCCCCCCCCAGGGGGTGCATCACATCTTGGTGTGACAACCGCTCCATCCAAGACAGCAAGAAATTGGAGAGATTTGTGGACGCTGCCCAGACCATCACATAAACCAACTTCCATTCTATTGACTCCAGATACATTTCACGCAGCACCAGCAAGGCCACAGTTCTAATCAAGGACCACAGTCAACCCGGGCACTCCCTTTTCTATCCTCTCCCATCTGACGAGATATATTGAAGTGTGAAAACGCACACCTCTTCGGCCCATAATGTCCTTACCGGGCATGATGAAGCAAAACTAACCACATCGAAAGCCCCTATCCCACTTAGGCGACCTAAACAGCCACCCCTGGTGACCTTGCCCGCCACCCAAGGTTTCCATAGGGTCACCGGAGGTTTTGGTCACTCTCCCTAATGGTCTAAAGTGGTTTCCGCGTGGTCGAGGCTTCATCTAGGTTGCTGCTATTTTTTCATCATGATTAAAACCGGCCTCGACTAAAAATAACTTGCCGTTTTAAAAACCGATATTTTTTTAGTCGCTGGTCTTGTTGAAGCCGGTTGCGACGCTAGTCGAAGGTAGTCGAGGGAGGTCCCTTGAATGTCCCTCCAATCCCTGCAGACACATGGGTCATATAATCATAGTGTCATGAAATACAGCATGAAAGGTGCCGTTGGGACAATTTGGCCATTCCGACCAAAGTGCCAAATATACATTATTTCCACCTGCCTGTGTTTGGCCAATATCCCACTAAACCTATCGTATCCATGTGACTATATACGTGTTGCTTAAACACCATTGCAGGTAGCTCGTTCCAAATACTTACCACACTCTGTGTAAAAATGTGGACATTGGGTTCGCAATAAAATCATTCACCCCCCACTTTATACCTATGCCCTCCGGTTCTTGAATCCCCTTCCTGTGTAAAAGGCTCCACGCATTCATGCTATATATTCCTCTCATGATTTTATACACCTCTATAATATAAGTAAATGGCGGCGCTTAACGGCAGCGGCTCGACGACAGTCATCTGTCTCTTTTTAATCTTGTCTTGTTAAATGTATGTCTTGAGCTAGTTTTTATTATTATTTTTAGCTGTGTATATGTATGTGATAGTGGGGGGGAGGGGGGTGGGGGGGGGGGCTGTGGGGGAAACCGTTAATATCTTCCCTGTACGGGGACCCGACTTTTTCCCTGTCGGGTCTAAGATGTGGTTGGGACTAACATCGAGGAGCCGGTGGCGGCCTCCGGCCGTGACTAACTAGAGGGCTCCAGTCGCGGGGCCTGCGGACCTGGCATCGCGGAGGTGGCCGACCTCGGAGCGGGAGGAGCTGTGGTGGCGCGCTGCTGCGACCCAACTTCGGGGCTACGGAGGCTCCGGCCGCAGGCCCGGTGGAAAGTAACACCGGGAGCTCCAGGTCCCTGGTGGGAGACCGCTTTTCTGAGCTCCTGCAACGGCAACTTCTCCCGCTGGAACCGCGGGACTTAAAGGACCTGGAGCCGGGGCCAAACATCGCCCGGTGCGGGTTAGTGGCCGCGGGACTTACCATCGCCCGCCAGGGGCTTTAACATCGGAACCCCAGCTCGCCTCGACGCTGCAGTTGGACCGCTGGACCGCGGGAGAAGAACAAAGGGAAGAGATAAGACTTTGCCTTCCATCACAGTGAGGAGTTGTTGGAGATTCACTGTAAAGGATGTTTGTGTAAACTGTGCTGAGTGGGTGTCTTGGGTTTTTTGTTAATGTAAAACATTGTAGAAATGAAATTTCGTTCAAACCTAGGTTTGAATGACAGTAAATAGCATTCCATTCCATTCCATTTCATATCACCCCTCATCGCCCTGCGCTCCGCGGAATCAAATCCTAGCCTGTTCACCATCTCCCTGCAGCTCGGGAACCTTGCGTCCTGGCAACCTCCTTGTAAACCTTCTCTGCACTCTTTCCAGCGAAATAACATTTTCCCTCCAAATGTGTGGTTGCATAAAACCCTGTAAAATTCTACCATTGTATCTGGCTTCGCAGCTCCATACAGGCACCCGCCACCCTCTGTATAAAAAAACTTGCCACGCTCATCTAATTTAAGCTTTACCCCTCTTACCTTTAAGCTATGCCCTCTACATAGAAACATAGAAAATAGGCGCAGGAGTAGGCCATTCGGCCCTTCGAATCTGCACCGCCATTCAATATGATCATGGCTGTTCATCCAACTCAGTATCCCATACCTGCCTTCTCTCCATACCCCCTGATCCCTTTTTCCTAAGGGCGACATTTAACTCCCTCTTAAATATAGCCAATGAACTGGCTTCTGTGGCAGAGAATTCCACAGATTCACCACTCTCTGTGTAAAAATTGATTTTCTCATCTCGGTCCTAAAATACTTCCCTCTTATCCTTAAACTGTGAGCCCTCGTTCTGGACTTCCCCAACATCGGGAATAATCTTCCTGCATCTAGCCTGTCCAACCCCTTAAGAATTTTGTAAGTTTCTATCAGACCCCCTCAAACTTCGAAATTTTAGCGCGTACAAGCCGAGTCTATCCAGACTTTCTTCATATGAAAGTCCTGCCATCCCAGGAATCAGTCTGGTGAACCTTCACTGTAATCCCTATATGGCAAGAATGCCCTTCCTCAGAAAGATCGACACAAAATGCTGGTGTAACTGAGCGGGACAGGCAGCATCTACAGTTAGAAGGCACGAATGAGGTTTAGGCTCGAAATCCTTCTTCAGCCTGAGCTTAGTCTGAAGAAGGGAATCGACCCGAAACGGCCCCCATTACATCTATCCAGAGATGTCGCGTGTCCCGCTGAGTTATTCCAGCATTTGTGTAAATTTTCGATGAAATTCAGCATCTGCAATTCCTTCCTACTCATGAAAGACTGCCCATCCCAATTTAGGAAACGATGAATGGGATTGTCCTCCTTGCAACGAGCTCAGTAAATCTTCTTAATTCACTATGGTTAAAATTGATTAATAATTGTTATCTTAGCCCCCCTTCTGTCATGGCTGGCCATGGGTGTCTCATAGTTGCTACTCCCTATGTGGAGGACGCATGTGCGTGCCTTTGTTTAACGTTGGGAGTCTGTTAGACAGACAGACACCCCTCTGTCCTTGACAGATCTGGGTCAGGATCGCGTGGCATGGAATCCATGAAGATCGCAGACCCTTTTCTGCTGCAGCCTTCATCCGCCTTCCTAGCCGTTTTACTAGACGTTCTACTAAGGGTTTCCGCCTGATCGCCCGTTTAAGGTGTTGGTTCGATTACTCTATGTCATAGCCCTCCCCGTCAACCTTGCCGCCATGGGTGGCGATACCTGGAGCATAGTTCTAGCCGGCATCGCGCTCAGGATCTCAGGTCCACACAAGCTCTTCCATCATAACAGGGTGACAATCCACGGAGAAGAATGTATATAAGTCATAAACAAATGTAAAGTATAGTTTAGTTTGGAGATACAGCGCGGAAACAGGCTATAGTGGTCACAGAGTAGGTGGCAAACAGGATCCGCGCACAGTCACACTATCCGACACACACAAGGAACAAGGACCAGTCACACTCCGCTATCGTGAACGTATTAGTATTGTCTTGATTAAAAACGTATTTAGGGAGATAGCGTGGAAATAGGCACTTCGGCCCATTGAGATTACGTCGACCAGCGATCATCCCGTACATTATCCTGCACCCATAGAGTATCCTACCTATAAACCTGTCCCATCTGCCGCAACTCCACCGTGTAACTGAAGCTATTCTAAATTATACAGGAGTAAGTAACTGCCTTGTCTAGGTTCCATTCTACTTCAGTCCTTTGGAAACACCTGATTTCAATATTAGCGTGAGAAAATATTCCAAACCATACCTGCTGGAGCAGGTCACTGACCAGAAATGTCACCTTATCTGATAAACAGCAATTGCCAAGTTCGCGATTAAGTAAGCGATAAAAGTCTGTAAAATGCTGGCTAAGGCAACGCGGCAAAACGTTCGCAAGTGGTTAAAACATTCAAGCTCACAGTGCAGGAGGGGGAGCAGGAGGAGCAGTCCATGTATCCGAAGACCTCACTCACCCACCCCAGTCTTTCTTTTTTCCCTGCACCCTTTCCGAAAATGGTACAGAGTTTAAAAACGAACAGCACCAGACTCAGGAACAGCTTCTTCCCGCCTGTTATCAGGTTTTTCAACGGTCCGTACATAAGCTCGGGTCATGGCCGATACACCTCTATCACTTTGAGGATATTGGGCTTTGTGTATGGTCCACACATTAACAAGGGTACTGTCCAATTCACCTCTACTCCATTGCAGACATTGGACTTTGTCTATGCAAACTGATGTGCTATAACGCTAAAGGGCCTGTCCCACGAGCATGCGACCTGCATGCGGCAAGCGCGACCTAAAGGGCCTGTCCCACGAGCATGCGACTGCATGCGGCTAGCGCGACCGAAAGGGCCTGTCCCTCTAGCATGCGACTGCATGCGGCAAGCGCGACCTAACCAGAAGCAGGGGCCGCGCGGAGGTCGAGTGAGTGACGTGAAGTTCGAGCGAAGTCCGCGGGAAGTTCGCGCGTGACGTACGGCGTCGAGGCGGCTGCGGGCCGGCAGGCCGTTGCCGCGCGGAATCTTCGAACGCGGTCAGTTTTTCGGAGCCCCGCGCGATGTCGGGACCAGCTCCGCACGACTCCATACGGCTCCGGCGATCGAAGTGGGAGCTGCCCCGCGAAACCGTACGGTTCAAGCGACCACGTTAGGTCGCGCTTGCCGCATGGAGTCGGATGCTCGTGGGACAGGCCCTTAACAAGTACTTGATTAGTTGAGTAATTGTTTGGTAAGTATGTCAAGGGTTATGGGGTGAAGGCAGGGGAATAGGGTTGAGAGGGAAAGACTCCTATGACATATGAATTATGGATTATATTCTGCACACAGTATCTTCTCCTTCACTGTATATATTGCGCCAGATTGTGATTTGATTGCATCTATCTGTGGTGGATCTAATCTATTTGGATAGCATGCTGAACAATGCATTTCACTCCACCTTGGTACATGTGATAACAACAAACATAATACTTATCAATTCATCACTTTGCTGGAAACCGGACTACCCGGTGGAAACCCACACGGGTCGCAGGGAGAACGTGTAAATTCCACACACACATAGACAACACCCGAGTTCAGGATCGAACCCAGGTATCTGCTGCTCTACCAGCTCCGGTTCCGATCCTGAACTCGGGCGCTGTCTGTGAGGAGGTTGCACGTTCTCCTCTGATCGCGTTGTTTTCACTGGGTTCACTTTTTGCTTGCAACCTTACAACAACGCGTATGTCCGTAGGTTAATCGGCTTCTACAAATTTGCACCAGCGTGTCGGGGAGTGGACTACAAGCTGCGATAACATATAGCATGAGATCGATGGTCGCTGTGGAAACTGCCTAGGTTCTGTGCAAAACACAGCATTTCACTGCTGCTACGTACATTTGACCATGAAGTACAGTATCGTCAGCATCTGTACAACACCACTCATATGACCGTACTTTAATCCATCCACCCACAGTTTGATTTCACAAAGGTTGGTGTTACATCCTTGCCTGGATGATATTCCATTTACCACCACGACCTGTAAAGGGCCTGTCCCACGAGCATGCGACTGCATGCGGCAAGCGCGACCTAAACGGCCTGTCCCACGAGCATGCGACTCCATGCGGCAAGCGCGACCTAACGTGGTCGCTTGAACCGGACGGCCTCGCGGGGCCGGTCCCACTTCGATCGCCGGAGCCGTATGGAGTTGTGTGGAGCTGGTCTCGACATCGCGCGGGGCACCGAAAAACTGACCGTGTTCTAAAATTCCGCGCGGCAAAGGCCTGTCGGCCCGCAGCCGCCTCGACGCCGTACGCACCTCCTCGACGCCTTACGTCACCGCCTCGACGCCGTATGCACCGCCTCGACGCCGTACGTCACTCACTCGACCTCCGCGCTGTCGCATGCTGGTGGGACAGGCCCTTTAACTTTCCGGAAGGTAGATGTCCATTTGTATCCTCCGACGAAATCGTTGATTATCTTCGATTATTCCAATTATCACGCTGTTTGTAAAGACAGTAATAAGATCACCGACATGCTGATCACTTCAGTTTAGTTTAGTTTAGTCCGGAGATACAGCCCGGAAACAGGCCCCTCAGCCCACCGAGTCCGCACCTGTGCCATACACTAACACCATCCTACAAATACGGTGACTTTACGAATTTACCGGAGCCAATTCACCTGCAAACGTGTACGACTCTGAATTGTGGGGGGAAATCGGTGCACCCGGAGAAACCCCACGCAGGCCACGGGGAGAACGTACAAACTCCGTACAGACAGCGTCCGTAGTCAGGAATGAACCCAGGTCTCTGGCCCTGTCAGTAAACACCTCTACCGCTGCGCCACTGGGCCGCCCATACATACATATTATACACATATTCAGGTACAGAAAGATAGTCGTGTTTAGTATGGGGGTCGGGGATAATGTGGAGAAGGCAGGAAAATGGGGTTAGGAGGGAGAGATCGATTGGCCACGATTGAATTTTTGATTTTCCAATCCGAACATACCGGAACACTCCTCCACCACTATTTTAGCCTCCTATAACCAGGCCATGTTTTTATCCGTTTCCCCCAATGTCCTCCGATTTCTTGTTCCCAAAGCTACCACGCAGATCCTGGTCGTGAATCTGACAGGAGTCCATGTACCTAACGTCCACTGCTCTGCCTTCGTCACTGTTTTAGCTACCTCCTCAAAAAAGCTCATTCTAGTTATTGTGAAATGAGCCTCCATTATGACTTCTCCTCACCACACCATGCATTCGCAAGCGATCATACATTCTGCCTCACATAATCCCAGAGTTACACAACGTAGAACCAGGCCGTTGGGCCCCACTTGCCCACATCGGCTAACATGTCCCCGCTGCACTAGTCCCACATGCCCAAGCTTGGTCCGTATCCCTCCAAACCAGTCATATCCATGTACTTGTCGAACTGCTTCTTAAACTTTGTGATTGCCTCAGCCTCAACTTCCTCTACTGCTAGCTTGTTCCATACCTGCACCACCCTTTGCGTGAAAAATATACCCCTCAGATTCCTATTAAATATGCTCCCCTTAATCGTAAAAACCTCTCCAGGACTTCGCGGGATCACCGCTCTCCAGTTTCCAGGCACTGTGTGTTCAGGTGGAGGATTATGTCAGTTACTAAATGATTGAACACAGACACAAAAACTTGGCGTAACTCAACGGGTCAGGCATGATCTCTGGAGAGAAGGAACAGGTGATGTTTCGGGTCGAGATACGTCTTCAGACTAATGCCCCTGTCCCACTTAGGAAACATGAACGGAAACCTCTTGAGACTTTGCGCCCCACCCAAGGTTTCCGTGCGGTTCCCGGAGGTGTTTGTAAGTTCCCTTACCTGCGTCCACTACCTGCAACCTCCGGCAACCACCTGCAACCACCGGGAACCGCACGGATACCTTGGGTGGGGCGCAAAGTCTCCAGAGGTTTCCGGTCAGGTTTCCTAAGTTGGACAGGGGCATACGAGTCACGGAAAGCGGGCGAGAGGTATAGATGGTATTTCAGAAGAATGCTAGATATGCAAAAAACACCGATAATAGAGGAAATGTGAAGCCCATAATGGCCATTATCGACCGTGGGGAAGGTGATAACGAGTTAATACAGATATTTGAACTCAACAGGACGATAGGAAATTTAGAAAGTCAACTTGTTTGGAGGACGAACGAGAGAGAGGGGATTCAATGGTTACTTGACGTTAGAGAAATACATTTTAATACCGCTGGGTTGTAAGATTGCCAGGCGAAATATGAGGTGATGTTCCTCCAATTTATGTTTGGCCTCACTCTGACAATGGAGGAGTCCCAGGACAGGGACAGTGTGGGATTGGGAATGGGAGTTTCATTGTTTGGCAAGCGGGAGTTGACGTAGACACAGGGGGACCGAGCGAAGGTGTTCAGCACCTATGTGAAGATCATTCCGAGAGCTTTCACCGTAACAGCCGCATTACCAGTTCAGTTTAGTTAATTGTCGTATATACCGATGTACAGTGAAACACACTGTTGTTGCGTGCTATCCAGTCAGCGGAAGACAATACGCGTTTGCAATCGAACCATTTACAGTGTATAGATACATAATAAGGGAATAACGTTTAGTGCAACGTAATGCCAGTAAAATCCGACCAAAGATATTCCAAGGGTCACCAATGAGGTATATTGTAGTGCGTGGGTCTCAGAATGAAGCACGAAGTCGTGTTTTGAGAGGCACTTTTTATTACGATCCTCCCGGTTGTAGGAAGACCAAACGAGAGGAAGATGGCACCCAAACCCCTGCCTTTAAAGCATCCGGCTAAGAGCCGCCTCCGGACTGAACCACTCCTGTGCCGAGGGGTTCGACACTATGATGGCACGACCCTTTGGAGCCGCCACAGGACCCCCACCCCCCCCAGAACCAGAGGCACGAAACGCACCGGCGGGCGCACGACCCGGCCGGCCCGCGTGCGGAAGTTAGCCGCTCGTGGGGCTTGCGGAGGCATAGGTGGAGGGACAGGACGAGGGACTGGCGGGAGGACAGATGGAGTGACAGGCGGAGGGAGCCGTGAAGGGGGGCGCCCTCGAAGCCGAGGTTGGGCAACCAGCACCGGCTGGTCAATGTCCAGGTGCGCCGGGTTCAAACGGTCAATCGACACGGCCTCCGGCCGGCCCCCAATGTCCAGGACAAATGTCGACTGCCCGTGTTCCAGCACCCAGAACGGGCCCTCGTATGGCCTCTGGAGTGGCGTCCGGTGGGCATCACGGCGCAGGAAAACATACGGGCAGTCCTTGAGGGCCAATGGCACGTGTGGGCGAAATGTCCCATGGCGGGACGTCGGGACGGGTGCGAGCTTGCCACCTCGCTCGCGAAGGCGTTGAATGGTGGAGGAGGGCGTTCCCTGTTGCTCCGGCGCCAACGGCACGAACTCCCCGGGCACTGTGAGTGGCGACCCGTAGACGAGCTCCGCCGATGATGAGGCCAATTCCTCTTTGGGAGCGGTCCGGGTGCCCAGCATGACCCATGGCAACTCGTCCATCCAGTCCGGGCCGGAGAGTCGTGCCTTCAATGCCGCCTTTAGCTGCCGGTGGAACCTCTCCACCAGACCGTTAGCTTGCGGGTGATAAGCCGTGGTGTGGTGCAGCCGCACACCCAGCAAGCGAGCCATGGCTGACCACAGCTCGGAGGTGAACTGTGGCCCCCGGTCTGTGGAGAAGTGCGCCGGCACCCCGAAGCGAGCAATCCAGGGCGCGGACAACGCACGAGCACACGTAGCCGTTGAAGTGTCAGCCAACGGAATGGCCTCCGGCCACCGCGTGAAGCGGTCCACCATTGTCAGAAGGTGGGTGATGCCCCGGGACGGCGGGAGAGGCCCTACAATGTCTATGTGGAGATGGTCGAACCGCCGGTGAGGTAGACCAAACTCCTGGAGAGGCGCACGGACATGGCGCTGGATTTTTGCCGTCTGGCACGGAATGCAGGTGCGAGCCCAATGGCCAACCTGCTTGCGCAGACCGTGCCACATGAAACGAGCTGCCACCAGTGCCGTTGTCGCCCGGATTGATGGTTGAGCCAGTCCGTGGATCACCTCGAACACCCTCCGGCACCAGGTGGCAGGGACGATAGGGCGCGTCTGACCGGACGACACATCGCACAGGATTGTCACTCCCCCAGGACCGAGAGGGACATCCTCAAGGCGGAGGCCGGCGATGGCAGTCCGGTAGGCGGGCACCTCATCGTCCGTGAGCGGTGCCGCCGCCAGATAAGAATAGTCCATTCCGGGCGCCACCTCGAACACGGCGTTTATAGCGGGGCGGGACAATGCGTCGGCCACTCGGTTCTCTTTCCCCTCGACGTAGCGGATAGCTGTGGTGTAGTCCGAGATGTAAGCCAATTGCCGCTGCTGACGTGCGGACCAGGGATCGGAAACCTTTTGCAGGGCGAAAGTGAGCGGCTTATGGTCGGTGTAGGCGGTGAACGGGCGGCCCTCCAGGAAGTAGCGAAAATGGCGCACAGCCAGGTACAGAGCCAGGAGCTCACGATCGAACGCGCTGTATTTGGTCTGCGCACGGTTGAGGTGCCGACTGAAGAAGGCCAGGGGCCGCCAAACTCCGCCCGTCAGTTGCTCCAGCACAGCACCAACCGCCGACTCCGAGACGTCCACCGTGAGAGCAGTCGGGGCATCTCCCCGCGGGTGTACCAGCAGTACGGCCGAGCAAGGGCCTCCTTCGCGCCGTCAAAAGCTGCCTCCGCCTCGTGGGTCCACTCAACGCTCTTGTGCTGCCCACCCGCCAGAAGTTGATACAGGGGCCGCATGATGTGGACCGCGGATCGCACGAAACGACGGTAGAATGCCACCATGCCGAAAAATTCCTGCAGGCCACGCACCGTGCGTGGGCGGGGAAACCGACGGATGGCGTCGACCCTGTCAGGCAGGGGAACCGCGCCTTGCGCAGTCACGCGGTGGCCGAGGAAGTCAATCTCGTTTACCCCAAAACGGCACTTGTCCAGGTTGATGGCCAAACCATGCTCGCTGAGCCGCTGACAGAGCTGCCGAAGGTGAGAGCAGTGTTCCTGTTGCGAGCGGCTGGCCACCAGGATGTCGTCCAGGTACACGAACACGAAATCGAGGCCGCGACAAACCCCGTCCATGAGGCGCTGAAATGCCTGTGCAGCGTTTTTGAGGCCGAACGGCATCCGAGTAAACTCGTAAAGCCCGAATGGCGTGATGATCGCCGTCTTCGGCACGTCATCCGGGTGAACCGGGATCTGATTATAACCCCGTACCAGATCCACTTTTGAAAAAATTGTGGCCCCAGCCAAATGGGCCGTGAAGTCCTGGATGTGGGGTACGGGGTATCGATCCGCTGTTGTTGCAGCTTTCAGCCGTCGGTAATCCCCACAAGGTCGCCAGCCCCCGCTTGACTTGGGGACCATGTGGAGTGGGGACGCCCAAGGGCTGCTCGAAGGGCGGACGATCCCCAAGGCCTCCATCGTGCGGAATTCCGGCCGTGCCAGACGCAGTTTATCTGGTGGCAGTCGCCGTGCTCGTGCATGGAGTGGTGGGCCGGTAGTCGGGATATAATGCAACACTCCGTGGCTGGGGGTTGCTGATTGAAACTGCGGAAATATCCGTGCGAATCGGGAGTCCACGGACGCCAGTGGCCGTCCCACCGGTTGATCCAAACGCAACGTGATCGGCTCCATCGTAGTGGCGTTGACCAAACGCTGACGTCCGACGTCCACCATGAGGGAATGCGCCCGGAGGAAATCGGCCCCGAGCAATGGTTGGGAGACGTCGGCAATGGTGAAGCTCCATGAGAAATGGCAGGAGCCGAGCACGATGGGAACCATGCGCAGTCCATATGTGCGGATGGGGCTGCCGTTCGCCGCGGTGAGGACGGGCCCCCGCTTACCGGAACGAATGTCGGCCAGCGAAGGGGGCAGGACGCTGAGCTCCGCTCCAGTATCCACGAGGAAGCGGGTCCCGGAGCGCCGATCCCAGGCGAAAAGGCGGTGAATTTGGCCGGCCGCCGCGGGGACTATTGGCAGCCGGCCCAGGCGTTTCCCGGGAATGTGCATGGCTGGCGGCATTGTCGTGCTGCAGCACCCCAGCGTTGATGGTAGTAGCACCAGTCTCTCTTGTTGGAGTCACTTGGAGCTTGCCTGCTCCTGCTGGTGGTGTCTGAAGCTTGCCGGCGCTGGACTGCAGGTGCAGTACCCCTTACTGCCGCTGGGGGTGATCGTGCGGGTCGTCGGGCTGGAGCTGTCACTCCTTCCACAGCTCCCCCGCCCCACCGGAGGAAATCGGGAACTGCTGGGGTGGCGTCATCGGCGTGCCTGCTGACGGTCAGCGCGTTGACGTCATCAGGGCGCGTCGACCTCAGCGCGACCCCGTCTCTGCTGACGCCCAGCGCGCTGACGTCATCAGGGCGCGCCATCCACAGGGCGTCGGCGCGCCTCCCGAGGGCCCGAAGGTCGGCAAACGAGACGTCGGTGAGCTGCAACCGAATGTAGGCCGGCAGCAGACGCAGGTAGGTGTACTCGAACAACAGGCACGGCGTGTGCCCGTCTAGTGGATAAGTGGATAAAAGTGGATAAAAGTGGATAAAAGTGGATACAAGTGGATAAGTCTCCAGGTCCGGACAGGATATTCCCTAGGACATTGAGGGAAGTTAGTGTAGAAATAGCAGGGGCTATGGCAGAAATATTTCAAATGTCATTAGAAACGGGAATAGTGCCGGAGGATTGGCGTACTGCGCATGTTGTTCCATTGTTTAAAAAGGGGTCTAAGAGTAAACCTAGCAATTATAGACCTGTTAGTTTGACGTCAGTGGTGGGCAAATTAATGGAAAGAATACTTAGAGATAATATATATAAGCATCTGGATAAACAGGGTCTGATTAGGAACAGTCAACATGGATTTGTGCCTGGAAGGTCATGTTTAACTAATCTTCTTGAATGTTTTGAAGATGTTACTCGGGAAATTGATGAGGGTAAAGCAGTGGATGCTGTGTATATGGACTTCAGTAAGGCCTTTGACAAGGTTCCTCATGGAAGGTTGGTTAAGACGGTTCAATGGTTGGGTATTAATGGTGGAGTAGCAAGATGGATTCAACAGTGGCTGAATGGGAGATGCCAGAGAGTAATGGTGGATGGTTGTTTGTCAGGTTGGAGGCCAGTGACGAGTGGAGTTCCACAGGGATCTGTGTTGGGTCCACTGTTGTTTGTCATGTACATCAATGATCTGGACGATGGTGTGGTAAATTGGATTAGTAAGTATGCAGATGATACTAAGATAGGTGGGGTTGCGGGTAATGAAGTAGAGTTTCAAAGTCTACAGAGAGATTTATGCCAGTTGGAAGAGTGGGCTGAAAGATGGCAGATGGAGTTTAATGCTGATAAGTGTGAGGTGTTACATCTTGGCAGGACAAATCAAAATAGGACGTACATGGTAAATCAGATTCAGATTCAGATTCAGATTCAGATTCAATTTTAATTGTCATTGTCAGTGTACAGTACAGAGACAACGAAATGCATTTAGCATCTCCCTGGAAGAGCGACATAGCAAATGATTTAAATAAATAATAATAAGTGATAATAAGTGTCCGGGGGGTGGGGGGGTGATTGGCAGTCACCGAGGTACGTTGTTGAGTAGAGTGACAGCCGCCGGGAAGAAGCTGTTCCTGTACCTGCTGGTTCGGCAACGGAGAGACCTGTAGCGCCTCCCGGATGGTAGGAGGGTAAACAGTCCATGGTTGGGGTGAGAGCAGTCCTTGGCGATGCTGAGCGCCCTCCGCAGATAACGCTTGCTTTGGACAGACTCAGTGGAGGGGAGCGAGGAACCGGTGATGCGTTGGGCAATTTTCACCACCCTCTGCAATGCCTTCCGGTCGGAGACAGGTAGGGAATTGAAGAATGTATGTGAACAGAGGGATCTGGGAATAACTGTGCACAGTTCCATGAAAGTGGAATCTCATGTAGATAGGGTGGTAAAGAAAGCTTTTGGTGTGCTGGCCTTTATAAATCAGAGCATTGAGTATAGAAGTTGGGATGTAATGTTAAAATTGTACAAGGCATTGGTGAGGCCAATTCTGGAGTATGGTGTACAATTTTGGTCGCCTAATTATAGGAAGGATGTCAACAAAATAGAGAGAGTACAGAGGAGATTTACTAGAATGTTGCCTGGGTTTCAGCAACTAAGTTACAGAGAAAGGTTGAACAAGTTAGGGCTTTATTCTTTGGAGCGCAGAAGGTTAAGGGGGGACTTGATAGAGGTTTTTAAAATGATGAGAGGGATAGACAGAGTTGACGTGGAAAAGCTTTTCCCACTGAGAGTAGGGAAGATTCAAACAAGGGGACATGACTTGAGAATTAAGGGACTGAAGTTTAGGGGTAACATGAGGGGGAACTTCTTTACTCAGAGAGTGGTAGCTGTGTGGAATGAGCTTCCAGTGAAGGTGGTGGAGGCAGGTTCGTTTTTATCATTTAAAAATAAATTGGATAGTTATATGGATGGGAAAGGAATGGAGGGTTATGGTCTGAGCGCAGGTATATGGGACTAGGGGAGATTATATGTTCGGCACGGACTAGAGGGGTCGAGATGGCCTGTTTCCGTACTGTAATTGTTATATGGTTATATGGTTATATGGTTAGTAGCTCCACCATCTCCTTTAGGAGGGTAGATGGCCTCCGGTCGCCCAGGCCCCCCATATGCAGGATCCTACCTGCCCGTTCCATTCTACTCAGTCCGTAAATCTGGAACAGGAGCTCTTTCAGGCCGAGGTACTTATTATTGATCGGAGGGTCTGCGAGGAAGTCCGTGACCTCTTCAACCGCATCCTGGTCGAGGGCTCCCACCAGGAAATAGAAGCGGGTGGCATCGACCGTGATGCCCCGCAGGTTGAACTGGGCCTCCGCCTGCTGGAACCAGATGAGCGGCCGGGTGGTCCGCATCCAGAGGCAGGGCCGGGCCAGCCTGTGAGGAGGTAGGCTTTCTCTTCTCTCCATCATGAGGCCAATGGAGCGTCGGGGTCACCAATGTAGTGCGTGGGTCTCAGAATGAAGCACGAAGTCGTGTTTTGAGAGGCACTTTTTATTATGAACCTCACGGTTGTAGGGAAGACCAAACGATAGGAAGATGGCACCCAAACCCCTGCCTTTAAAGCCTCCGGCTAAGGGCCGCCTCCGGATTGAACCACTCCTGTGCAGAGGGGTTCGACACTATGATGGCACCACCCTTGGGAGCCGCCACAATATATTATTTCAGGACTGCTCCCTGGTTGTGGTAGGATGATTCAGTTGCCTGAGAACAACTGTCCCTGAATCTGAAGGTGTGCGTTTATACACTACTATAGGTGTTTCCTGATGGGATATGGAAAAGAGGGAGTGACCAGGGTGCGATTCGTCCTTGATAATTCTGCTGGCCTTGCCGAGGCATCGCGAGGTAAAAATGTAGTCAATGGAACTGAGGTTGGAGGGGGCGGAGGGGGTAGAGGGGGGGATAAGGCACCTGTGAAATGCATGCAAGAAACGCGCTGTTTTCAAAAGCGCTAGGAACAGAATTAGGCCATTTGGCCCATCAAGTATTCTCCTCTGTTTAATTTTAGCTGATATATCTCTCCCTCGTGCCGCCATTCTCCTCCATTCTTCCCACAACCCTTAGCTCCCTGACATGATGTTATTCCAGCATCTTTTCCCATTGCAATTAAACAGGCACCCATGTTTTTATTGACATGAGATTTTATTTTGCGAAGACGATTTCGTACAACGCCGTCTTTTCAAATGACAGTAACTTCATGAGCCCATTAACAATAAATGGGTTCATGAAGTCGCTGCTAAGTAATGGCAGAAACGCAGATCTTCGAGCGTTCAGTCCGAGAGAACAGTTTCTCTGTAAATAAAATAATTTAAACATCTGTTCATCGAATTGAAAGGCGCAGATAAGATTCACAGTCACGACTTTTATCCTCATTTGGAAAGGTAAATAGTCTCGCCTATTATACTTTTCACTACTTTGCTTCAGTTTTGTATAGTTTAGAATCACAGCACGGAAGTATGCCCTTCGGCCCATCGAGTCCGGGCCGACTAGCGATCTGCGCACATTAACGCGATCCAGCACACACTTGGGACAATTTACAATTCCACCACGCTAATCAGCCTAGAGTGTGGGTGGAAACTGGAGGTCCGGAAAAAAACCACAGAGGGCACAGGTTGAAGGTGAGAGGGGGGTAAGTTGACAGTACTTGTGTCGGGTACATTCTTCGCACGGTGGGTGGTGTGTGCCTGGACCCCGCTGCCCGGAGTGGTGGTGCAGGCAAATACGACAGTGGTGTTTAAGCGTCATTTAGATAGGCACATGTAAATCACTGGAATGGAGGGATATGGATCATGAGCAAGCAGAGGTGATTAGTTTAGCTTGGCAGCATGTGCGGCACAGTCAGATGGCCCTGTACAGCGAAGAATATCGAACAGTACATCACAAACTACTGGGGCTCAGGTGGTCTGCGTTGGACGCGCTGTTGATTTAACCGGGATTAAATCCATTGATTAAATCCCTGAATTAACAATGTTCCCCTCTCCCGAATAGCACGAAAATAACAACAAAGATGTGCACCGTTTTAAGTTAACTGGCATCTGAATATTGCCATTAGTGTGTGGATAATGCATGGGTCACATATAACTAGTGTGAACGGGTGATCGATTTTCAGCATAGACTCGGTGGGATGAATGGTGTGTTTCCAAGGTGCATATTTACTGTGTTTCAAATCATTCAAATTCATTTCAATTCAATTGAATTGAACTGAACTCAATGCAAGTAAATTTAATTCAATTCGGTAGCGATACAAAGGAAGGCAAAAAAGAACTAGTATACAAAATAGGGAATGCAATGCTGAGTTTCTATCAGGCACTGATTAGACTGCATTTGGATTGTTGCGAGCAATTTGAGGCCACATATTAGAGGAAGGGTGTGCTGGCGCTTGAGATGATCCAGAGGAGGTTCACGAGAATGATCCCGGGGATGACCGGGTTAGCACATGCTGAGCGTTTGAAGGCACTGTGTCTGTACTCGCTGGAGTTTAGAAGGATGAGAGGACACCTTATTGCATCTTAACGAATAGTGATAGACTTGGATAGAGAGAATGTGGAGAGGATGGTCCACTATTGGGAGAGTCCACGAGAAGTTCCTTTAGGAAGACGAGGATCTATTTATTTAGTCAAACAGTGTTCGATCTGTGCAATTGATTGGCCACAGCAGGCCAGTGGGTATTTTTAATGCAGAGATAGATAGACTATTGATTAGCATAAATGACAGGGGTTGTGGGGAGAAGACATGAGAATGGGGTTGAGAGGAAAATATCGATCAGCCATGACTGAACGTCGGGATAGACTTGATGGGCCGAATGGCCTAATTCAACTTCAAAAACAGGCCCTTCAGCCTACCGAGTCCGAGCCAACTAGCGATCACCCCGCAAACCAACATCATCCTACACACACTGGGGACAATTTACAAATATACGACGCCATTTAACCGTCTAACTCGTAAGTGTTTGGATTGTGGGAGGAATCTAGAGTCCCCGAAGGAAACCCATCTGGGCCATGGGGAGAACGTACAAACTTTGTACAGGCACCACCCGTGGTCAGGATCGAATCCGGAATACCGGCGCAGCAAGGCAGCTACTCTACCGCTGCGCCACCGTGCGCCGTGATATGAACGGAGTATTCTGCCTCTGATAAGCTGACTGGAATGAACACTGCAGAGTTTCCGATCAGTGACATTCCATTGGGACAGAAGACGACGTCAGACCTTTTGTGCTTCTGCTTTTGATTCGCATGCATTTTTTCCCGGTTCATGGAAAGCCAGCCGTTGAGTTGAACAAGGATTGCGTGCTGTAGCATCAGTATGTCGGCACAGCAGCGGTGGAGTTGCTGCCTTACAGCGCCAGAGACCCCGTTCGATCCAGACTATTGGGTGCTGTCTGCACGTTCTCCCCGTGACCTGCGTGGATTTTCTTCGGGTGCTCCGGTTTGCCCCTACACTCGAATGACGTGCAGGTTTGGAAGTTAATTGGCTTCTGCAAATGGCCCAAGTGTGAAGGGTGAAGGGCCTGTCCCACTGTACGAGGTGATGCAAGAGTTCTCCCGAGTTTCCCCTGATTCGAACTCGAGCATTACGGTAATGGCCGTTCGTAGGTACTCGGGGCTCTCGTGGGCTTTTTTCACACTGTTGAAAACACTTCACGAGCTTACCGCGTTCCCCGATTACCTGCCGTTAGCGATACGAGACGTTAAGAGACGACCCGAGCTCCGACGTACCTGCTGCGTACTTTCTACGTACTTACCACGAGTTTGATTTTTTTTTAAACTCGGGAGAGATCTTGGGTAAATTCGTATAGTGGGACAGGCCCAAGTGCGAAATTTGGATCACACGGAACTAGTGCGAACGTATGATCGTTGGTTGGTGTGGACTCAGTGGGTGGAAGGACGTATGTTCATGTTGTATAACTAAACTAAATTGATCTCAAATAACTAAACTACACTAAAATAAAATAAATTGAAATGCACTAAACTGAACTGCACGAAACTAAACCGAACTGAACTGCAATTCCCCAAAACTAAGCTGATTGTACTAAGCTGATCAAACTGAACTGAACGGATCTTAACTGCCCTACATTTGAACAATAAACTAAAATAAACCAAACTAAAGGGAACTGAACAAAAACAATGCAAATTGAAATGCACTAAACTCAGCTAAACTCATCGCACCCCAACCGAACTCAATTCACTACCCACGGTGATGAATATCGGATTCCTGCTTCACTCACGACCCCTTCCCCCCTTGAACCGTGAGGAATTCTGTTCCTCCCACTAACGGCGTTACCCCTGGCAGGTCGTCGACATGAACCATAGACACTGGTCATCTGAACTTCTGCGTTACTCAAATATTGATTGTCACTGTCCTTCAATGTTTTGGGAAAGCAGTAAAGAATATATTGGAAAAAATACCATAGCCACCGTCGTTATCATATCGAGACGACGATTGTTAACCTGTGGGAGAAACAGACTGGCATGAATAATGTTTGCAGGATTTAATTCAGATATGAACATTTTAAATCAGTCGGATACCGTTCAGTTATTAGCTATGGAATATTGGAGAATCATGCCTCATAAGTTCCTCAATGAGTCCCAGACTTGATCCAGCCATTTGCTAAATTTGACCCCGGAGCTAGCCCGTGCTGTCTCCTCCCCTTCCTTAACCCTCTAGCTGTCTCCTCCCACCCTCCCATCCGCCCGCCCTCGGGCTCCTCCTCCTCCTCCATTTTTCCTTCTTACTTTCCCCACCCCCCATCAGTCTGAAGAAGGGTTTCGGCCCGAAACGTCGCCTATTTCCTTCGCTCCATAGATGCTGCTGCACCCGCTGAGTTTCCCCAGCAATTTTGTGTACCTGCTAATATTTGAGCCGGTTTTGAAAAATAGGACATAATTTTGCACAATTATAACGGGAGGATCTTGGTGGATTATTGAACAAATAAACAGAGCAAGTCAAACACTGAGCAGATCAACTGGCATATGCGCTGAAAGAAAATCTCGGATCGGTCCCACATTTTCACAACGCTATAAATACATCCCATGTCAGGGAAGTCATGATGCACGCCTAGAGCAATTTAGTTAGGATATATGGTGTTCAGCTATGGTCACCGTTATAAATAAATAAACAGAGCAGATCGAAGGCTGAGCCGGTCAATTAGCATCTGTGGAGAAAGGAGTTCGAAGATGACGTGTTATTGGATCGGGCCCTAACCTTCTCAAACTAAAAATACACTCTGTTGTCTGGGAAGTCATGATGCAGTCTCAGAACAATTTGATTAGTGTGTATGGTTTTCAATTCTGGTCACCAGTGGGATGTGGACGTTTTAGAAAAGGTCCATAAGAGGTTTTCCAGAATGCTTCATCGATTAGTGTGTACTCGATCCAGATTATTAATTTAAACTAATTTAAACTGAAATGATCTAAATTAAACAAAACTAAACTATATTAAATTAAGCGAAACTGAAATGCACTAAACTAAACCAACCTGCACTAAAGTGAACTGAACTGCACTAAACTAAACTAAGCTGAGCTGCATTAAACTAATCTAACCTGAACTGCACTAAACTAAATTAAACGAATCTAAACTAACCCAAAGTAATTTAAACTAAACTAACCTCAGATCACGCCTACCCGACCCAACCCACTCAACCCAACAGAACCCAACTCAAGTGAATTCATCGCATCATCCGCCGTAAATGACCCTATGATTCCTGCCTTAATCACTGCCCCTTCCTTCATTGATCAGCCAACTGTGAGGGAATTCTGCTCCTCTCACTGACGGGGTTTCTACTGGCAGGTCGCCGACATGAAACATTAACCCTGGTCCTCTGGCCTCCAGCGTTTTTCCAACCTTTTACTATCACTTGCCCTTCAGTGTTTTGTGAATTAAATGAAGAAGGTGTTGAACCACAATATGTTTACCGGAGCCACCGTAATGATCGTATCCATAGAAACATAGAAACATAGAAAATATGTGCAGGAGGAGGCCATTCGGCCCTTCGAGCCAGCATCGCCATTCATTGAGATCATGGCTGATCGTCCCCTATCAATAACCCGTGCCTGTTTTCTCCCCATATCCCTTGACTCCACAAGCCCCTAGAGCTCTATCTAACTCTCTCTTAAATCCATCCAGTGATTTGGCCTCCACTGCCCTCTGTGGCAGGGAATTCTATAAATTCACAACTCTCTGGGTGAAAACGTTTTTTCTCACCTCAGTCTTAAATGACCTCCCCTTTATTCTAAGATTGTGGCCCCTGGTTCTGGACTCGCCCAACATTGGGAACAATATGAATTTCCTGTGGGAGAAACAAACTGGTGTGAATAAAGTTTGCAGGAATTAATTGAGAAATCAACATTTTAAATCAGTCGGATATAGTTGATTTCTTAGTTACCGAATCTTGTAGTATGACCCCTCGTCAGTCTCGCTGCGACCCCTTCACCTGATTCAGTCATCTACTATTATGTTTACCGGCTTTGAACAATAGGATGCAATTGTACACAATTATAAAGGAAGAATCTCGGTGGGTTGTCGAATGAATAAACAGAGCAGGTCAAACGCTGAGCAGGCCAACTTGCATTTGAGGAGAAATAAAGTCTAAGAGAACGTGTTCTGGGATCGGGCACAAACCTTCACAACACTATAAATACATCCCGTATTCAGGGAAGTCATTACGCAGCCTTAGAGCAATGTGGTTATCGTGTATTGTGTTGAATTCTGGTCAGCGTCATTCAAGAAAGTTGCGTAGATTCAGGAACCAGTGTATGTTTAGCAGAATTATTGGTAGATTTTACTTCGGTGTCACGTGAGTGACTACGTGCAGAAGGCCCGTTCAACCGCACGTGCGTCATTACGTCAGACGCATTGGTGCAAGACGACCGGTTGGGAAACAGGAGTTCCTCCAACGCGGGTAAGTTTAAACTTCAGGTAAGCTGGTTTTCTTACCTGTTGATTCCCTGCAGGAACCTCTAGTTCCAGAGGCTTCCTGCCGTAGGGTTCATGAGGCCAACGAGGGAACCAGCTATGGGCTGTGGGGAAACCCCGGTTCTTGCCGCCAAGCGCGGGTAGCTGGAGAATGTCGGGTTTCGCGAAGTGGGGCGCTGACGGGGGTCAGTGGCTTACAGGCGCTCCGGGTGCCGGGAGGGGTTCCCTCCGATAGGCACAGAAACGTTGGGGTTCCCAGGGAAGGGACCTCCAGTTGGCCGGGTGCGAGAGGGCATTTCCCTCTTAGATGATATTTATTCTGGGACCTCCAGTATAGCGGGAGTCGGGAGGGGGTTCCCCACCGACAATATGAATATTTATGCTGAGGTTTCCCGTGGAGGGGACCTCCAGTAGATCAGGAGTCTGGAGGGGATTTTCCTCCAAGATTAATATTTATGCTGGGGTTCCCGTGGAGGGGTGCTCCACGAGACGGTAGTGAACATATATATGCCGGGTGTTGGGAGATTTTCCCCGATATCCATATAGAGGCTGGGGTTCCCGGGTAGGAGAATCCAGTAATTATGCCGCTTGCAGACCGCAGGGGCCCCCAGGTAAGGGGTCAAACGGACCGGAACGGTCAGCCCTGCGGCCGGTAGGGGTTTCCTCCGGTAATATATAAGGGTGCTGGGATTCCCGGGGGAGGGGAAATCTACCAGCTATACGGTACCCAGACCGCAGAGGTCCCAAGATATGGGGTAAATCGACCTAAGTGGTCAGTCCTGGTGCTGGGAGGGTTCCTTTCCGGTAAAAATAAATAACGTGGAAGTTGACCAGGATGGAGCCTTATTGAGAGGAGGCTCAAGATAGATACACCCTAACATCAGGAGATATGGCAGTGTTGGGCAGATGGGGAGCCCTTGGCAGCAGCGCCTTGTAACAGGGCTGCATAATGGGGATGCCGAATATATGGCAGTGCCGACATATTGCTCTAAGCTGTGTCAGCAGCGCCTTGTATAGGGCTGTTTAAATGTATGGTAGCAGCACCTGTAGAAGGGGTGCATGATGTCGCCCTCATGGAGAAGGTGAGCTTACCGGGGCATTTTCTGACCCTGAAGGGTGGACATGTTGGAGAGGTAATGCCGGCAGCGCCTTGTAGTAGGGCTGCTTAATGTCTCTCTTATGGAAGAGGAGAACATGCCGGATCTGATGCCGAGGCTGTGGGGATAGCGTGGAGCATACCTCAAGGAATGAAGGGCACATGTCAGAGGTACGATTCTGGCAGCAAGGTTGCCATTACAACACAATGCAGTGAACACCGCTATCACGGTAGTTTGAGCCACCCGCCGACTATTCTATTCAGGTGAGACATATTCCACAGGCAAAAAAAAGGGCGAAGCACATAGTTAGGGGGAAAACGCACCCCACGGCTTCATCGGCAGGAAGCGGTTCACTGAAGCTGGTAGCAGCATTAAGCTGACCAGAGTTACTGGACAACTAAGTGACCACGAACAAGTTGGTAGGATTTACAATTGTTTGGGCACCACACAAATAACTGAGACATTGTCATCTACTCGGAAGCATTTCAACCAGGTAACTGGACAATACTAGTATTCCAAGAAGGTTGGAATTTGGCCTGAAAAGTGTTGAGCCAGGTCCAGTATTTAGCCAGGTTGCCTTCGAGACAGGCTCGGAGATATGGGGAATTGTCTTTCAAGGCAATGTCAGAATTATGGCAAGAGCTGTCTTGGGGCATGTGAGAATTATCAGAACCGGGTCAAAGTTATTGTCAGGGTAGACTCGAAATGATGGCAGGTGTGGCCTGTTCATTAAGAAAGACGGATGATCAAACTGATTTCCTATGGGGGTTTCCATGTACAATGATCATCAGAGATGTCTGAAGGCATTGTTATGATGAGGCAAGTTAAACAGTATGATAACAATAAATTATTCAAAGGACTACTCAGAGTTCAAAAACAATTGTGATGTATTGTGTGGATTATATTTTGATGCTGCATTTGACTAAAATCCACACGGTTTCAAGCTAATTGAGGAATTGGATTCTCCTATCCAGTAAATTAGGCTGTTATCAAATGGACGGTTGCCATGTGACTTCGCCCTGGCCAATAGATTGGAATCAATAGAAACCTGGAACAGCCTTGTGGTTATAAAGGAGTTCCTATTCATTAGACTAACTGGCAATGTAATAGATGTGATGCAGCTGTGCATTTAGGAGAACTGACAGCATGCTTAATGACAAACAATAAGGGTCATGAAGATCATTGATAATACAAATTGCTATTGCCAGCTGAAGCTAAGAAAGCCACTATGATGGACAAACAGTATTCAGCATTGCTCCAGTAGTTAATCAATACATATGTCATTTTACTTCGGAGTCACGTGAGTGACTACGTGAAGAACCCCGCCACGACGCATGCTTGTCACATCGCTTCACGCTTGCGAAACGACAGGCGGGGGGAGCGTTCCCCCGCAGCGGTAAGTTTGAAACCGCGACCTGCAGGTAAGTGATTTACTCTGCGGTAGTTTTTGTCCCCGCGCTGATTTTACACAGGGGGGGGGGGGGGAAGCTGGACAAAATAGTGTCCACAAGTGCTGCGAGTAAAGCTGGCTGGGGAGGACCGCGACGTTGCGGGAGCCAGCAGCAGCTGAAGGCACAAGCCCCGTAAGGGATCAGCTGTGCCGTTTTCTGGTCCAGCGCCGGCCAGAACACCACGGCCGGGCGGGAGACTATACAAATGGGGCCGTCGACTTTTTGGACAAGTCAAAAACGGCAGGATACGGGGTGGAACGACGTTCCCCCGTAGCGACAATTTTAACCTGGACCTGCAGGTAAGAGCTGCGGTCTTTTTGTGTTTTTACCATGCTGATTACAGGTGGAGAAACCAACGGGCTGCGACAAAGCTGGTGGGCTAGATGGGTTCAGCTGTGCCCGATGTCGCCTACGCACCGGCCAGATCCACTCCACGGCACGGCAGTAAGGACAAAGCTGGTGAGGGAGGACCGCAGCCAGCAGCAGCCAGCGGCACTCGGATCACCGATAGTGGAATCAGCTGTGCCCGATGTCGCCTCCGTACCGGCCTGATCCATGCGGCCGGGCGGAAAGGCTAGACACAAAAACAAACAAGGTCGTGGACTCAGAGGAGTCCGACTTTGAACAACCGCGGGCGGCCAGCGACCGAGAGCGATGGAGCCGGATGGAGCGGTGTGTGGAGCATTTTCTCCAACGTGACAGACTCCGGGAGATGGAGTCGGGTCACTGTGGGCCCTATGATAAACCCACAGCAGTACCTCTTGAAGGGCTGCACAGTGCTTCTACCTCATCAGAGGGGAGCACTGCTGGTCAGTTCTGGGCTGACCTGGAAGAGGGGTCCGCAGAAGGAAAGACAAGTGTGCAAGGGGTGCAGGAACAAGAGAACTTACTGGACTAATAAAAGGGACTCCAACAAACACTACAGCCAAAGACAGCACCCCTACGCATCCACCAGCAGAACTGGTGAAAGCTCGAAGGCCCGGTACTCAAAACATGAGTCTTTTTTAGGCCATGGCCCTGGCCGGCCTTCTTGGAAGATGCGGGGACCTCCAACGCCAGCCAAACCGAAAACCCAGACACCAGCGCAACAACAGCAGCGAAGAACCTGCAAAAAGAAGTAAACCTGCCACTGGTAACTATGGAGGTAGGTGGGTCTGGTTCCCTACAAAATACAGGGAGCATGGTGGTTGGGGGGGGGGGGGGGTGGGGGGGAGACTACCCTATTTTCTGAATACATGGAGCATTTTAACAACCGATACTTACATCTTAAGCAGTATTGTATTGTATTGTATTGTATTCAAATGTATTGTCATTGTCTCAATTAGAGACAACGAAATTAATTTTCCTTACAGGCAGTATCATAAAAATAAATAAATAATAAATAATAAAACATATTAAAAATAAAATTGAATTAAAAAAAGAAAAGCACAAACACAGAAAGTTCACGACACAACATAACACAGTGGCACCAAGGTGAGGAAGGCACCATAGTCCAGCCAGCCTCACCTCCGATCTTCCCAGATGTTCATCCGTGGTCTGGGCCTTCCGAGCACCCGCAGTCGCCGCACCGGGCGGCCCGATGTTCAGGCCCTCACGCCGGGCTGGTGGAACGCCGACGCCGATCCTCGACTGTGAACATCCTCCTCCTCAGCGGCCCGGACCTCCTGATCAGCCGCCTCCCGCAGCCGGAGTCCGCAGCTCCCGAGTCCGCAGGCCGAGCCGGGCGGAGTCGCAGGACCCCGCGTTGTTGATCAGCGCCGCCTGCGTTGGGAGCTCCGCAACCGCAGCTCCATGATGTCGGTGCAGCAGGTCCAGCACTCCGGGCTCCAGACGGCGATCCCCGGTAAGGCATCGCCAGCCCCGCGATGTATCAGCGCTGTCCCGCCGCTGCTGGAGCTCTGGTCGATCCCGGCAGGAAAGGCCGCGCCAATCCAGTAGGTAGGCCGCTGGGGGGGGTGAGGACGCGACTCGAATAATAGTCGCGTCATCTCCAGGAAGCGACCGAAGGACGGTATCCCCCTTACCGTGCCCTCTTCCCCCACATAAAGACATTTAAAAAAACATAAAAAACACACTTTAACATAACATAACATATCGCTAGGGGGCGCTGCACTGGCAGCAGCCTGTCGGCAGCGTGTCCGTCTTTTTTCAACTTTTTTTATTTTTTTAGTATGTTTAAAAGTCTGTTTTTAATGTTTCTTTGAGTGTTATGTGTGGGAGTGGTGTGGGGGGGTAAGGGGGAAACCGTTTCGGCCGCCTCTTCCATGGAGAGGCGATTTTTTCAGGTCGCCTCCCCCGTGGCCTAACAGCAAGGATCGGCGCGGACTTATCCGGAGACGTGCCCGGAGCTTCAGCGGCGGGCGCAGCGTGGACTCTCGGCGCGGAGCGGGTGAGACCTTGCTGGAGGGGAGCGCTCCTTTACGCTGGCCCGCGGCAGCCGGCAGCCTGAAGCCGCGGTCTGCAGAACTCCTGCTGGTGCGGCGTCTACAGCCCGGGACCTCACGTTGGGGACCCGGGGGAAGAAGCTTCCACCGCCGGCCCGCGGCCGTCTTCTACCGCGGGTGCGGCATGGACTTATCATCTCCCCTGGAGGGGAGCCTCGACCGCCGGCCCTGCAGACTGCGGTGCTTCCGGCTGCGGCACGGCAGGTACTTTAAAACTTTGACCGCCGGCCTACGGCCTACACCAGCCTGAATCCGCGGTCTCTGGTTGGGAAGAGCCGATCCTGGGCTCACCTTGACTTTGACTTTGTCCCTTACCATCTGGACGCCCGCAGCAACGGCTGTGGAGGGTGGAGGTCCCGACCACGGGGGAAAATGGAGGAGGAGGAGTGATGAATGCTGTGGTGGATGTTTGTGTAATTTTTTTATTGTGGTTGTGTTCTTTATTACTGTACCGCTGCTGACAACCCAAATACCACCGACCTTGGTTGTGTGGCAAATAAATTATTTCAATAAATTATTTCAAATTATTTCAACTAAAAAAAACAAAAAACAAAAAGATACCGGGCTGAAGGTGGAGGCTGCTGGCACTAGCGCCACCGCAAGTACATCGCGGAGCTGGCCGACTTCGGAGCGGGTAGAGCTGTGGGGCTGCGACCCGACATCGAAACTTAGGAGGCTCCGGCCACAGGAACATCGGGAGCTCCAGCTCCCTGGTGGGAGATCGCTTTTCGCAGCTCCCGCAACAGCAACTTCTCCCGCTGGAACCGCGGGGTTTAAAGGACTCGGAGCCGGGCCCTAACATCGCCCGGCGCGGCTTAAATGGCCACGGGACTTACCGTCGCCCGCCGGGGGCTTTAACATCGGAGCCCCAGTTCGCTTCGACGCTAGACCGCGGGACAAGAACAAAGGGAAGAGATGAAGACTTTGCCTTCCATCACAGTGAGGAGGTTGGAGATTCACTGTGATGGATGTTTGTGTGAATTGTGTTAAGTGTGTGTCTTGGTTTTTTTTTTGTAATGTAAAAAACTGTAGAAATGAAATTTCGTTCAAACCGAGGTTTGAATGACAATCAATAGCATTCCATTCCATTCCATTCCATATCACCCCTCGTCGCCCTGCGCTCAAGTCTTAGCCTGTTCACCATCTCCCTGCAGCTCAGGAACCATGCGTCCTGGCAAGCTCCTTGTAAATCTTCTCTGCATCCTCTCCAGCGAAATAAAATTTTTCCTCCAAATATGTGCTTGTATAAAAGTCTCTAAAACTCTACAATTTTATCTGGCTTCGCAGCTCTATACAGGCACCCGCCACCCTCTGTATAAAACACTTGCCGCGCTCATCTAATTTACGCGGTACCCCTCTTACCTTTAAGGTCTGCCCTCTACATAGAAACATAGAAAATAGGTGCAGGAGTAGGCCATTCGGCCCTTCGAGCCTGCAACGCCATTCAATATGATCATGGCTGTTCATCCAACTCAGTATCCCATACCTGCCTTCTCTCCATATCACCTGATCCATTTAGCCACACGTGCCACATCTACCTCCCTCTTAAAGGTACACAAAAAAGCTGGAGAAACTCAGCGGGTGCAGCAGCATCTATGGAGCGAAGGAAATAGGCAACGTTTCTGGCCGAAACCCTTCTTCAGACTTAAATATAGCCTTAACTCCCTCGTAAATATAGCAAATGAACTGGCCTCAACTACCTTCTGTGGCAGAGAATTCCAGAGGTTCACTACACTGTGTGAAAAATGTTTTTCTCATCTCGGTCCCAAAGAATTTCACCCTTATCTTTAAACTGCGTGACCCCTTGTCCTGGGCTTCCCCAACTTCGGGAACAATCTTCCAGCATCTAGCCTGTCCAACCCCATAAGAATTTTGTAAGTTTCTATAAGATCCCCCCTGAATCGCCTAAATTCTAGCGAGTGCAAGTAACACTGACACCTCCGAATTACCCTTCACCCTCTCAAATTGTGCATTAAATCTTACCATAACGGTCACCACCTCCTAATGGCTCATTTACACCGAGCTCCCTTACCAAATACGGTTCATTACACAACACTTAATCCAGAATTTCCTTCTCCCTGGTAGGCTCCAGCACAAGCTGCTCTAAGAATCCATCACGGAGGCACTCCACAAACACCATTTCTTGGGGTCCAGTACCAACCTGATTTTCCCAGTCTACCTGCATGTTGAAATCTCTAGCATTGCCATTATAACATGTCAATTTTGACGCTTGATTCAACTTGCAGCCTCTAACCAGGCTACTGTTTGGGGGCCTGTAGATGTCTCCATTCCGCAGTTCTAACCATACTACCTCTACATATTAGATTCTATGTCACCCCTCGCAAGGGACTGGCTTTTATTCCTCACCGACAGAGCTACCCCACCCTCTCTGCCCATCTAGGTGTCTGTCTTTTCGATAGACCGTATTATACCCTTGAATATTCAGTTTCCAGCCCTGGTCCACTTGCAGCCATGTCTCTGTAATTCCCACAACATCACACTTGCCAATTTCTAATCTCGTACTCAAGCTAACTCTATTCTAACATTCAAGCTAACATTCGAACTCAAGCTCATATACTTTATTTCTTATACTTCGCGCATTCATATACAACACTTTAATTTTGGTATTCACCTCCCCTCTCACACCGATCACTGTTGGCCCAGACCTTACTCTCTTATCCCTTCTTGAATTTTCCTTCTCATTTTGGAACTTTACCTGTACTCACTTCCCCTTCAACTCCATATTTATACTTGCAATTTGTCAATCCCCCCCCCCCCCCCCCACTATTTACTTTAAACGCACGCGTGTAGCCCTTAGCAAACCTGCCTGCCAGAACGTTGGTCCCCCTCCAGTTAATGTGTAATGCTCCTGTCCAACTTTGGAAACGTGAACGGAAACCTCTGGAGACTTTGCGCCCCACCCAAGGTTTCCGTGCGGTTCCAGGAGGTTTTTGTCAGTCTCCCTACCTGCTTCCACTACCTGCAACCTCCGGCAACCACCTGCAACCTCCGGGAACCGCATGGAAACCTTGGGTGGGGCACAAAGTCTCCAGAGGTTTCCGTTCAGGTTTCCTAAGTGGAACAGGGGCATTACTCATCTCTTTTGTAACAGTCACCCCTACTGTAGAAGAGATCACATTGGTCTATAAATCTAACTCCTTGCTCCCTGCACCAGCCCCCCAGCCACACATTCAGATCCCCGATCTCCCTGTTCCTGCCGTCAATGGCACGAGGTACCGGAAGCAATCCAGAGATAACCACCATAGAAGTGCTGCGTTTAAGTCTTCTTCCTAACTTCTCATTGGAAAACCTCCCTCCTCTTCTTCCCGACAGCAGCAACCGTGTATTGGACAGTACCCTAGCCTATGGACGGGAATGTACAGATGCCAGATAACAGGCGGGAAAAAGCTGTCCCTGATTCTGGTGGTGCATGCTTTAAACCTCTGTACCATTCATAGAACCATAGAAAAATAGAAAATAGGTGCAGGAGTAGAGGCCATTCGGCCCTTCGAGCCTGCACCGCAATTCAATATGATCATGGCTGATCATCCAACTCAGTATCCCATACCTGCCTTCTCTCCATACCTCCTGATCCCTTTAGCCACAAGGGCCACATCTAACTCCCTCTTCAATATATCCAATGAACTGTGGCCTCAACCACCTTCTGTGGCAGAGAATTCCACAGATTCACCACTCTCTGTGTAAAAAATGATTTTCTCATCTCCGTCCCAAAAGACTTCTATCTTATAACCATATAACAATTACAGCACGGAAACAGGCCATCTCGACCCTTCTAGTCCGTGCCGAACACGTATTCTCCCCTAGTCCCATATACCTGCGCTCAGACCATAACCCTCCATTCCTTTCCCGTCCATATAACTATCCAATTTATTTTTAATGATAAAAACGAACCTGCCCCCACCACCTTCACTGGAAGCTCATTCCACGCAGCCACCACTCTCTGAGTATAGAGGTTCCCCCTCATGTTACCCCTAAACTTCAGTCCCTTCATTCTCAAGTCATGTCCCCTTGTTTGAATCTTCCCTACTCTCAGTGGGAAAAGCTTATCCACGTCACATCTGTCTATCCCTCTCATCATTTTAAAGACCTCTGTCAAGTCCCCCCTTAACCTTCTGCGCTCCAAAGAATAAACCCATAACTTGTTCAACCTTTCTCTGTAACTTAGTTGCTGAAACCGAGATAACATTCTAGTATATCTCCTCTGTACTCTCTCTATTTTGTTGACATCCTTCCTATAATTAGGCGACCAAAATTGTACACCATACTCCAGAATTGGCCTCATGAATGCCTTGTACAATTTTAACATTACATCACAACTTCTATACTCAATGCTCTGATTTATGAAGGCCAGCCCACCAAAAGCTTTCTTTACCACCCTATCTACACGAGATTCTACTTTCAGGGAACTGTGCACAGTTATTCCCAGATCCTTCTGTTCACCTGCATTCTTCAATTCCCTACCATTTACCATGTACGTCCTATTTTGATTTGTCCTGCCAAGATGTAGCACCTCACACTTATCAGCATTAAACTCCATCTGCCATCTTTCAGCCCACTCTACCAACTGGCATACATCTCTCTGTAGACTTTGAAAATCTACTTCATTATCCACAACCCCACCTATCTTAGTATCATTTGCATACTTACTAATCCAATTTACCACACCATCATCCAGATTATTGATGTACATGACAAACAACAGTGGACCCAACACAGATCCCTGTGGCACCACACTATTCACTGGCCTCCAACCTGACAAACAACCATCCACCATTACTCTCTGGCATCTCCCATTCAGCCACTGTTGAATCCATCTTGCTACTCCACCATTAATACCCAACCATTGAACCTTCTTAACCAACCTTCCATGAGGAACCTTGTCAAAGGCCTTACTGAAGTCCATATATACAACATCCACTGCTTTACCCTCATCAATTTCCCGAGTAACCTCTTCAAAAAATTCAAGAAGATTAGTCAAACATGACCTTCCAGGCACAAATCCATGTTGACTGTTCCTAATCAGCCCCTGTTTATCCAGATGCTTGTATATATTATATCTAAATATCCTTTCCATTAATTTGCCCACCACTGACGTCAAACTAACGTTTAAACAATGGAACAACATGCGCAGTACGCCAATCCTCCGGGACTATTCCCGTTTCTAATGACATTTGAAATATTTCTGTCATAGCCCCTGCTATTTCTCCACTAACTTCCCTCAATGTCCTAGGGAATATCCTGTCCGGACCTGGAGACTTATCCACTTTTATATTTCTCAAAGGTGTCAGTACTTCCTCTTCTTTGAATCTCATAGTTTCCATAGCTACTCTACTTGTTTCCATTACCTCACATAATTCAATATCCTTCTCCTTGGTGAATACCGAAGAAAATAAATTGTTCAATATCTCCCCTATCTCTTTTGGCTCTGCAGAGAGCTGTCCACTCTGACTCTCTAATGGACCAATTTTATCCCTCATTATCCCTTTTCTATTAATATAGCTGTAGAAACCCTTTGGATTTACTTTCACCTTACTTGCCAAAGCAACCTCATATCTTCTTTTAGCTTTTCTAATTTCTTTCTTAAGATTCGTTTTACATTCTTTATACTCCTCAGGCACCTAATTTACTCTACGCTGCCTATAATTATTATACATCTCTCTCTGTTTCCGAACCAAGTATCCAATTTCCCTTGAAAACCATGGCTCTTTCCAATTTTTACTATTTCCTTTCAACCGAACAGGGACATAAAGATTCTGTACTCTTAAAATGTCTCCTTTAAATGTCCTCCATTTCTCTTCTACATCCTTCCCATAAAACAAAATGTCCCAATTCACTCATTTTAAATCCTTTCGCATCTCATCAAAATTAGCTTTTCTCCAATCAAAAATCTTAACCCTAGGTTAAGTTCTGACCCTCTCCATAATTATATTGAAACTAATGGTATTATGATCACTGGACCCGAAGTGCTCCCCAACGCATACCTCCGCCACCTGACCCGTCTCATTTCCTAACAGGAGGCCCAGCATCGCCCCTTCTCTAGTAGGTACTTCTATGTATTGCTGCAAAAAACTACCCTGCACACATTTTACAAACTCCAACCCACCCAGCTCATTTACAGAATGTGTTTCCCAGTCTATGTGTGGACAATTGAAATCTCCTACAATCACTACTAATATCTGCAATCTCCTTACATATTTGCTCTTCCAATTCTCGCTCCCCATTTGGCGGTCTATAATACACCCCTATAAGTGTTGCTACCCCTTTCCCATTTCTCAGTTCCACCCAAATAGCCTCTGTAGACGAGCCCTCTAATCTATCCTGCCAAAGCACTGCTGTAATATCTTCCCTGATAAGCAATGCAACACCTCCACCTCTTGCCCCTCCAATTCTATCACACCTGAAGCAACGAAATCCTGGAATATTTAGTTTCCAATCACAGCCCTCCTGCAACCATGTTTCACTGATCGCCACAACATCATACTTCCAGGTGTCAATCCAGGCTCTAAGTTCATCCACCTTTCTTACAATGCTCCTAACATTAAAATATGCACATTTAAGAACTCCACCCTCTCTTGTTCTCTGTTTATTGTCTTTTTCTTCTCTCTCCCCTACATTTTGGGTCAGAGTGCTACCATTCTCTGCATCCTGCCTCACACACTGACTGCTAGTTTTCCCAATTTGAGTCCCTCCCCCCAACCATACCATTTTAAAGTCTCCCCAGTAGCCTTTGAAAATCTCCCCGCCAGGATATTGGTCCCCCTCGAGTTCAAGTGCAACCCGTCCTTTCTGTACAGGTCGCACCTTCCCCAAAAGAGGTCCCAATGATCCAGAAACTTGAATCCATACCAACTACACCAGTCCCTCATCCACTCATTTATCCTCCACCTCGCTCCATTCCTAATCTCACTGTAGCGTGGCACAGGCAGTAATCCTGAGATTGTTACCTTTGCAGTCCTTCTCCTTAACTCTCTACCTAACTCACTAAATTCTTCTTTCAGGACCTCTTCTCTCTTTTTACCTATGTCGTTGGTACCTATATGTACCACAACCTCAGGCCCCTCTCCCTCCCTTTTCAGGATTTCTTGGACACGTTCAGACACATCCCTGATCCTGGCACCAGGGAGGCAAACTACCATCCGGGTCTCCTGTCTGCGTCCACAGAATCGCCTATCCGACCCCCTGACTATAGAGTCCCCAATTACAATTGCTCTCCTCTTCTTTTCCTTACCCTTCTGAGCAACAGGACCGGTCTTTGTGCCAAAGGCCCAATTATCCATAAACTGTGTGACCCCTTGTTCTGGACTTCCCCAACATCGGGAATCGGGAATTCGAGCGAAGGAAGGAGGGGAACGAATGAAAGACAGGGTGGATGGGACATGCCTTGGGATACATGGACTGCTCCCCCCCCCCCCTCCCCTCCCATTCTCCACTGTGAGCTTGAATGTTTTAACCTCTGTCAAACGTTTTGCCGTAAGAGCCTTATTGAGCATTTTGTAGCATTTTATCACTCAGTTAATCGAGGACTTGGCAATTGTTGTTTATCAGATAAGGTGACCGTTCCAGTGGGTGACCTGCTCCGCCAAGTATTGTGTGGAATATTTTCTCATTCTAATATTGTAATCAGATGGTGGCAAAGGGCTGTCGTAGATGGGATTCCTGGGATGGCAGGACTTTCATATGAAGAAAGACTGGATAGACTCGGCTTGTACTCGCTAGAATTTAGAAGATTGAGGGGGGATCTTATAGAAGCTTACAAAATTCCAAAGGGGTTGGACAGGCTAGATGCAGGAAGATTGTTCCCGAAGTTGGGGAAGTCCAGAACACACAGTTTAAGGATAAGAGGGAAGTCTTTTCGGACCGAGATGAGAAAAACATTTTTCACACAGAGAGTGGTGAATCTGTGGAACTCTCTCCAGTTCAACATATACCGAACCGAATGTTCGTGCCTTCTGATAAAGAAAAATCAAAAGCGCAAGCTGAACTGGAGCGGCTTTACATAAAAGGTATAATTGAGAAAACTCAACACGAACCATTTGAATTCGTGTCCAATATATTTACCAAAAACAAAAAAGATGGCGGTTGTCGCATCACCATAGATCTGACAAAATGGATACCTTTGTTACGGCTAAACAATTAATTTCCAAAGGTTACTTCATGGCCAGCATCGATTTAAAAGATGCTTACTATTCAGTGCCTATACGAGGTGACCACAGATGTTACTTAAAATTCAACTGGATGGGCAACTCTGGCAGTATAAAGCACTGCCAAATGGGTCATCAGCCCCAGGCTGTTCACAAAAAAATTCTAACCAGCCCTAGCGTTTCTACAGAAACGTAAACACATGGTCATGGCATATTTAGATGACATACTCATTGTGGGAAAACTTTGGAATTGGCCAAACAAACTGTAACAGCCACAAAACAGTTATTTGAAAAACTGGGATTTATTATCCATCCAGTTAAATCTAAACTAACGCCTTCCACTACTATGGATTATTTGGGGGTTTCACCATTGACTCAGTTCACATGTCGGTGACTCTGCCTAAGGGAAAGGCTAGAGATTTAATAGAGGCTTGCATAACCTCATTGACATCAGCAAACCATCCATCAGATTGGTAGCAAAAGTAATTGGCAAATGGTGGCTGCCTTTCCAGCCACACAATTTAGACCTCTACATTATCAACACTTACAGAGAGCAAAATTACAAGCACTCTAAATTAATGCATGTCACTTTGACAGACCTATGACACTACCAATCAAGCTAAAATGGAATAAAATGGTGGATAGATAACATCTGGCTTTGTTCCAATCCAATCATTGTCAGTAACCTTTCCATGGTACTACAAACTGATGCCAGTGCACTTGGGTGGGGAGCCACCAATGCCATCACAGGCTGTGGAGGTAGATGGACTGCTCAGGAGGCATCATTATTACTCACACTGGGCATCAACTACCTGGAAATGTTGGATGTATTCCATGGCCTAAAGTCATATTGTACTGGATCATATCACCAGCATGTTAGACTACAGATAGACAATACCACCGTGGTAGCATACATTAACCACATGGGTGGAAACAAATCGACATAATGTGACAATCTGGCTAATACAATTTGGCAATTGTGTTTCCAGAGAGATATTTGGATATCAGCCACTTACCTACCAGGAAGACTAAATTTAGTGGCAGACACCAGGTCACGCAAATTTAATGAAAACACCGAATGGATGTTGAATAAAAAAGTATTTGCTGATATTACAGCAAAATATGGAACACCAGATATCGATCTATTCGCATCCAGCCTTAACCACCAGTTATGAAATTATGTTTCATGGGAACCAGACCCTGGGGCAGCGGCGACAGATGCATTTTCCCTGCATTGGGGGGGGGGGGGGGGGGGGGGGGGTGGGGGGGGGGGGGGGGGGTTGTTTATTTACGCATTCCCTCCTTCCTGCCTCATCAGTCGGGTATTAATGAAAATACAACAAGACTCTGCGTCTGGTATTGGTAGTACCCGATTGGCCTACTCAACCATGGTTCCCAGTGGTATTAAACATGGTATTAGAACCATGTATCACCATCCCACATAGACCAGATTTATTGCTACATCCCGTAACAAGGGATAGCCACCCATGCCATAAACATTTGAACTTATTAATTTGTAGAGTTTTAAAAACACCTCTACTACAACTGGGACTGACGGACCGAACAGTGAACATGATCTCGGCGGCCCAAAGACAGTCAACCAAAACACAGTATCTGGTCTATATCAGGAAGTGGGCGATGCACTGCCATAAAAACAACATCACCTACAGAGACATGAACATCCCGTCTGTTCTGGAATATCTGGCAGGCCTCCACTATGATGAGGGGCTCAGTTACAGTTCCATCAACTGCGCCAGAAGTGCCCTATCGACTTACCTATGGCAGGGGACAGAGCGTTACTCTGTTGGGACTCACCCACTGGTAACAAAACTTATGAGGGGAATTTTTAATACTAATCCCCCAAGAACCAGGTACTCCCAAATATGGGATGTAAGTATTATCCTGAAGATGCTCGGGAATTGGTCTCCAGCAACAGCTCTGCCCCTACACAGACTGACATAAAAAACAGTCATGCTAATGACATTGGTCACGGCACAGAGGGTACAGTCACTGCATAAACTAAGACTGGACAACATGACTTCCTGAACAGAAAATATTACGTTTCATACCTATGAGTTAGTAAGCAGAACAGACAGGGATCAGCAGGCCTCAATTTAGGTCATACCCAAACAGATGACCGTCTGTGTGTAATAAGACACATGGAAGGTTGGTTAAGAAGGTTCAATGGTTGGGTATTAATGGTGGCGTAGCAAGATGGATTCAACAGTGGCTGAATGGGAGATGCCAGAGAGTAATGGTGGATGGTTGTTTGTCAGGTTGGAGGCCAGTGACGAGTGGGGTGCCACAGGGATCTGTGTTGGGTCCACTGTTGTTTGTCATGTACATCAATGATCTGGACGATGGTGTGGTAAATTGGATTAGTAAGTATGCAGATGATACTAAGATAGGTGGGGTTGCGGGTAATGAAGAAGAGTTTCAAAGTCTACAGAGAGATTTATGCCAGTTGGAAGAGTGGGCTGAAAGATGGCAGATGGAGTTTAATGCTGATAAGTGTGAGGTGCTACATCTTGGCAGGACAAATCAAAATAGGACGTACATGGTAAATGGTAGGGAATTGAAGAATGTAGGTGAACAGAGGGATCTGGGAATAACTGTGCACAGTTCCATGAAAGTGGAATCTCATGTAGATAGGGTGGTAAAGAAAGCTTTTGGTGTGCTGGCCTTTATAAATCAGAGCATTGAGTATAGAAGTTGGGATGTAATGTTAAAATTGTACAAGGCATTGGTGAGGCCAATTCTGGAGTATGGTGTACAATTTTGGTCGCCTAATTATAGGAAGGATGTCAACAAAATAGAGAGAGTACAGAGGAGATTTACTAGAATGTTGCCTGGGTTTCAGCAACTAAGTTACAGAGAAAGGTTGAACAAGTTAGGACTTTATTCTTTGGAGCGCAGAAGGTTAAGGGGGGACTTGATAGAGGTTTTTAAAATGATGAGAGGGATAGACAGAGTTGACGTGGAAAAGCTTTTCCCACTGAGAGTAGGGAAGATTCAAACAAGGGGACATGACTTGTGAATTAAGGGACTGAAGTTTAGGGGTAACATGAGGGGGAACTTCTTTACTCAGAGAGTGGTAGCTGTGTGGAATGAGCTTCCAGTGAAGGTGGTGGAGGGAGGTTCGTTTTTATCATTTAAAAATAAATTGGATAGTTATATGGATGGGAAAGGAATGGAGGGTTATGGTCTGAGCGCAGGTATATGGGACTAGGGGAGATTATGTGTTCGGCACGGACTAGAGGGGTCGAGATGGCCTGTTTCCGTGCTGTAATTGTTATATGGTTATATGGTTATATGGACATCTGTCGTTATACATGGAGAAAACGAAAATGCTAAGAGGCAATGAGAAGGCACTTTTTGGTCAGCCACTATCAACCACAAAAAAGAGTGACGGTCCAGACCATCTCAAGATGGCTGAAACGGGTGCTAACACAGGCTGGGGTGGATACTAATATTTTTAAATCTCATTCCACCAGGGCTGCAGCTACATCGGCAGCGATACAGTTGGATGTACCAATGGACCAAATCATCAAGGCAACAGGATGGTCTGGGGGAAAAAACATTCCAATTATTTTACAATAAACCAGTAATGAAACATGGAACGTTTGCAGAAACAAATTTAAGTTCTGTAAATTAATTTAAACCCATAAAAAGTGGTTATAAATTTGTGTTAATAAATTTTATGATTTCAATGTCGAATTCATGTCCAAATTATGTTAACGCAATTCCTCCTACAGTCATCAAGGCAGACGTGATGCATGGACTCGTTTCCACTGCATGAAATCACAGAGCTTTAAAATCTTCACGTAGTCACTCACGTGACTCCGAAGTAAAATAGTAAGATTAAACGAGAACTTACCAGTTTGAAGTTTGATCTGTATTTCATGAGGAGTTACGATGAGGGATTACGTGCCCTCCGCTCCCACCCTTGATCATATACTTAACTGGCATCTCTTCTCTAATCTTCCTATGTTTTGTCATTACAGTTATCTGTGATTTCACACCGCTGCTTTGAAGAAAACACGCATGCGTAGTGGCGGGGTTCTTCACGTAATCCCTCATCGTAACTCCTCATAAAATACAGCTCAAACTTCAAACTGGTAAGTTCTCGTTTAATCTTACTATTCTCTGCCACAGAAGGTAGTTGAGGCCAGTTCATTGGCTATATTTAAGAGGGTGTTAGATGTGGCCCTTGTGGCTAAAGGGATCAGGGGGTATGGAGAGAAGCCCGGTACATGATACTGAGTTGGTTGATCAGCCATGATCATATTGAATGGCGGTGCAGGCTCGAAGGGCCGAATGGCCTATTCCTGCACCTATTTTCTATGTTTCTATTTTTCTATGAAATTGTCAATTATTTGCGCTGTGAATAACAATGGAAATCGGGATAAGCGTGAGAGGCATTTAGCCTACTTCAGAATTCCAAAAGTGAGGAGAAATGACGGTAGATAGAAGCGAGAGCTGAAGGGACAACAACAGCCAGAGTGCTTGGCGAACATTGGTCGTTTGCTCACTGCATTTCATCAACTAAGGTATTATTTCTTTCTATACTTGCAGCAGCATAAGCAGGCGTGGACTCAACACACACACACACATAAAATGGAATAGACAGCGGAAAGCAATCCGTAAATTACCACGATACCAGCGCGATTCGATAGCCCTTGTCTTTGGTGCAATCAGTGGCAGTCCATAGCATTTGGTTTTGGTTGTCGTGGGGTGAGATGGCGTCGCCGTGCCCAGCATAGCCGTGGTCTTGAACGCCACCTTTGTGTGTGACTGCTCTCAGCTGCTGTAGTCCGTGAGAAGGATACGATGGATAATTCTCATCCCGATCCGGTACCAACGCGGCCTTCGGAACCTCTGTAACAACTCTATGCTTGTCGGCGCTATCGGCAAACGAGCGATTCCAAATCTGCTCTCGAGTGGCATTCAAGGTGTTTACGGTGCCTTCACTCTGTACAAAACGTCACCTCGGGAAACTCACGGGGAGCGAGCATCGCGACCCCTTTTGAGCCACACCGAAAAATCAGAGACCAGCTCTTGAATTGAGTTTGCGTTTGGCGTAGCGTATATTTCAGACGTGCAAACTTCACTCTCCAAACTCCTCTAACAGTTGCAAAGATGCAACCCCGCAACACTGTTAAATGGCAAATATCGTGCCGGAGTACAGAGAAGGTTCACCAGACTGATTCCTGGGATGGCAGGACTTTCATATGAAGAAAGACTGGATAGACTCGGCTTGTACTCGCTAGGATTTAGAAGATTGAGGGGGGATCTTATAGAAACTTACAACATTCTAAAGGGGTTGGACAGGCTAGATGCAGGAAGATTGTTCCCGACGTTGGGGAAGTCCAGGACAAGGGGTCACAGTTTAAGGATAAGGAGGAAATCTTTTAGGACCGAGATGAGAAAAACATTTTTCACACATAGAGTGGTGAATCTGTGGAATTCTCTGCCACAGAAGGTAGTTGAGGCCAGTTAGTTGGCTATATATAAGAGGGAGTTAGATGTGGCCCTTGTGGCTAAAGGGATCAGGGGGTATGTAGAAAAGGCAGGTACAGGATACTGAGTTGGATGATCAGCCATGACCATATTGAATGGCGGTGCAGGCTCGAAGGGCTGAATGGCCTACTCCTGCACTTAATTTCTATGTTTCTGCTTCTATGCTTTGACTTCTCAAAATACACTCTAGGCAGTTATCTGCATTAAGCCCCTTCAACCATTTCTCAGCACATTTGCCCAACCGATCAAGATACTGTAGTGAATGTTGACAACCATTTTGCTATCTGCCATAATTTAGTGCGAATCGCAACCTACTAACCAAACCACTTGGATTTTGCATAGTCATCCAAATCGCTGATATAAAGCGCAAATATCAAGGGTCCCTGTTCTCTGAGGCACACCAGTGGTCATTAGATCCAGTCCCAAGTTCCCAGCCTTTTCCTTACAGCCCCTCTGATATAGCGGCACATTATTGGTACACCTTCCAGTTTTCCGTCACTCAGCCGTGTCTAATGATGAAATATCTATCTTAGCCACAGCGCCTACAATTGAATCTCTAGCATCCTCCGGTACACTCCACTATATACAATCAGGCTTGGAAGTTTCACCCTCCTTCTAATTCCTCTGGCATTCAAATCCTTCGTGGCCGTAATCTGGACGGCCTTCAAGATCTTTCCATTAACCGTTCCCATCAGAACACGGGACATGGAGGAAGCGCGGGTGAAGGATTTACATACGACTAAAAGGGGGGGGGGGGGGGCGGGGGGGGGGGGGGGGGGGGGGGGGGGGGGGGGGGGGGGGGTGGGGGGCGGGGGGCGTGTGCGTGTTCATTGAAGAAATAGGATATCTCGGATGTAATGATATGGAAAGCATCAAGTTGGGAGCTGACAGACGGTCGATGTGCAGCGTGGACATGGCGGGCAGTAGAAACATAGAAACATAGAAAATAGGTGCAGGAGTGGAGGCCACTCGGCCCTTCGAGCCTGCACCGCCATTCAATATGATCATGGCTGATCATCCAACTCAGTATCCTGTACCTGCCTTCTCTCTATACCCCCTGATCCATTTAGCCACAAGGGCCACATATAACTCCCTCTTAAATATAGCCAATGAACTGTGGCCTCAACTACCTTCTTTGGCAGAGAATTCCACAGATTCACCACTCTCTGTGTCAAAAAATTTTCTCATCTCGGTCCTAAAAGATTTCCCCCTTAACCTTAAACTGTGTGACCCCTTGTTCTGGACTTCCCCAACATCGGGAATAATCTTCCTGCATCTAGCCTGTCCAACCCCTTAAGAAGTTTGTAAGTTTCTATAAGATCCCCCCTCAATCTTCTAAATTCTAGCGAGTACAAGCCGAGTCTATCCAGTCTTTCTTCATATGAAAGTCCTGACATCCCAGGAATCAGTCTGGTGAACATTCTCTATGGCAAGAATGTCTTTTCTCAGATTAGGAGACCAAAGCTGCACGCAATATTTCAGGTGTGGTCTCACCAAGACCCTGCCCGCTTTTGCCGCATATCCCTCAAACACTCCCCTCCCCCTGTACCTATCCTAATGTCGTTTACATGTCGTTATTCTACCTGCCTCAACTACCGCCATTGGCAACTCGCACCATGTATCCATCACCATTTCAATGTAATAATTGCCCCTCAGTTTCCTCTCAAATCCTGCCACACTCATCATGAACCAATGTCCTCTGGTTTTGATTCCCCCACTCTGGGTAAAACTAAACGGTGCGCATTCACCCGATATATTCCCTTCTTGATAGACCAACCTTCAGTGCCTTGTGCTCCAAGGTGTAACCTGCCCGCCCAACCTGTCCCTGAAGCTCAAGTCCTCGAGTTCTGGTGACATCCTTGTTCATCATCTCGGCGCTCTTTGCAGCTTACTGACATCTTTTAATCGGTGCTCGGGGATCAGGGGGTATGGAGATAAGGCAGGTACAGGATACTGTGTTGGATGATCAGCCATGATCATATAGAATGGCGGTGCAGGCTCGAAGAGCCGAATGGCCTACTCCTGCACCTATTTTCTATGTTTCTATGACAATAAACTCACTTGAATTTGAACTTGAAATGCATGCAAGAAACGCGCTGTTCAAGTTCAAGTTCAAGTGAGTTTATTGTCATGTGTCCCTGTATAGGACAATGAAACAGAAAATAGTAGGCATTTACTACAAAACAGATAAATGTGTCCATATACCATGATATAAATATATACACACATGAATAAATAAACTGGTAGTGCAAATAACAGAAAGTGGTTGCTAATAATCAGAGTTTTGTCCGAGCCAGGTTTAATAGCCTGATGGCTGAGGGGAAGTAGCTATTCATAAGCGATAGGAAATGAATTCGGCCATTCGGCCCATCAAGTCTACTCCATCAATCTTAGCTTACGTATCTCACCCTCGTAACCCTATTCTCCTGCCTTCTTCCAACACCAGTAACACCCTGACATGAGGTCTTACTCGCATCTCTCCCCATTGCAATGAAACACGCACCCACATATTTATTGATATGAGATTTTATTTTTGCTAATATGATTGCGTATAAAGCAGTCTTTTCAAATGACAGTGAGAATTAACAATAAGTGGGTTCATGAAGTCGCAGCTAAGTAATGGCAGCAACGTAGTATGTAAAGCGTTCAGTCCGAGGGAACAGTTTGCCTGCAAAAAAAGATTGAACGTTTAAACATCATTTTATCGAAGTGAAAGATGTAGATATGGTTGACAGTCACGACTTTGATCCTCAGGGTAAACATCTAAATAGTGTTGAATATTTTACTTTAGATTAGTTAAGTATAGTTCAGACTTACCACACAGAAACATGACTTTCGGCCCATCGAGTCCGGGCTAGCTAGCGATATCTGCACATTAACACTATCCCACACAAACTCGGGACAATTAAAAACATTACCAAGCCAATCCACAGCTTCCACCCCATCAGCCGTGGCATACAACAAATAATGGACCCTGGTCCATTCGTTCCTTCCCACCCAAACTAGCCCCTCCACGGGTACTTTCCCTTGCAACAGCAGGAAATGTTGCCTATTTCCTTCGCTCCATATATGCTGTCTCACCCGCTGAGTTTCTCCAGCATTTTTTGTCCAAGAAATGTGACACCTTTCGATTTATCTCCCCCCTCAACTCCATCTAAGGACCGAAGCATTCTTTCCAGGTGAGGCAGAGGTTCACCTTTTTACCTCCTCCAACCAAATAAACTGCATCCGCTGTTCCAGGTGTCAACTCTAAATCGGCGAGACCAAACGCAGTCTTGGCGATCGCTTCGTCAAACACTTCCGCTCAGTTGGTATTAACCAACCTGATCTCCCGGTGGCTCAGTACTTCAACTCCCCATCCCATTCCGAATTTGGCCTTTCTGTCCTGGGCCTCCTCTCTCGCCAGAGTGAGGCCCAGCGCAAACTGGAGGATCAGCATCTCACACTTCGCTTAGGTAGCTTTCAACTCAGCGGTATGAACATTGATCTCTCTAATTTCAGATACTCCTTGCTTTCTCCCTCCTTCTCATCCCCATTCCCAGCTCCCCCCCAAGCCTACTGTCTCCGCCTCTTCCTTTCTTCCCCCCCCCCCCCCCCGCCCCCCGACCGCAGGCTGAAGAAGGGTCTCGACCCGAAACGTCGCATATTTCTTCTGTCCATAGAAGCTGCCTCACCCGCTGAGTTCCTCCAGCATTTGGAAACATAGAAAGATAGAATCATAGAATAATAGGTGCAGGATTAGGCCATTCGGCCCTTCGAGCCTGCACCGCCATTCAATATGATCATGGCTGATCATCCAACTCAGTATCCTGTGCCTGCCTTCTCTCCATACCCCCTGATCCCTTTAGCCACAAGGGCCAAATTTGGGTCCACCTTTGAGCTAATTTCCCTAATCTGAATGTGTGGGAGGAAACTAGAGGTTCCTTAAAAAAAACCTACGCAGGGCACAGGTTGAAGGTGAGAGGGGGCAGGTTTACAATAGTTGTGTCGGGTAAGTTCGTTGCCAGGAGGGTCGTGTGTGGCTGGAACCTGCTGCCCGGAGTGGTGGAGGCAGGTGCAACAGTGGTGTTTAAGCGTCTTTGAGATAGGCTGATAGAAATGTATGGACTGCAGGAATATGGATCATGAGCAAGCATAGGTGATTAGTTTTGCTTGGCATCAAGTTCGGCACAGTCATTTGTACAACGACGAACATATAACAGTGCATCACAACTACAGGCGCTCAGCTGTTCCGCGTTGGAAGAATATTTTGTCGCGCTTTTGTTTTAACCGGTTTCCACAATAGACAAAATATTCCATTAAACCGAAGAGTACAAAAATAACAACACGTTGTTTTAAGTTAACTGACATCTGTATATTGCCACTAGTGTACAGAGAATACATGGGTAACATCGAACTAGTGTGAACGGGTGATCGATGTTCAGCGTGGAGTCGGTGGGAGGATCGGTCTTTTGACAAGCTGCATATTTCACTTTGTTTCAAATCATTTCAATTAACTTCAATTCAATTCAATGCAAATAAGTTAATTCAATTCGGTAAAGTTTCGGTAAAGATAGAAACGAAGGCAAGCGCAATGGTAGCATTTCTTTGAGAGGACTCCTATACGAAATAGGGTGTGTAATACCGAGGTTCTGTAAAGCGCTGGTTAGACTGCATTTAGATTGTTGCGAGCAATTATGGGCCACATATCTGAGGAAGGATGTGCTGGCGCTAGAGAGTGTCTGGAGGAGGTTTGCGAGAATGATTCCGGGGATGATCGGGTTAACATATGATGAGCATTGGGTCTGTACTCGCTGGAGGATGAAGAATGAGAGGGGGCCTGGAGTAGCGCAGATGATAGGGGCTGTGTGGAGAATGCATGAAAATGGGGTTGCGAGGGAAATATTGATCAGCGATGATGAATGGCGGAATAGACTAGGTAGGCCGGGTGGCCCAGTTCGACTAAAATAGGCCCTTCAGCCCACCTAGTCCGAGCCAACTATCGATCACCGGGCACACAAGCACCATCCTACACAATTTACAATTATACAAAGACAATTATCCTTCAAAACCTTAGGTGTTTGGGATGTGGGGGAACTCCGGAGCACCCAGAAACCCACCTGGCTCATGGGGGTAACGTACATACTTCGCACAGACAGCACCCGTGTACAGGATCGAACCCGGGTCTCTGGCGTTGTCAGGCAGCAACTCTACCGATGCGGCACCGTGATATGAACAGACTATTCATTAGGACAGGAGAAGATGTCAGATATTTTGTGCTTCAGCCGGCATCTTGTGTCTCGATCCTAAAAGATTTCCCCTTATCCTAAAACTGTGACCCCTTGTTCTGGACTTCCCCTACATCGGGAACAAGCTTCCTGCATCTAGCCTGCTCATCCCCTTAAGAATTGTGTAAGTTTCCATAAGATCGCTCCTCAATCTTCTAAATTCTAGCGAGTACAAGCCGAGTCCACCCAGTCTTTCTTGATATGAAAGCCCTGATATCCCAGGATGTCTTAACCGGAAAATTGAACTACACTAAACCAAACTCAGGTGAACTCCACAAAAACAATGCAGACTGAAATGCACTAAACTCAATTCAACGCACGCCAACCGAACTCGATTCAATATCCACTGTGTTGAACCCGAGGATTCCTGCTTCATTCATTACCCCTCCCCTCGTTGAACAGCCAACCGCGAGGGAATTATGTTCCTCTCACTAACGAAGTTTCTACTGGCAGGTCGTCGACATGAAACATAAACCTTGGCCCTCTGGCCATCTGCGTTATTCCAGTATTCTGTCACCCGTCCTTCAGTGTTTTGGGAAAACAGTAAATAATATATTGAACCATAAAAAATTACCATAGCCACCGACGTTATCATATTCAGACGCCGATTAATAATCTGTGGGAGAAACAGACTGGTGTGAATATTCTGTTGCAGGATTTAATTCAGAAATTAACATTTTAACTGTCTGATACAGTTTGTTTATTAGCATTGGAATATTGGAGAATGACGCCTCATGTTCTTCAATTGGTTCCAGAACTGATCCAGCCATTTGCTAATATTTTAGCCGGTTTTGAAAAATAGGACATAATTTTGCACAATTATAATGGTAGGATCTTGGTGGATTTTGAATAAATAAACAGAGCAGGTCAAACGCTGAGCAAGTGAAGTAGCATTTGTGGAGAAATGAAGTCCGTGATAGCATGATCTCAGGTCTGGTTGCCTAACCCCAAAAAGTAGGCATGCAGATGCAGCAGGCAGTCAAGAAAGCGAATGGTATGTTAGCATTCATAGCAAAAGGATTTGAGTATAGGAGCAGGGAGGTTCTACTGCAGTTGTACATGGTCTTGGTGAGACCACACCTGGAGTATTGCGTACAGTTTTGGCCTCCTAATCTGAGGAAGGGGATTCTTGCCATAGAGGGAGTACAGAGAAGGTTCACCAGACTGATTTCTGGGATGTCAGGACTGTCATATGAAGAAAGACTGGATAGACTCGGCTTGTACTCGCTAGAATTTAGAAGATTGAGGGGGGACCTTATTGAAACTTACAAAATTCTTTAGGGGTTGGACAGGCTAGATGCAGGAAGATTGTTCCCGATGTTGGGGAAGTCCAGAACAAGGGGTCACAGATTAAGGATAAGGGGTAAATCTTTTAGGACCGAGATGAGAAAAGCATTTTTCACACAGTGTGGTGAATCTGTGGAATTATCTGCCACAGAAGGTAGTCGAGGCCAGTTCATTGGCTATATTTAACAGGGAGTTAGATGTGGCCCTTGTGGCTAAAGGGATCAGGGGGTATGGCGAGAAGGCAGGTACAGGATACTGAGTTGGATGATCAGCCATGATTATATTGAATGTCGGTGCAGGCTCGAAGGGCCGAAGGGCCGAATGGCCTCTACTCCTGCACCTATTTTCTATGTTTCTATGTTTCTAAAAATACCTCCCGTAGCGAGGGAATTCAATTTGTAGCCGCACTGCAATTTGGTTAGGGTATAATATGTACAGTTCTGGTCACGTGGAATGTGGACGTTTTAGAAAGGGTGCATACGAGGTTTTCCAGAATTAGTGCTCGATTCGTCTGTACTCGCTAAAGGTTAGTAATTTAATCTAATTTAAACTGAAATGTACTTAACTAAACAAAACTAACTTATAACAAGCTAAACCGACCTGCACCACCCTAATATAAATGGCACTAAAGAGAACAGAGCTGCACAAAACTAATCTAAATTAAACTGCACTAAACTAATCTAAACTAAACTAAACCAAAGCATGGTAAACTAACATAGGAAATAGGTGCAGGAGTAGTACATTCGGCCCTTCGAGCCTGCACCGCCATTCAATATGATCATGGCTGATCATCCAACTCAGTTTCCTGTACCGGCCTTCTCTCCATTCCCCCCCGATCCCTTTAACTACAAGGTCCACATCTAACTCCCTCTTAAATATAGCCAATGAACTGGCCTCAACTACCTTCTTGGGCAGAGAATTCCACAGATTCACCACTCTCTGTGTGTAAAATGATTTCCTCATCTCGGTCCTAAAATACTTCCCTCTTATTCTTAAACTGTGACCCTTTGTTCTGGACTTCCCCAACATCGGGAACAATCTTCCTGCATCTAGCCTGTCCAACCCCATAAGAATTTTGTAAGTTTCTATAAGATCCCCCCTCAATCTTCTAAATTCTAGCGCGTACAAGCCGAGTCTATCCAGTCTTTCATCATATGAATGTCCTACCATCCCAGGAATCAGTCTGGTGAACTTTCTCTGTACACCCTTTATGGAAAGAATGTCTTTCCTCAGATTAGGAGACCAAAACTGTACGTAATACTCCAGGTGTGGTCTCACCAAGACCCTGTACAACTGCAGTAGAACCTCCCTGCTCCTATGCTCAAATCCTTTTGCTACGTCTCAGCTCACGCCCACCCGACCTAAGCCAACCAACCCCACACAACCTAACTCAGCTTAATTCAAGCCATCATCGGCAGTGTTTAACCCTAGGAGTCTTGGTTCATGCACTGCCCCTTCCCTCCATGAACAGCCAACTGTGAGGGAGTTCTGCTCCTCTCAGTGACAGGGATTCTACTGGCAGGTCGGCGACATGAGTCATTAACCCTGGTCATCTGGCCGCCTTCGTTATTGCTACATTGATTGTCACCTGTTTTTCAGTGTTTTGATAATAAAAGGAAGAATGTGTTGAACCACAATATATTTACCGGAGCCACCGTGGTTATCGGATCCATATGAGCCTCCTGTGGGAGAAACAGACTGGTGTGAATAATGTTTGAAGGATCTAATTCAGAAATGAACCCTTTAACTCAGTAGGAGGCTGGTTATTTCTTAGTTATGGAATCTTGGATTATGAGCCCTCGTCAGTCCACCAGCGAGTTCCTGACCGGATCCAGCCATCTATAGTACTAAAAGTCTGATCTTGACCACTTTCTGTTGTACTCAATTTTGATTTTAGAAAAAACGCTGCCACTTCCGGCTGTGATTTTTGGCCATCTTACTCAAAGTCCCATTCCGCTGATCAGGACAGGACGATTCTTCCCATCGATGAAAAATAAAAGAGTTATTAGTGTTTAAAAAATGTTGAGATTCTCTCTGCTGAAGTACACGCCCCATCCGTAGGGACTATAAAATCCTGATGTGTTGAGTGCCTCAGTCAGTCTCTGCAAGATGGGGGAGCGAGAGGGTCTGAGCTGTGAATAACACTGAACACATGTCTACTAAACTGTGAGTGGTTTTACTGACCTGTCAGTGCCCTTAATGTGGTTTGAAAATGTAGTTTGGAAATGCTAAAGCTGTGTTGCCTTTGGTTTGGAAATGCTAAAGCAGTGTTGCCTTTGGTTTGCACATGCTAAAGCTCTGTTGCCAAATTAAAGTTGACTTGCCTAATTAACGTTGCTTGCCTAACTAAAGTTGCCTTGCCTAACTAAAGTTGCCTTGACTAATTAAAGTTGCCTTGCCTAATTAAAGTTGCCTAGCCTCGATATAATTTTAATATAAGTCTAATCTTGACCACTTCCTGTTTGCGCTTTATATTGATATTAGGAAAACCGCTACCACGTACGGCTATGATTTTTGGCCACATTACTCAGAGTCCTCCTCCGCTAATTAGGTGCCGAGGATTTCTCCCATCGATGAAAAATAAAAGAGTTATTTGTTTTTTTTAAATTGAGATTCTCTCTCCTGTCAATCACGCCATGAAGGCCACACTTCTTCTGTTGGGAGGGTGGGAGGAACTATAAAACCCAGAAGTGTGGCGTTGGTCAGTCTCTGCACGATGCAGGAGTGAGAGGTCACGACTCGCTGTCTTTAGTGGCATTGCAACCTGCTTGAAATGGTATGAAACCGCCCATGCAGTTGGTGCCCTTGCACCATGCTTGAAATTGAATTTTAAGGAATAGCCGTGAGTCAACTGCCAGCCCACCAGCCGTGGGTGAGTGAGCTGCCAGCTCAACAGGCTTGAGTGACTGAGTCTCCAGCCCAATAATTCATTCAGCCCACAATGTCCATACTAGCCCTCTGAAAACCGGTCCTTTCAGGCCACACCACCCATACTAGCGCACCGGAAATCCACCCCCTCCCCACTGGCCATCAATAACAGATACGACAGTGCTTCATCCACCTTGCTGATGTATATTCCTAACGGCAGGTCGTCAACATAAAACATTAATTCAGTTTCCCCATGTTTGCCATCATTCTAGCATTGACTTAGTTTTATTAAATGCTCGACTTGCTCAGCAGACTGTGGAATCGTTGTCATCACTGCTACGATATGGCCACGATACACTTGGAATATTGTGCTTAGTTTTGGTCACCTTGCTTCTGGGAGGATGGAGCTAAGCAAGAATGGGCGCAGAGAAGATGGGCAAGGATGTTGAGAGGACTTGAGGACCTGATATATAGGACATGGTTGGGCAGGATACGACTTTATTTCTTCAAGCTCAAAAAGGTAAAGGTTGATCTGATATAGGCGTGTACAATTGGGAAGGGAATAGATCGGGTGAATATTCAAGAGAGTTTATTGTCACGTGACCCTGATAGGACAATGGCATTCTTGCTTTGCTTCAGCACAACATAACATAGTAGGCATTTACTCCAAAACACATGAATAAATAAACTGATAAAGTGCAAATAACAGATAATGGGTTATTATTGTTCAGAGTTTTGTCCGAGCCAGGTTTAATAGCCTGATGGCTGTGGGGGAGTAGCTATTCCGGAACGTGGTTGTTGCAGTCTTCAGGCTCCTGTGCCTTCTACCTGAAGGTAGCAGGGAGATGAGTGTGTGGCCAGGATGGTGTGGGTCTTTGATGATACTGCCAGCCTTTTTGAGGCAGCGACTGCGATAAATCCCCTCGATGGAAGGAAGGTCAGAGCCGATGATGGACTGGGCAGTTTTTACTACTTTTTGTAGTCTCTTCCTCACCAGGGCGCTCATATTCACAATTTTACCCAAAATATGGTTATCGACATCCAGAGGATATAGGTTTAGGTAGACACAGAGTGCTGGAGGGCCTCAGCGCGTCAGGCCGCATCTCTGGAGAAAAGGAATAGGTGACGTTTCGGAATAAGCATGGAAACAGGCCTTTAGGCCCTTCGAGTCCGTGCCGACCAATGATCTCCCCGTACACTGACACTATCCTACACACTATTGACAATTTACAGTTTCACCGAAGCCAATTCACCCACAAACCCACACGTCTTTGGGACGTGGAGCAAAACCAGGGCACCTGGAGTAATCCCTCGTAGTCACAGGGACAACATACAAACTCTGTAATGACAGCATCCGAGGTTATGATCAACCCTCTGACTCTTGGGCTGTGGGGCAGCATATCTACCGCGACGTCATTGTGCGGCCACAAGAGAGAAGGGGAACATTTACCATAGCCTCCGTCTCCTCCATATCCACCGTATCCACCGTATCCGTATCCACCGTGTCCGTATCCACCGTATCCACCGTATCCACCGTGTCCGTATCCACCGTATCCACCGTGTCCGTATCCACCGTATCCACCGTATCCACCGTATCCACCGTGTCCGTATCCACCACCGTATCCGCCCTTTCCGTATCCACCATATCCACCGTGTCCGTATCCACCGTATCCACCGTATCCACCGTATCCACCGTGTCCGTATCCACCGTATCCACCGTGTCCGTATCCACCGTATCCACCGTGTCCGTATCCACCGTACCCGCCATATCCACTATATCCACCGTATCCGCCTTTTCCACCGTACCCGCCGTCCCCTGTAGGAGCAACAGACAGGCATAAACATTGTTGGCTGAAACAATTCGGAAAGAAACGTCACTCAGTCGTTGTGTTTTTCCTTTTAACTTGTGAATCATGTGTTACGGTGGATTTTCAGTCATAGATTCACAGAGCAAGACGCACGGAAACGTGCCCTCTGGCACTACTTGCCCTTGCCGATCAAGATTTTGAGCTAAGGTAGACAAAGTGCTGGAGAAACTCAGCTGGTGCAGCAGCATCTATGGAGCGAAGAAAATAGGCAACGTTTCGGGACTTTCATATGAAGAAAGACTGGATAGACTTGGCGTGTACTCACTAGAATTTAGAAGATTGAGGGGGGATCTTATAGAAACTTACAACATTCTTAAGGGGTTGGACAGGCTACATGCAGGAAGATTGTTCCCGATGTTGGGGAAGTCCAGAACAAGGGGTCACACCGTTTAAGTATAAGGGGGAAATCTTTTAGGACTGAGATGAGAAAAACATTTTTCACAGAGTGTGGTGAATCTCTGGAATTCTCTGCCACAGAAGGTAGTTGAGGCCAGTTCATTGGCTATATTTAAGAGGGAAGATTCAAACAAGAGGACATGACTTGAGAATGAAGGGACAAAAGTTTAGGGGTAACATGAGGGGGAACGTCTTTACTCAGAGAGTGGTAGCTGTGTGGAATGAGCTTCCAGTGGAAGTGGTGGAGACAGGTTCGATTTTATCATTTAAAAATAAATTGGATAGGTATATGAACGGGAAAGGAATGGAGGGTTATGGTCTGAGTGCATGTAGATGGGACTAGGGGGGAATAAGTGTTCGGCGCGGACCTGAAGGGCCGAGATGGCCTGTTTCCGTGCTGTAATTGTTATATGGTTAATATTGTTTGACTTGGCGCGCCAAATTGCCCCAGATGCCTGCATTTGGCCCATTGCCCTCTAATCCCTTCAGTATCAATATATCTTTCCACAAATCATAACTGTTGCGTGACAAACCAGCTGGATACTTAGGATTAGTGATGCAGAATGGAAACAGATCCTCGGGCCACCAAGTCCACGCCGTCCATCGATCACCGGCTCACACTATTCTATGTTATAATTGACAAGGGACAATTTACAGAGAATCTATGAACCTACAACCCCGCACGTTGGAATAAATGGAGAATAAATTCAGAAAGAAAGGACTTACCATAGCCACCATATCCGGACGATTTTCCTGTTGAGGAAGTAGATTTCAATAAGCATTGTTTGTAGGGAGAACATGCACACACCGCACAGACAGGTTAGGATCAAACCCGCTGTGAGGCGGCGATGCTACCAGCTGCGACACTGTTAAAAATGATCTCCTTAAATTAGAAAGAGGTTCCAAACCCGTGTTTTTAAAAATCCACACACCAGTATTCTGTTGTTCTAAAATTGAAAGATAAACTGAACGAAATACATTACCTCCGTATCCGTAGGTAACTGGAACAGAATCTGTGAAATAAAGCGAATTGTGTTATTATTGTATTTAAGACTCGTGTAAATAATCACTAACCAAGCACAAGCTCAATGCTTCATCACATTACCATTTCCCAATAGATGGATAGGTAGGAAAGACTAACATCCCCACACCGACAGGGAATAACTTCAGCGAGACTACAGAGAGACATGCAGTTCATCACTTCACGTGATCCAAAATACTCTTCCTGTTCTCATGCAATTGATTCAGGGTGGACCACGTCCTTATCACTTTCCAATCAATGCCTGCCTAGTATAACAGTTTTATTCAACATCTTTGTTTAAGAAAGAACTGCAGATGCTGGAAAAATTGAAGGTGGACAAAAATGCTGGAGAAACTCACCGGGTGAGGCAGAATCTATGGAGCAAAGGACTAGGTCACGTTTCGGGTCAAGACCCTTCTTCAGACTGATATGGGGGTGGGGGGGGGCTGGAAGAAGAATGGAAGAGGCGGAGACGGTGGGCTGTGGGAGAGCTGGGAAGGGGAGGGGAAAGAAGAAGAAAGCAAGACTACCTGAAATTGGACAGGTCAATGTTCATACCGCTGTGGTGTAAATATCCAAGCTAAATATGAGGTGCTGCACATCCATTTTGCGACGAGACTCACTCTGACCATGGTGGAGGCCCAGGACAAAGAGTATGGTTTCGGAATGGGAGGGTGAGTTTAAGTGCTGAGCCACCTGGAGATCAGGTTGGTTATTGCGAACTGAGCGGACGGGTTGGGCGAAGCGATCGCCAAACGTCCGCTTGGTCCCACCGATGTAGAGCAGCTGACAACTAGAGCAGCGAATGCAATATATGAGATCGGAAGAGGTGCAGGTGAACCTCTGCCGCACCTGGAAAATGTAAGTCATAATTTCTAGGAGCAGGATTAGGGCATTCGACCCATCAAGTCTACTCCGCCATTCATTTCTGACTGATTAATATTTTCCTGTCGAACCCATTCTCCTGCCTTCGCTCCAAAACCCCTAGCTTCCTTACTAATCAAGAATCTGTCAAGAACCAGATTAGAACAATACATTGACGTGGCCCTCACACCCGTCTGTCCCCAATAACTCTCATCGACTTCTAAAGAGAAGCTGTGGAAAGCATTTCATCAGAATGCATCACAGCTTGGTTTGCGAACAGCTCCATCCAAGACCGGATGGAATTGCAGAGAATTGTAGACGCAGCCCAGACCATCACACAAACCACCGACGCTTCTATTGACTCCGTTTATACCGCATGCTGCCTCAGCCAGGCCAGCAGCATTAACAAGGACGAGTCGCAACCCGGCCACACTCTCCTCTCCCCTCTCCCTTCGGGAAAGAGGTAGAGCAATGTGAAAAGGCATACCTTCAGATTCGGGGATAGTTTCTTCTCAAAGGTGGTTGCCGGAGGTTGCAGGTAATGGAAGCAGGTAGGGAGACTGACAAAAAACCTCCGGGAAACCTCCGGGAACCTCCTGGAACCGCACGGAGGAGGAGCAGGGAGGTTCTGCTGCAGTTATACAGGGTCTTGGTGAGACCACACCTGGAGTATTGCGTACAGTTTTGGGATCCTAACCTGAGGAAGGACATTCTTGCCATAGAGGGAGTGCAGAGAATGTTCAACAGACTGATTCCTGGGATGTCAGGACTTTCATATGAGGAAAGACTGGATAGACTCGGCTTGTACTTGCTAGAATTTAGGAATTGAGGGGGGATCTTATAGAAACTTACAAAATTCTTAAGGGATTGGACATGCTAGATGCAGGAAGATTGTTCCCGATGTTGGGGAAGTCCAGGACAAGCGGTCACAGCTTAAGGATAAGGGGGAAATCTTTAAGGACCGAGATGAGAAAAACATTTTACACACAGAGAGTGGTGACTCTCTGGAACTCTCAGCCACAGAAGGTAGTTGAGGCCAGTTCATTGGCTATATTAAGAGCGAGTTAGATGTGGCCCTTGTGGCTAAATGGATCAGGGGGTATGGAGTGAAGGCAGGTACAGGATACTGAGTTGGATGATCAGCCATGATCATATTGAATGGCGGTGCAGGCTGGAAGGGCCGAATGACCTACTCCTGCACCTATGTTCTATGTTCTATGTTTCTATGAAACCTTGGGTGGGGCGCAAAGTCTCCAGAGGTTCATGTTTCTTAAGTGGGACAGGGGCATTATAACAATCCTACCAACGACCAGAGGTCTGTCCTGAAACACTATCTACCTCATTGGCGACCGACTGATTATCTGTGATCAGAATTTGCTGGCTTCATCTTGCACTGAATGTTGTACCCTTTATCATGGATCTGTACACTGTGGACGGCTCGTTTGTTACAGTGTATTGTCTTTCCGCTGACTGGTTAGCCCGCAACAAACGCTTTTCACTGTGTCTCGGCACATGACAATAATCTAAACTCAAACTCGGTCACCTTTGATATCCAGGGACCTCCTCAGTCAAAGACTTACCGACGGCGACGGCTGCGACGAGCACGACCAGGAGGAGACAAAGGGCCGACATGTTCTCGGTGAGTTGTCAGACTCGTGGTGATGTGAGCTGTGTAAAGCAGGCCTTTTATGTGCCTGAGAGCCACCTGACCGCAAAGTTGGCTCCATGTGGAACGTGGCATTTGGCAAAGGCAATGATTCATCGCCACTCTAACTTGGGCAGGGATGAGTGAACATGTAACGTACTGGCTGTCAGAGAGATAAGAAAATGCGATCACTTGCACGGTCGAGGGGATTCAGAATGTATTGGTTTGCTGCCAGTTGAAATGTAACCAGCTTGTTCAACGTTACCAAAAACAGCATTTCGTTCAGACCGAAAGGTCTGAATGACAAATAAAGGATTCAATTCAATTCAATCAATTCAATTCAACATTGACCCCTGGCTCTTCATGTAATTGGTCAGAGGATAGGTAAATTGCCGAAGGGTGGCACGGTGGTACAGCTGGTAAAGCTACTGCCTCACAGCACCAGTTAGCCAGGTTCGGTCCTGACCTTGGGTGCTGCCTTTGTTTAGTTTAATTTACTTTATAGATACAACGTAGAAACAGCTCATTCGGACCACCGAGTCAGCGGAGACTAGCAATCCCCGTGCACTAGCACCATCCTACACACCAGGGGCAGCTTCTAAAGTACTGACTCCTGCAGCCACAAACATATTACTAGCACTACACCATCTAGGTTTCCTTAGCAGTGTTCTCATGGCATCGTTATATGCCACCTTTAGTCTCTACAAACTTGCCTTTCCATAGTTCGACCACAGGTGCGCAGTGTAGAGTGGTGTGCAGTATGCTCTAAATAGCGACATCTTCACTACATCTGCACACGCACCAAGTTTACGCAAGAGAATATTCCCCTGTACATACAGTATGCGTCGTTGTCTCTGCATTCTGCAGAGAAGTTTGAACGTTCTCCCTGTGACCGTGTGGGTGGACTGTGCGTGATCCGCATTCCTCCCACCCTCCAAAGACGTGCAACTTTTTAGGCCCATTGTCTTCAGTAAAACATATAAACTGTCTCTAGTGTGTACGATAATGTTAATGTAGGGGAATCGTTGGTGGGCCCGGGCTCAGTCAACTAAATCAAAATAATCTAAACTAAACATGACATATATGGCCCATCCTGTCGCTGTCCCTTTGGCATGCTACATTCCTACAATAAATGATAGATGTTGCAATTTCTAAAGTGTAACAGAGGGACAGAGGGGACTAGGAATAACGGTGCATAGTTCCCTGAAGGTGGAATCCCATGTTGTGGATAATGAAGTAGGTTTTCAAAGTCGACAGAGAGATTTAGGCCATTTGAAAGAGTGGGCTGAAAGATGGCAGATGGAGTTTAGTGCTGATAAGTGTGAAGTGCTACATCTTGGCAGGACAAATCAAAATAGGACGTACATGGTAAATGGTAGCGAATTGAGGAATGCAGTTGAACAGAGGGATCTAGGAATAACTGTGCATAGTTCCCTGAAGGTGGAATCTCATGTAGATAGGGGGGTAAAGAAAGCTTTTGGTGTGCTGGTCTTTATAAATCAGAATATTGAGTACAGAAGTTGGGATGTAATGTTAAAATTGTACAAGGCATTGGTGAGGCCAATTCTGGAGTATGGTGTACAATTCTGGTCGCCAAATTATAGGAAAGATGTCAACAAAATAGAGAGAGTACAGAGGAGATTTACGAGAATGTTGCCTGGGGTTCAGCAACTAAGTTACAGAGAAAGGTTGAACAAGTTAGGTATTTATTCTTTGGAGCGCAGAAGGTTAAGGGGGGACTTCATAGAGGTCTTTAAAATGATGAGAGGGATAGACAGAGTTGACGAGGATAAGCTTTTTCCATTGAGAGTAGGGTAGATTCAAACAAGAGGACATGATTTGAGAATTAAGGGACAAAAGTTTAGGGTCAAAATGAGGGGGTACTTCTTTACTCAGAGAGTGGTAGTTGTGTGGAATGAGCTTCCAGTGGAAGTGGTGGAGGAAGTTTCGATTTTATCATTTAAAAATAAATTGGATAGGTATATGGACGGGAAAGGAATGGAGGGTTATGGTCTGAGTGCAGGTAGATGGGACTTGGTGAGAGTAAGTGTTCGGCACGGACTCGAAGGGCCGAGATGGCCTGTTTCCGTGCTGTAATTGTTATATGGTTGTATGGTTACAACATTAGCATGCCTTGCACAGTGAATTGTAGGGGTCTAGCGAGTGTTTTTGTAGGTACATACTAGCGAGTGGGTTCTCGGAATGCAGGTACATACTTCCTTGAAGGTGGTATCACAGGTAAATAGGGGGGGGGGATCCAAAAGCCTTTTGGAACATTGTTCTTCTTCAGTCAGAGTATTGAGTGTAGAAGTTGCGAGGTCATGTTGCAGTTATTTAAGGCGTTGATGAGCCCGATTTAGAGAATTCTGTTCAGTTCTGGGCACCATGTTACAGAAAAGGGTCAATTGGGAAAGGGTAAAGGGAAGTTTTACGAAGATGTTGCCAGGACTTCAGGGCCCGTGCGATCGAGAGAGATGCAGCAGGCTGGGACAATATTCCTTACATGTTGGAAGACGAGGGGTGATTTTACAGAGGTGTATTAAGTCATGAAATTAATAGATCTGGTAGACGCACACTCTCTTGCCCAGATTAGTGGGATCCAGTAGCAGAGGACATAGGTTTATGGTGAAGGAGAAAAGGTTTAATAATAATCCTAGGGGTAATGTTGTCACACAAAGAGTGCTGGGTGTATGGGACGAGCTGCCAGAGAATGTAGTTGAGACAGGGACTATTCTTGCCATAGAGGGAGTACAGAGAAGGTTCACCAGACTGATTCCTGAGATGGCAGGACTTTCATATGAAGAAAGACTGGATAGACTCGGCTTGTACTCGCTAGACAAAATTCTTAAGGGGTTGGACAGGCTAGATGCAGGAAGATTGTTCTCGATGTTGGGGAAGTCCAGAACAGGGGTCACAGTTTAAGGGTTTGGGGGAATCTTTTAGGACCGAGATGAGAAAACTTTTTTCACACAGAGTGGTGAATCTCTGGAATTCTCTGCCACCGAAGGTAGTTGAGGCCAGTTCGTTGGCTATATTTAAGAGGGAGTTAGATGTGGCCCTTGCGGCTAAAGGTATCAGGGGGTATGGAGAGAAGGTAGGTACAGGATACTGAGATGGATGATCAGCCATGATCATATTGAATGGCGGTGCAGGCTCGAAGGGCCGAATGGCCTACTCCTGCACCTATTTCCTATGTTTCTATTGCACCGTTTAAGATACACTTGGAGAGGTACATGGGCACGGCAGGTTTAGAGAGCTTTACGTCAAACACAGGCAGGTGGGACTAGTGTAAACGGGACATGTTGGTCGGTGTGGGTAAGTTGGCATGATGGGCCTGTTTACACATTGTATGAATCTATGACTGTATGACTCCTACGCATGTGACTCCTCTCTTCATGCTCACTTGCCCTTGGCACTGTCCACAAGCCACGTTGGTGCCCCAAACTTGGCAAAAGAGGGAGCTTGCAAAGGAACTGGC